>NW_006922001.1:12642-20334 GCF_000298275.1 Orycteropus afer afer | reverse complement strand
GAAAGAGGGGGAGACCTTCAGGGAGATGGATTGATACAGTGGCTGTGATGATGGGCTCGAGTATAGCATGGATTGTGGGGCTGGCGCGGGATCAGGCAGTGTTTCATTCTGCTGTGCATGGGGTCGCTATGAGTCAGAAACGACTCAACGGCACTTAACAACAACAGCAAAGGTCTTTCAGTTTAAGAAATGACAAACATATTTTTTTTTCTTTTAGTTTTCTAATTCCAGATCTTTGCATATTTTATTTTAAAACTGTATTTTGCCTTCCTGAGACTCCCTTTGAAATCTTCTGTTTAGATCTTTAATTTCATCATTTCTTCACTTGCTTTAGCTACTCTATGTTCAAGGGCAAATCTCTGATTCTCTTCTAACATCTTTTATTTTTATTTCTTTCTTCCTTTCATCCTTCCTTCCTTTCCTTCTTCTTCTCTCTCTCTCTCTTGCTCTCGTTCTCTCTTTCTTTCCTGTCTTTTTAATGACCATTTGTTTCTTAATGTATGATATCTTTGATATCATCCCACAAGTCATTTCATGTTCTGTTATTACTATTCAATATGTCAAATATATTCTTGACATGATCTCTAAATGGTGGGATATAATATAAACAAAGTTGGACTTTTGGCCCTTGTGGACTGGTTTTAATTTGCTTCAGCTTCAAATTAAACTTACATATACATGAACAATTGGTGGTCTATTCCTCAGTCATCCTCTGGCGTTGTTCTGCCTTATGATGTTGATCTTCTCAATCTTGTCTTTTCACAGATGCCATTGATTTGCTTCCTGTGTATTCCATCTGGTGAGATTCACATGTATAGTCACCATAAATGAATATATATATGCGCAATGAATAAATGATTTGTCTTGCTAAATTCTGTTATCCAAACTCTGGCATTCTTTCACTAAGGCCACATTTTCTAACTGTAGATACTTCTTCATTGTTATTAACATTTGAATTCCAATAATCAGTAATTTTCAATGGTTCTTTATTGAATATTTGATCAATTTCTTCAACTTTGGTAGAAATCAGTTTCTTCAACTTTGGTATTAGTGGCTTATGTATAAATTTCAATATTAATCAGATTAACTGGTCTTTCTAACCATATGGATGTTATCTTATCCCTAATATTGTGTGCTTCAGGATAGATCTTGAAATGTTCTTTAGAAAATGAATGTGAGTTTATTCCCTTTTAACTTCCTTCCTAAGTTACTAATTCCATTTCATTTTTCATGACTTCTAATTTTCTTAGATTAATGCTTCATAAACCCCATATTCTGACTATTAGTTGATGTTTTCACTTGATTATTTTCATTTTGAAATATATCACCTCAGCAAATGATGTTCTGAATTGTTTTAGTTCATCTGTCTTATTAGGGACAACTCTACTTTAAGGAGGCAGTTCTCGTCCAGTCATATTTTGAGTGTCTTCCAAATTCATGAGCTCAAAATTTTGCATGACTTCAGACAGTGTTCCCCTGCTATTCATAAGAGTTCCACCAGCTAATTTTTTTAGAAGTAGATATCCAGGTCATTTCTTCTAGTTTGTCTTAATCTAGAGGCTCACTAAAAACCTATTTATCTTGAGGGAAACTGCTGATAATTGAAATTCTGAGAGCATAGGTTCCATAATAACAGAATAACAGAAATCCCAAGCCATCACAATAAAAACTGATACACAAGTGGTGGTATTGTTTAGTAGTTGATATGTGACTTCTCTGTCAGTTTGTTGTACTGTGGTGGCTTGTGTGTTGCTGGGAGGCTGGAGGCTAAGCCACTAGTATTTCCAATACCAGCAGAGTCATCCTTCATAGACAGGTTTCAGTGGAGTTTCCAGACAAAGACAGAGTGGGAAGAAAGACAAGACCATCCAATTTAGGGGGAAAAAAAACAAACAGGAAACATTATGAATAGTACTGAAACACTATCTGATATTTTACTGAAAAACTATGAATAGCTTTGAAATTGTCTGATGATATAGTGACAGAATATTAGCCCCTCATATTAGAAGGCACTCAAAGTACAACTGAGGAAGAGTTTCATCCCCAAAATAGTTTCTACCTTAATAACAGGGATGGAGTAAAGATTTGAGGACCTTCATTTGCTTATGGGCATGACTCAGCATGAATCTCGGAAAATTGGAAGTTGTCAGAAATGAAATAGAATGTATAAATATTGATATCCTAGTCATTAGTGAGCATTAATGGACTGATTGTTGTTGTTATGTGCCATCAACTTGGACTTGACTCATAGCAACTGCTCCTTGAGTTTCTGAGGCATATCACTATGGAAGTAGATTGCCCAACCTTCCTTCTGAGGAATGGCTGGTGTAATGGACTAATATTGGCCATTTTGAATCAGAAGGTCATATGATCTACCAAACCAGGAATGACTAATTAATGAAGAATGGTATTGCGTCATCATCAGAAAGAACATCTCAAGATCTATTCTGAAGTACAAAACTGTCAATGATAGGATAATATCCACACACCTACAAGGAAGACCAGTTAATACTATTATTCAAATTTGCACACCAATTACTAAAGCCAAAAAGGAAGATATTTACCATCTTCTAAAGTCTGAAATTGACCAAATATGCAATCAAGATGTATTGATAACTATTGGGGATTGGAATGTGAAATTTGTAAATAAAGAACAGTCATCAGTAGTAGTAGAAAACTATAGCCTTGGTGATAAAAATTATGCCAGAGACTGCATGATAGAACTTTGGAAAACAAATGACTTATTCATTGCAGATATCTTTTTTCAACAACATAAACAGTAACTTGATGGCAAACAACAACAAAAACAACAACAAACAGTAACTATCCATGTAAACTTCAAAAGTTACTATACACAGGAATCAAATTGACTACATCTGTGAAAGAGGCAATGGAGAAGATCAATATCAGCAATTAAAACAACACCAGGAGCTGACTGTAGAACAGACCATAAAATGTTAAAAGTGCCACCTCAAGTTGAAGATAAATAAAATTAAAATAAGTCCATGAGAGCCGAAATACAACCTTGATCATACCCGATCTGAATTTAGAAACCATCTTGAGAATAAATTTGACATTTTGTACACAAATAACCAAAGACAAGACAAGTTGTTGAATGACATAAGAACATCATATGTGAAGAAAGCAGGAAGTCATTAAAAGGACAGGAAATGAAGAAACAAACAAAATGGATATGAGAAGAGACTCTGAAACTTGCTCTTGAATATAGAGTAGCTAAAATAAATGAAAAAAAAATACTGAAATAAAAGAATTGAACAGAAAATTTCAAAGGGTAACTTGAGAATACAAAGCAAAGTATTGTAATGGAATGTGCAAAAACCTGGAGATAGAAAACTAAAAGTGAAGAACATACTTCATATTTCGCAAACAGAAAGAAAAGAATAAATTCAAAACTTGAATTTCAATACTGAAGGATTCTATGGGCAAAATATTGAACGATGCAGGAAGCATCAAAGGAAGATGGATGGAATACACAGAGTCACTGTAGAAAAAGAATTGGTCAATGTCTAACTATTTCAGGAGTTAGCATATGATCAAGAAACAATTGTATGGAAGGAAGAAATTAAGGCTGTATTGAAGAAATTGGTTAAAAACAAAGCTCAAGGAATTAATGAAATACCCATTGAAATGTTTCAACAAATAGATGCAGTGGTGTAGACAGTTACTCATTTATACAAAAAAATGTGGAAGAAAGCTACCTGGCCAACTGACTGAAACAGAAACATATATATGCACATTTCAAAGAAAAGTAATCCAACATCACGTGGAAATAATTGAGTTAATATCACACACAAGTAAAATCTTACTGAAGATTACTAAAAAACATAGTGCCTAACCAGAAAGTTGGTGGTCCAAACCCACCAACCACTCCTTGGAAGAAAGACTGGGCAATATACTTCCATAGAGATACTGCCTCAGAAATCTAAGGAGGGGTCACTATGAGCCATATCTACTCGATCGCAGTGAGTTTGGCTTTTTGTTGTTGTTGTTCAGCAATATATTTACAGGGAACTTCTAGAAATGCAAGCTAGACTCAGAAGAGGACAATAGAACAAAAGGTGCCATTGCTGATGCCAGATGGATCTTAGCTGAAAGTAAAGAATACCAGAAAGATATCTACTTTGTTTTATAGATTATGAAAAGGAATTTGACTGTGTGAATCATAACAAATTATGAACAATATTGCAAAGAATGTGAATTTCAGAATATTTCATTGTGCTCATGAGAAACCTTCAGACCAAGAGGCTGTCATTCCAACAAAACCAGAAATACTACATGGTTTAAAATCCAGAAGGGTGTGTGTCATGATTATGTTCTTTCATCATACTTATCCGATATGTATGCTAAGCCAATAATATGAGAAGCTGGATTTTCTGAAGAAGAATGTGGCATCAGGATTAGAAGAAAAACCATTAACCGCTTACAATATGAAGATGATACAACCTTGGAAGCTCTGGTGGTGTAGTGCTCAAACCATTTGTTAACCAGAAGACAGGCAGTTCAAACCCACCAGCCACTCCTCAGAAGGAAGATTGGGCAATCTACTTCCATAGAGATACAGCCTTGGAAACCCAAAGAGGGGTCTCAATGAGTCAAATTGACTAGACGGCAGTGAGTTATTTGATGAAAGTGAAAATGACTTGAAGTGCTTACTTATAAAATCATACATGTAACAAAAAGAAAACAGAAATTCTCACAACTGGATCAGTAAGCAACATCATGATAAATAGCAGATTGAAGTTCTCAGGGATTTCATTTTACTTGGATCTGCAGTAAACATCCATGGAAGCTGTTACTATTTGCCATTGAATCGGACCCTACTCATAGAGATCCTTCTTTTGGTTTCTGAGGCAGTATCACTACGGAAGTAGATAGCCCAACCTTCCTTTCATGGAAGCAGCAAACAGGAAATCATATGTCATATTGCACTGGGAAAATATGCTGCAAAAGTCTTCTTTAAAGTGTTAAGAAACAAAGATTTCACTTTGAAGGGTAAAGTGCACTTGACCTAAGCCATGGTATTTGCAATTGTGTCATATGCATGTGAAAACTACAAAATGAATAAGGAAGATGAAAGAAGACTTGACGCCTTCAAATTGTGTTGTTGGCAAAGAATACTGAAAACACCGTGGACTGCCAGGAGAATGAACAAATCTCTCTGGGAAGAAATGCAGCTGGAATGTGCCTTGGAAGTGAGAGTGGCCAGACTTGGTCATGTTGTCAGAAGGGACCATTCCCTGGAGAAGGATATAATGCTTGGTAATGTTGAGAGTTAGTGAAGAAGGGGAAGACCCTCAACATGATGAATTGACACAGTGGCTGCAACAATGGGATCAAACATAGCAAGGATTATGGGGATGGTGCAGTACCTGGCAGTTTTCATTCTGCTGTACTTAGGGTCATTATGATTTGGAGCTCACTCAAAGGCAACTAGCAACAACATTAAAAAAAAAAAAAATAGGAAAAAAAAATGTAATGCAATTATATTCTGCGAAATATTTTTAAACAAGCAGTAATTTACATAAAAAAATAGTCACAGCAATACATCAGCAGGAAGCTTCCAAAGTTTCAAGCTGGATTCAGAAGCGGATGTGGAACTATTGATATAATTGCTGACATCAGATGAAACTTGACTGTTAGCAAAGAATACCAAAAAGATGTTTAGTTGTATTTTATTGACTATGCAAAGACATTTGTCTGTGTAAATCACAACAAATTATGGATAACATTGCTAGGAACTGGAATTCCAGAGCAGTAAATTGTGCTCATGCAGAATCTGTACATAAACTAAATGGCAGCTTTTAGAACTGATCATGGAGATACTGTGTGATTAAAAATCAGGAAAGGTATGTGTCAAAGACTACAGCCTTCTTTATGGTTTGCACTTCACTATAAAGACAACAAAAATTCTTACAACTGGACCAATACACAGCATCATGACAAATAGAGAAAAGCTTGAAGTTGTTAAGGGCATAATTTTATTTGATCCACCATCAATACTCAGTCAATCAGAAGTCAAGAAATCCAATCACATATTGTATTGGTTATATTTACTGCAAAAGAACTCTTTAATGTCTAAAAGAGAAAAGATGTCACTGATCCAATCCATAGTATTTTTAATCTCCTCATATGGATTGGAAAGTTGTATAGTGAATAAGGAAGACCAGAGAAGGATCGATGTTTTTGAATTATTGTGTTGAAGAAAAATATTAAACATACTGTGGAGTGCCAAAAGAATTAACAACTCTGTTTTGCAAGAATTATAGCCATAATGCTTCTTATAACGGAGTGTGGTGAAACTTTATGTCATGTGTTTTGGCAAATTTACCAGGAGAGAATAGTTTCTGTTTGGTAAAATAGATTGTCAATGAAAAAGAGGAAGGCACCCAACAAGATGTATTGACACAGTGGTTGTGATGATGGGCTCAAAGATAACAATGATTGTGAAGATGGCACAGGACCAGACACTGTTTGATTCTGTTGTATATAAGGTTTCTATGAGTCAGAACAAACTTGAAGGCACCTAAAAATAACAACAATTTACATATTCATATTTCTAATTCTAGTAAAGATATAAAATAAAACTGGATATTGTTAAAGCAATATATTTTACATAAAATTAGCTACAAGTCATGTAAGAGAACCAGAGAAATCCAAAGGCAAAACTAAAACAACAATAAAACAAAATTCTCTAAACAATTCAAAATTAACAAATGTAAGAAGAAATTGCTGAATATTACTCTGTTATATTTGGTGGTAATGAGTGCTGACTCAACAATACAATGATTACGAATTTAAACTTATTTATATAAAGTCAGATTAGATAATGTGGCAGAGCTAAGATCTAAAGTCAAAGTTTTTGTTTTCTTTTTTTGAATTTCTACATTGCTAAACTTGTCCTCCAGAATTATATGTATTTGAAATTAGTAATATATTCCATAATAAGGAAGGAGTAATAATGAAGTTACACAATGTGATCAGTTAAAAATACTTATAAGAATTTAAGTTTATAGAATTAAAGTTCTTGTAAGATGGCAGAATAGGCAGACAAACTACACAGACCCTCTTCAACAAAAGAAAGAGGAATCAATTAATTAACACATATTCAGAAGATAATCCTGGAACACTGACTCCAAAAGGAAGGATCTAGAAGTGGAGTAATCTCCAACTAGTAGAAGAATCTGCATGAAAAAAAATGAAAAAGGAGACATATGGAGCTGTGGTCTGTCAGTGATCCTGAAGGCACGGACAGCTTGGATATTGCCAAGTGGTGTGAGGACCTAAGAATCAACCTAAAAATTGGCCCTACTATCCAGGGGCTGCACAGAGGACTGAAGAATAAAAGGGGAAGCAGCGAAGAGGGAGACAAACGAGCTGAGGACTTTTGGCTGTCCAGAAGGAGCTGCCATTCTGAATGATTACAAGCATTTTGACCATTTTGGATGTTTAAAGCAACAGCATTCTCTCAGATTCTAGGGACCTACGAATAGGCTCCACTAGCTGAGAGTGCAAAGACATTCAGGACATGAACAACTGAAAAGGTGCAATATTCCTCTTCTTACTACTTATACCCCACACCCTCTTGGTGAACAGAGGTGCAGCCATACCTCACTTCCACCCACCTTCTGGGCCAGCAGGAATTCTATCCCAGTCTGTGTGCTCTGATGGGAC
>NW_006922001.1:10638-12335 GCF_000298275.1 Orycteropus afer afer | reverse complement strand
TTCTTGATTGTTCTTGTGTGTTTATGCAGTTTTAGTCTTCTTCCTTTTATTTTTTGATATGTTTTTATATTGTTGCTTTTGTCTAAATGAGTGGGAGACAGCAACTGCCCATATGACCCATCAATACTTGCATCTCCTGCAGCTCCACTTACTGAATGAGAGCCACCACTTCCTTCTGCACCAATTTGCCAATGATACAAAACCATTGAGAAGAGCCTGACTCACCCTTAACTCCTCTTCAAAAACAGTTGAGAAAAATATGCACAACTGCTCTCATTCTCTATCACACCAGTCAGGAGACAGGTGGTAAGTACATAAGTGTTGCCAACTAGCAAATAGAGGAATGCAGTACCCAGTTCACTCAGACATATTCAAAAAAAGAAAAAGAAAAAGAAAAGAAAAATCTTTGTGGAATCATACCAACATACAATTGCCAAATAAATAAAAATACAACAAAGTCACAATGTCTCAGAGACAACAGATCATCACAAGCAAAATAGAGCAATAGAAACAAAGGAGCAGTATACAGACCCAGAACCCATCCCTGAAGAAGAAGCAGCATTGGAACTCTCTGATAAGGAATTCAAAAAAATGGTATTTAGACATCCTCAATGTATTGATGCACAGATCAAGGAAAACAATGACAAAATTAAGGAAAACACAGACAATAACACAGAACAATTTTGGAAGAAAAATACAAGAACAAAGTGACAAAATAAAAATGACAAATTATAAATGATACAAAATCCATGATGATAGAAATCCAGATGACTAATACTAAATTTTCAAAAATTGGTTACACATTAAAAGGGCAGTGAGTAGAATTGAATCAATGGAAGACAGTATTAATGAGATTGACAACAAACACTTCAATATTTCTTTGGAAATGGGTCAATCAAAGAAAAAGATCAAAACAAAATGAAGAAAGCCTAAGGTTCATGTGGGATATTTCCAAAAGGAAAACCTATGTGTAATTGGAATTCCAGAACAGGAAGAGAAAAAGAAAACCACTGAGAAAATTGTCCAAGATTTGTTGGAAGAGAAAGTCCCTGATATAATGAAAGATGAGAATATATCCATTCAGGAAGTCCAATGAACCTCAAACTGTATAGACCCCCCCAAAAAAAATCACCAAGATATTTCATCATCAAACTCACCAAAAGAAAAGACAAATAAAGAATACTGAAAACAGCACAGGAAAGATGAAAAATTACCTACAAATGGCAACCAATAAAACCAAGCTCTGATTTCTATGCAGAAACCATGTAGGTGAGAAGGCAACAGGATGGTATATATAAAACCCTGAAAGAGAAAAATTTCCAACTAAGAATTATATACCCAGCAAAAATGTCCCTCAAATATTAGGATGAAATTAGAAGATTTCCAGATAAGCAGAAATTAAGGGAATTTGTTAAAACCAGACCAGCCTTACAAGAGATACTAAAGGGAGCCCTTTGAACAGAGAACCAATTATAGTAAACAACAACCGACCATTACTACCCATGATGATATAACCCAGAAATCAACCCAGTTATGGAAGAATCCAAAGTAAAATAAGCTTACAAGATTGTAAACAGGGAAGCAGAGCTAACAATTGGCAAATAAGGACAACTATAAAACAAAATCCTTGGTGACAGAAATAATGCTGAAACTCGTAAGGTAGAATTTTGCATGACCAACAACTTGTTCATTGCAAA
>NW_006922001.1:8740-9888 GCF_000298275.1 Orycteropus afer afer | reverse complement strand
GAGACCAGAATCCTCATATCCTTCTGTTGGTACTGTAAAATGGTGTAGCCACTATGGAAAATGGTATGCTACTTTTGTATTTCAACGAAATTTCATGAGACCACTTTTGTAAAAAGTCAAGTAAAAGGATTTAATGAAAAAGAAATATTCTTTGACGATTACCAGCAGTGGGAGAGTAGGGAGGGTAAACCACCAACTAGAGGGTAGACATATATTAACTTGGATGAAGGGAAATATAAAAGAAAAAAAAAAGGAGAGAAGAAAAGAAATATTGACATCCTTGGAAACTCTCTAGAGGTAGTTCTACTCTGTTAGAAATAACTGGATGGCAAGAGTTTTGCTTTTGATTAATTATAGATTCTATGTGACAAGGTGTCATGCATTGAACTGTGTCCCCCCAAATTATGTGTGAACTTTGCTAGGCCATATTCCCAGTATTGTATGGTTGTCTTCCAAGTTGTGATTTGATGTACTTACTCTCCATTTTGTGATAAGTGTAAATCTTAATCTCTATATGTTAATGATGCAGGATTAGGGTGAGCTGTAACTGTAGTCACAGCCTTACCAGAGTCACCACCCATGTTCAAATCACACACTTGCTTGAGTCACTCTGTTTCATCTTGTTGTTGTTGGGTACTGTTGATTCAGTTTTGACTCATAGAGACCCTATGTATAACAGAACAAACACTGCTCAGTCTTATGCTATTCTCATAATTATTGCCATGCTTGAGACCATTATTACAGCCATTGGATCAATCAATCTAGTTGAGGGTCTTCCTCTTTTGCAATGACCCTCTATTTTACCTAGCATGATATCCTTCTCCATGGACTGATCCCTTCTGACAAAATGACTAAAGTATGAGAGACAAAGTCTGATCATTCTTGATTTCTCTATTCTAAGAGAATGTACTTCCTCCAAGACAGATATGTTCATTCTTCTAGCAGTCTATGGTACATGCAGTGCTCTTCATAAACACCCTATTTCTTGTTCATCAATTTTTCTGCAGTATTCCTTACTCATTGTTCAGCTTTCAAATGCATATGAGGCTACAGAACGTACCATGGCTTTGGTCATGCACACCTTAGTCTTCAAAATGACATCTTTGCTTTTAAACTCTTTATAGAGGTCTTTTGCAGCAGATTTGTAC
>NW_006922001.1:7117-8099 GCF_000298275.1 Orycteropus afer afer | reverse complement strand
TGTATTGTCATTAAAACACAGGTATTATTTCCTTATTCTTTGCTTTCCGTCAAGATCCATCTAACATCAGGAATAATATCACACAGTGTTTCTCTGCTATTCATGAGATTTTCATTGGTCAAATTTTTCAGAATTGGACCTGGCCACATCCTTCTTCTTAGTTTTTCTTAGTCTGAAAGCTATACTGGAACCTGTCCTGCATGGTTGACCCTGCTGGTATTTGCAATACCAGTGGCATAGCTTCCAACATCACAGCGACACAAGTGCCTCCACAGTACAACAAACTGGCAAGTGGTAGACCTTTCATCCTGTAATAGATAACCCACTGTCATCAATTTGATTCTGACTCATAGTGGCCCCTATTAAGTTTCTAACACAGTAAAGCTTTACCAGAGTAGATTGTTCCATCTTCATTTTGTGGAGCAGCTGGTGGGTTTGAACTGCTGACTTTCTGGTTAACAGCCAAATAAATGCCTTGCCTGCTACACCAACAGAGCTTCTTGTGACAGATAAAAGGATAATGAAACAAAGAGAAATGACTTAACACTGGAAAGGTGTAGTCCTTAGAACAGTCAACCATGGGAGATTAGCAGGACAGCATCTGTGCAGGGAGAAAGCTTGGGAGGCAGAGATGCATAGGAAAGAAGGACACTTGGAAAAGGTAACCACATGAGGGAGTGGGAAAACTGTTAAATTGTGTAGATTGTAATCAATGTCATGAAAAAAATGGGTATGAACTGTGGAATGGGAAAAAAAAACTGCTTTTGTAAAATTCCACCCAAATTAAAATAAATAGCATAAAAAAAAGGAAAAGGAAAAAGAAAGTATAGTCAGCAATGGCACACATTTCTTGGATCTGGAGTCCTTGCTGTGAGAACTTCCTAGACCCAGGAGAGAAAAGATGCCAAGTCACATGAAAAGCACTTAAGAGTAGATGTTTAGAAGTGACAAGAACTTTTCTCCAAGCCAACAAAGAAAGAAA
>NW_006922001.1:3598-4992 GCF_000298275.1 Orycteropus afer afer | reverse complement strand
CTATGCAACTATGATGTGAATTCAACTGTAAACAAGATACAAATGAATGATCATGACTGTTGTACCATAAAACAGTACTTATAAACATTAAAATTACAATTAAATATAATTTTAATGTGCCATGAAATAATATTCTTTATTTATTTTTAACAATTTGAAAGTATAAAAACCATTCTTGGATTGCAGACAGTACAAAATAGACAATGGTCCATGGCTCATAGTTTACCCATCCTGGCTCAGGATATAACTTTTGCTGCTCTGATTAAAATACTTACTTGCATTTCTGAGTCCATGTTGTCTAATCTTCTTGCTTAATTTCTGATCACTGTTTCCTGTCTCACCAAACTTCCAGCATATTTACGTATACTAAGGCACTTGATTGCTAACCAGAAGGCTGGTAGTTCAAACCCACCGACCAATCCTCGGGAGGAAGGTTGGGCAATCTACTTTCAAAGTGATACCGCCTTGGAAACCCAAGGAGGGGTCACTATGAGGCAGATCTGACATGATGGCAGTGTATTTACTCCTTTCATGGTCCTTTGAGCCTTGGCTGACTGCCCAATCTCCCACGCTATTTCTTTTTCCTTTCTTTATTTTTTTAGCAACTCCTTCTTTGTTATTTATCCTCTCATAAATCAGCAAACACAATGCAAACGTAATTGTATGAGCTGATGCTAGCTAGGGTCATTTCTGTAGTCTTTTTTTTTCTCCACTTCTCCCTACAAAATTTTGTTCTTTAAGACTCAACATATTATGGGGTTTTGACAATATTTGTATAAGTACAAAAGAAATTTCATGAATCAAAATTTGAGGGGAAACTACTTGTAGTGATCAATAAGAATGTTAGTTCCTGCGTTTTTCTACCTAGCAAATCACAACAAATTAATATTTTTTCCTATAAAATTCTGATTTTCATAATTATGTAGAGCTATCTATTGCTAAAGCATATTTTCAGAAACTAAATCTAAATTCATGTTAACATCATTCTTATTGGCAATTACTTAAATACTCAGTTTTCTTATCCAGTGCACATCAGACAAAATCAAATCACTAAGTGAAATGTAATGAAGCAAAACTATGTAAATATATGCCAAGGAAAAATGTATTAAAATGCATGATAATACGTAAAAATCTAACCAGAACCTAATATTTTCATCAGAAATAATTATATCATAAAATGAAGATGATTGAGGAGTATGAGACTTGTTTAAAATTCTAATCTTTTATAGAAATACATTAGTGTAAAAGTGTCAGAGAAAGCAAAAAAAATAAATAAATGCATCTTTAATACTCAGGACTCTGTGGAGTCTTACATCTACACCTTCTTGAAAAGGTGCATAAAACCACTGAATTTCAAGAGAACAACACTGATGATGTATAAAGAAATAATTCAA
>NW_006922001.1:2349-2903 GCF_000298275.1 Orycteropus afer afer | reverse complement strand
TCAGTTTTCCCAATGTAAGGCAGGACTGGAAAAGGGAGGAGAAAGGCTTATAAACTGTTAGCAGTCAGATGTCAAAAAATAGTCATATCTTTTATTGTGCTTACTTCATGCAAAAAAGTAAAATTACATAATTTTGGTAGTCTTTTTAGTACTATAATTTTGTGAATAGAGCCACTGAGTGGTGAAAATGGTTATCTTGACTGCTGACCAAAAAGTTGGAGGTTTGAGTATACCCAGATGATCCTCAGAAGAAAGACCTGGAGGTCTGCTTCCAAAAATCTGGTCACTGGAAACCCCAAGCGGCACCATTCTATTCGGACAGACACGGGGGTCACCAACAGTAAGCATTGATTCGATCACAATTGGTTTATTTTATAAATTAACAGAGCCTCATCATGGTAAAAAACTTCTAGGATTTTGAAGGAATAACAGTGAATGCAATACTTATGATATGCTAGTGTGTTAGGCTGGGTTCCCTAGAGAAGCAAAACCAGAAAAGCTTATATATACATACAGAGAAAGAGAAATTTACCTTAGGAAAATGGCTCACACAC
>NW_006922001.1:0-1879 GCF_000298275.1 Orycteropus afer afer | reverse complement strand
CTCACAAACCCAAGGAGGGGTAGCTATGAGTCTGGTTCGACTCGACGGCACATAAGAACAACAACAATTAAGTTGCCTCAGCATTTCAGTACATTTCTTCATTGTTGAGTATTCAATCGTTCATTAAAAAAAATTATTTTAATAATTGTATTTCAAAATCAGCCCTTAAATGTTACTTTTAATAACTGATTTTTAATAGATCACTTTTAAAATATATGTTAAATTTTGGTCACATAGTTACCATTTATTAAATGCCTATCATGTGCAATGCACTATGAATGTTTTCTAATTCTTATACTAATTGCAAGGAAATATCATTACCCAAATTTGACAATTAGAGAGACTGAAGTTCAGAAATGTTACATAAGTGGCACTACTTCACAGAGCTGGTAATTGGTACCTTTAGGATATATGTGTGACTTCCAAGTCTATATTCTTTCATTTGTTTTAATATCTCTAAGATACTTTTCAGAGAAGAGTCTGTCTTATCTTTAGATAAGTTGTTTTTGAAGCAAGAGAATAATTTGGAATTATAACACAGTGTTGTTGGAGGTGTTTGCTTGCACCAAGGAATGACTGGCAAGAAAGTGCATTTTATAAATCAGGCTCAATTACTGTTACTTAGTTCACTGATGTTGAAAACTTTAAACTGTATCATAGTGTCATGAAAAAGCTAATGTAGTTTCAAAAAATTTCCACACGACTTACAATGAGTCATTTATCTATTGCAGAAGTATATTGATGTCCAAATGGATTTTATGGAACTGCCAGTGACCCTCGGATTTCATCTTTTCAGTCACTGAGAATTACAGATTTTCTGGCCCTATCACTTATTAGTCCATTCAAACAGGCATCAAAAACCTGAAATAAATGACTATTGACTGACTCAACCAGTTCACTGTCTCTCTGAGTAAGTATTTAATAGTGGTTGGCTATTAGAGTTTTAAATTTATCTGACTTTATTTGTACTCTGAGCAGAAAATTCATGAAATTTTAATCTTTTGATGCCCTTTTTGTGGTTTACTTTTTTCCAATTTAGTTAGCTATTTTATTCTAGATACATAAATCTTCTTACTTTGAAAAATTATCCATAGTTTTTCATTTACACACTAGTGGCAGCAGCCACAAGGAGCTCTGGTGGTGTGGTGGGAAAGACATTTGGATACTAACCCAAATGTCACCAGTCCAAACCCACCAGCTGCTCCATGGAAGGAAAATGAGGCAATCTACTTCCATAAAGATTTACAGCTTTGGAAACCCAATAGGGGTTGGTATGAATTGGAATCAACTCAAATGTAGTGGCTTTCTTTTGGTTAGTAGCTGCTATATCTCTAATTTATGTGGTTTACCAATGCTTTTAAAGGTTACTTTCATGACTAAAATATTTTCTGTAATTATTCTTCCCTTGTAGTAAAAATAGCTCTGGTGGCATAGTGCCTAAGGCATTTGACTGCTAACCAGAAGGCAGAACATTCAAACCCACTAGTGACTCCTCAGAAAGAAGGTTGGGCAATCTATTTTGTAGTGAAACTGCTCCAGGAAACCCAAGGAGGGGTTGTTATGAGTGGTATCAGACTTGAAGGCAGTGAGTTTGGTTTGATTTTGATTTGTAGTAAAAATTTACATAAAACTATGTGCACATTATATTTTTTCATGAAGATTTTTTTTCCCAGTTGAGTTTGTATGTTCCTGAATATATTATAAATAGTAATAATAACCCTGTTTGAAAATATTAAGCATTGATAAAAGTGGATATTCTATTTACTTCAACTACTATGTGTTTAGCATCTACGGTAAGTCAGACATTCTGCTCTAAGCTACAGGGAGACTATTACAAACAAGTCAGACAACTTGTATGTTCACATAGCTTACATTCAGG
>NW_006922000.1:2890141-2900037 GCF_000298275.1 Orycteropus afer afer | reverse complement strand
CACAAAGGAGAATACGTAAGAATTTTTACTTCTCACTAAAAAGACAAATGACCTAATTTTCAAGAAAACCTGTAAAATACTTTAACTGAAATTTCACCAAAAAAGTTATGAGAATGGCCAATAAGCACAAGACAAGACGTTCATCATTACTCATTAGAGAAATGAAAATTAAAACCATTAGGCACCACTTCACACATACCAGAAGGGCTAAAATTAAAAAGACTGACAATACCCACTGTTGGCAAGCATGTGGAACAACTAGGACTCTCAAATATTGCTGGTGGGAATGTAAAGTGGTACAACCAGTATAAACATTTTTCATACAAACAAGAAACTCCAATTCTAATTATCTGCCCAAAGAGAAGAAAAACATACCCACACAGACTTGTCTACAAACATTCACAATTGGTTTATTCAACATAGTTCAAAACAGAAAGCAATACTAATTTCTACCAGTAGCTGAATGGATAAACAAATAGTGCATAGGACTGATATAGACAATATGGGTCAATCTTAAAAGCTATATGCTGAACATAAGATGCCAAATATGAAATAGCACAAAATGTATTACTCCATTTCTAGGAAGTTCTGAAGTAGGCTTCAGCTCTGGTTACAAGGAAAGGAAGACTGTTTACAAAAGGAAGAGAACTTTTGGGGATAATAGAAATGGTCTATGTCTTAATTAGGATAGTGGCTATGTGTTGTTGTCATAAGCCATCAAGTCGAACCCAACTCATAGCGACCCTTCCTTGGGTTCTGAGGCGGTACCACTAGGAAGTAGATTGCCCAACCTTCCTTCCGAGGAGTGGCTGGTGGGTTTGAACTGCCAGCCTTCTGGTTAGCAGTCAAGTGCCTTAGGCACTATGCTACAGAGCTCCTTGGTGTATGTATCTATCAAAACTTATTAAATTGTATACTTAATATGTATATGATGATTGTATGCAAAGTGTACCTCAGTAAAGCTGACTTAAACACTTTAAATGATCTTTTAATATTTTCACACACATTAGTTTTTTTTACTCTGTGAAGTGAATTACTTGGTATGGCTTTTCTAACCAGTCTTTGTGACTCTGACCAAATTACTGGGTGGGACTATGCAAATAAGGTATATGTAACTCTGATGTGAGGATTGGTTAATTTTGTCATTCTGCTAGGCTTAAAATGAGCCTTACTGGAGGCAGAAGTAGGGGTTATCACTGCCATCAAGGGAGAGGACCTGGAGGTGGAGTGAAGCACATCCTTGGACCCAAGATCCCTGGACTGGACCCTCTGGCAGAGAGACAGCTGAGATGACTGGCTGAGATGACCACAGAGGAACCAAGAGGCATGAGACTGAGCAGTGGGCTTGCTGGCCCACAGAGCAAGAAAGCTGAGTGCCTTTGGACAGCAGGCTTGCTGGAGGAGGGGGTACACATAGGTGTCCCTACTGGCAGAGCCAAAAGAACTTTGTAACACTTGCCCAAGCAGGGCAGAGGCCAGGCCCAGAGCCCAAGGGCTAAAGACAGGCATCCCTGAGGGCATAGCTGAGGGGAGGCTGTCCTGTAGGAAGAACTGTATCCTGAACATGTTACTGAGCCTGAATTGTAACCTGTCACTTCCCTAATAAATCCCATAATCATGAGTATTGTCTGTGAGTTGTGTGTGGCCACTGCAATGAATTATCGAACCAAGCAGAGAAGTAGTGAGTGTCATGGGAAGGACAGCTGGTGTCAGAACTGGTAAAGAGGTTGGAGGGTGGTAGCATGTCTGGCCTCAGGAATAAGCCTTGGGCTGCTGATGGTGATTCTCTTGGGCCTTGTGAAGTTAGAGGAGGTAAGAAGATACCACCTCCATGTCCTTTTTGCATACTCTATTAAATTAAAAAGACATTAGGAGATACAGACACATCTTATACTTACATTTTCCCACAATACTGAGCCCTTAAAAGGGCTCAGTAAATTTACTAACTTGACTGTGAAGAAAAATGTCAAGTTTAAGGGTAACAACACATCAAATATGAAAATACTATTGATTCTTTGCTTATATCTTGTACTCATGATTTACAGTTTTCATCAAGAACCAAAATAAATTAAAAAAAAAAAAAAATCTACATGAAACCAAACAGTCAGTAACTACTTTAAAACAAAGATGAGAATGTAAGGGGACAGGGGAACCAGGTGAATGGAAATGTAACAACCAGGACAGAAATAATGTGAATGCTCACACACTGTGAAGACTGTAACCATTGTCAATGAACAATCTGTGTAGACACTGTTGGATGGGAATCTAAAGTGCTGTGTAAATCTTCACCAAAAACACAGCAAAACATTATTGAAAAAAGAACCAAAGGAAGAAATCAGCTCTTACTCCCACAGTAGACAAAGTTAACTATCTCACAGACAACCAGTAAAGAAGTCTCAGGAAACTGATGAGTTCTTACATTTTACCCTCCCTGGCTAAATACTGTGACCCCTTTCCAGATTATGCTCCCAGGAGTCTTTAAAAATTCCTTAGAGTGTGCTATTCTTTGGATCAACAGCTAATCAATAGCACAAGATATTTCAGTTTTACAACATTTCTCCGGGATGTTTGTCTCCTGACTTAGTAATGTACCTAAAGAAAACCCATGTTTCTAAGCGCTTCTCTTTTTTATGGATATAATTGCATACTAATAAAGGGCAGTCAAGGCTGAGGTAATCACCAAATATTAGCTTATGGGCACTCATCCTCATTCCTTCCCATATGTAGCCTTAGAAAAGTCAATTTAGACGAGGTGTTCAATGTTCTCAGGGAGAAGTTTGGTCCTGCCTCCAGGGGGTGCTCTGGAAAACGACAATTACACTGTTGGTAAAGGGGTTCTGTCTCAGCATTTATAAATTGCAATACTTTTTTACTGTTATAAATTACCTTTATTCTGTTTCTTCTTCTCATACACAGCTTACCAAAACCAAACCAAATTCACTACTGTCAAATCCAACTTGGGTTTGAGGCAGTATCTCTACGGAATGGATTGCCCAATCTTCCTTCCAAGGAGTGGCTCATAGGTTTGAATCGCCAACCTTCTGGTTAGTAGTCCAGTATCTTAGGCACTATGCCACCAGAGCTCAGGCATTTATTTTTATAAAAATATACATACTTTAGAAAAAAACATGAGAATTTATTTTCTATGAATTCCATTTTACAATAACAAAGGGAATAGCAAAAAGTATTTAATAGAAAGGCAAACTAGGTCTGATACTGTTGAGAACTATCTTGCTAAACCTTAAAACACGGTCTTCATTTTCTGAAGACTTCTCTTATGATCAATTGCATTTTAGAATATAATTCTGCTTGGGTTAAAGAAATACTGAGGCTTAATATTCTGCTATAGAATCCCAAAGCTACACCAAATAAAGCAGAATCACTCACTACTGGAGAGACCAAACCAAAACCAAGCTTACTGTCAAAAACTCACCGCCACTGAGTTGATTCCAATTCATAGCAATCCTATATGGCAGACTAAAAGCTACCTCATGGGGCTTCCAAGGCTGAAATCTTTACGGAAGCACAGTGCCATATCTTTCTCCTGCAGGGTAACTGGTGGGTCTGAATCACCAACCTTTTCCACTAGAGCCCCTTCTCTTGGGGGACCTGAAAATCTAAATTCTGAACAAGCACAAGGTTAACTCTACTAGATCTAAAGTTGGAAAAACCCTGCCTAAATCTAAAAGGGAAGAGAACAAACTACAAAATATTTGGCCTCGAAAAAACCGTTCTGCTTGGCCTATAGTATGGGCTTAGATGTGGGTGTGGGTAGTGTATTCTTAATTACTTACCAATATCTAATACTACAAAAAATTTTACACAAAAGTCCAGACTTCAAGCATCTCATTAAAGGAAAAAAAAGAAGGCTGCTTCAGAGCTGCCTCTGTACCCACATGACAAAGCTAAGAAGAGTGTGGCCCTTGTTACTCCTTACCAGTCCTCATTACTTTCCTCCAGACTGACAGTTTACCATCTCAATTATGTGCTTAGCCCCTGCAGGTATTGTGGTTTGACCCATGATGCCAATACCCACACGTTCATTAGGATGAATGAAGAAAGAGAAGAGGTGATCAAATAAACCCCATTTATTGAGTTCTGAAATGTATTACCTAAACTTTTGCTCTAGCTAGTTTTAAAATCAGTCTGCAGATAGGGAGAAAATATCCAAGCAATAAGATGCAGGATAGTACATTTAATTTATTGAAGATAACTGTAGACTATTTTAGAGGTGTATTTAAAAATATAATTTGTTAAAAGTCTTTTATTTAAGTATTTAAAAAAAAATCTGATCTAAATGCTTTCCTTGAACTTTTTCTTACAATATAAACACAAAGATATAAAATATTTGGAGACTGGAATCACTTAGAACGTTCTGAAAAGGCTGGAAAGGGAACTGCAAACTACGTTCAGAATTGAGATCCGAGGTTTGATGACTCATGTTCTCATTCATTCAGGTCCTAATGTCACGGCCAAGAACACAATAAATTTCAATTTTAGAGTTATGCAAAACTTAGATCCTAATTGGCTACTAGCCTGTTTAACCATTTAAAATATAAATAAACCTTAAAATGTGTCTAAAAGTCAAGAACTGAAACAAAATTTTTACTTGTGCTAACTTTCCAACAAGCAGTCTGGAAAAGCTGAGATTTTATTCTACCTACAAGCTCACAAAACAGTATTCCACAGTTTCATGGATGCTGGTAGAAGGCACAAGCCTCAATGGTCACAGAGCAAGAACAGTTCACCACTTAATACTTACAGCATAAGCCTAAGCCTCAGCACTGTTGCTCTGGTTTCCAGAGCCCAAGTCCCACAGGACCATGTGAAATGGGCCAGTTGATGATACCTGCACATGCAGAACCACCCAAAACTTAGGGAACCCTAATATTTTATGATGGGAGCCCTGGTAGCATAGTGGCTAAGGCACTTGACTGCTAACCAGAAGGCTGGCGGTTCAAACCCACCAGCCACTCCTCGGAAGGAAGGTTGGGCAATCCTACTTCCGTAGTGATACTGCCTCGGAAACCCAAGGAGGGGTCGCTATGAGTCAGGGCTGACTCGACGGCACATAACAACAATATTTTATGATAAGCATGCCTGCCCTTTGCTCCAGAGAGGCATTATCTTTAGTATCCTGGACAGCATGCATATATTTTCCAAGCTCTCAAAAGTCTTTAAATCTATACTACCCCAAAGTATTTCCTTTGGCACATATAAAATATCAGCAAAGCATCACTGAAAAGGGCAATTCCAAGTCTCACCCACCACTCAAACAGCAGCAAAATTCAACAGTCTCGATCCTGAACACATGTCTCTCAATTAAAAAGAGCCCTATCTCAGACTTGATCCTGTGAATTGTTAACTGACTTAAAATTTAAACTCACTTGAGATCACTGTACACCTAAAATAGACACTCATTGAAGTAGACAACTATCCCAAGACAGCAGATCAAGTAGACAATGTCATGAAATGTACAGCTTCGCTCAAGGTCACAAATTACAGCCCAAGTTGGTTTCTCATACTTCTTCCAAGGATGCTTCTTCACTGCTGTTATGGGCTGTATTGTGTCCCCAAAAATGTGTAAATTCTAGGGAGCTCTGGTGGCATAGTGCCTAAGGCATCTGACTGCTAACCAGAAGGCTGGAGCTTCAAACCCACCAGCTGCTCCTCTGAAGGAAAATTGGGCAATCTATTTTTGTAGAGATACTGCCTTGGAAACCCAAGGAGGGGTCATTTTGAGTCAAATCGACACAATGGCAGTGAGTTATACCTGTGAATATAATCCCATTTGGGAATAAGATCTTCTTTCTTATGTTAACGAGGCCCTATCAGTGTATGGGGTGTAAAACCTAACCACTTTTGTGATATAAAAGGAGAACACTGCATTTTTACGCAAATAATGCATTCTATGGTTTGTTTTTTTTTTTTTTTGCCAACCTTGCCCCTACTCCCCACACAAGCTATGTTTTCAAGCACACCATGCTAATTATTTTTTCAGTTACGTTTGTAAAACTATGGTAGGCACCAAAGCAAAAAAGCATAAAGGGGAAGATCCATGATGTGGAGATTGCCAAGTAATCAAAGAATATCAGGTCTACAAAAGTGAAAGAGAGTTTCCCCAAGAGATGACACAGAGAGCCTTCTCCTGGAGCTATAACCAAACCAAACTTACTGCCATCAAATCGATTCCATTGAGTTTCTGAGGCAGTAAATCTTTATGGAAGTAGATTGCCCCATCTTCCTTCCATGGAGTGGCTGGTGGGTTTGAATTGCCAACCTTCTGGTTAGCAGTCAAATGTCTTAGGAACTATACCACCAGAGCTCCTGGAGCTGGTACCCTGAATTAGACTTTTAGCCTCCTAAACTATGAGAAACTGAATTTCTGTTTTTCAAAACCACCCATGTATGACAGCTCCGTTACAGCAGCATTAAGAAACCAGGACAACCGCCTTATTCGTTACATTGTTAGTGCTATTGTCTCAATGTATCCTATATAATCAATCCCAAGCTGACCACTCCCCCATTAATCTTAATATTACTCCATTCCAATAACAGGAAAAAATGCTTTAATGAGATTGCACAAGTAGTAACAACTGAGAATCAACTACAAAAACAAATAATAACAGCAATCATTAAACTTTCCAGCTAAAGTAGTACTGGACGATAGAATCACCTTCAATTACCTACTCACAGTAGATGGTGACATACGTATGATAACCATCATTTCTTGTTGCACTTACATAAATAATTCTATTTCAGTAGAAAGAGAAATAGAAGCAAAACAGCAGCAACAAAAAAAATGCAGACTGGCTAAGACACACAAAAGCTGAATCAAATTCTAACCTGTTTTTGTTTTGTTTTGTTTTTTTTAACTGTAGTCTAGGTGAAAGCTTACAGAGCAAATTCATTTTCCATTCAATAATTTATATACATTTTGTTTTGTGACAGTGATTACAATCTCCTCCATTTAAGAGCACTCTTCCTTCTTCCTCCCTGCATTCTCCATTTCCATCTGTCCCGTTCTGCCCTTTCCTACCTTCTGAATTTCATTTTTGAGCAAATGCTGCCATTTTTGTCTTCTAAGGTCAATTATTCTGAAGAGCACATTCCTCCCTAGTGTTATTATTCATGTTGTAGGCCCACCTATTGTTTGGCTGTTAAGCTGATCCCCAGGAATGGTTCAGTTGCAGGCCTTAAGGGTGTGTAAGGGTCACTAGTCTCTACCAGACCAGTAAATCTGGTCTTTTTATGTGTTTGGATTTTGTTCTACACTTCTCCCCCTCCCGCTCGG
This sequence comes from Orycteropus afer afer, assembly GCF_000298275.1. Classification (NCBI taxonomy): domain Eukaryota; kingdom Metazoa; phylum Chordata; class Mammalia; order Tubulidentata; family Orycteropodidae; genus Orycteropus; species Orycteropus afer. The sequence continues at coordinate 2,892,743 of NW_006922000.1, read as the reverse complement.
GCCAGGAGTTTCTATCGTGATCTTGATCAGAACAGTTGGCTGTAATAGCCGGGCACAATCTAATTCCTCTGGTCGCTCAGTACTGGAGACTACAGTTTGTGTGGTCCACAAGTCCTCTGGACTGTGTCCTTGAGTCTTTGATTTTGTTAACCTATTTGATCTCTTCAGTGAATTTAATCTAGGAGCATGGAACTCTTAACTCAGAGGACCTTCCTGACTCTAAGAATTACCTTCATTACAGTTCTTGTTACTGTCTCTCTAATAAAATGTGTTTGCTTAAAAGACTTAAAGGTTTTTGATACCCTCACATTCAACAAATGATTGCCATTAATCTGTAACAATAAAAATGTCATGAAGAAGCCATAGATGTCAAGATATCATATACCTGTATGATGAGACAAATTAATGAATTCGCTTGAGGGTGAATGAACAAAACGCCCATTTGGTTACATCATCAAGAAATGCTCCTGAAGTAATGACCAAAAGGGGGGAGTTGTAAAATATTTTAATAGAGGCAAGAATTAAAATGACTTTCCTGAGTCAAGACCAAACAAAAATTAGTCAAAAGACCATTTAAAAGAAACAACTTTTTATGCAGATATAAACTTAGACAAGTTTTCCTTATCAGTATGAATTAGCAGATATTAGCAATACTTAAAACAGTGTAAGTTGACATTCTATCCAACTAAGATAAAAAAATGTAGAAGTCAGCAGTCACTGACCAACTTTCCCAGAAGAAAAGAAAAATTAAATGTGATTAACCAATCAAAGCACAGGGCAATGTTAACTGTGTAAACTCAAGCCCCTTCACCATTTTCAGTTTGGGGTGCTTCCGTTTGTGAATAGTTTCTTGCTCAATAAAACTTGATCAAACATTTCTTTTCAACAATATTAAAAATAACTTTTCCAGTTACTTTGTATTTTTTCAAAAGAGGTGTCCAAAAAGAAATGTCCTCATTTATCAACATGGTTAGGTTTCAAAGACCAGGTCAGTATGTGAAAATTGGTGTTATGCAAAAATGGAGGATTATCCTATCAGATTACAAAATGGATGTTGACCACATCACAACATACCTGCCAAATTTCATCATTACATAACTGCCAAATTATATCATTGCTTAACTGCCAAATTTCATGATTACGTAACTGCCAAACCACTAAGAATCATGGTGCAGCCAAAGTGACATGTAACCTTAACCATCACAGTGAGTGTTACTCTGGGTTAACATCTTGGCATTTGATACTGCCACACAATTGTTGTTCATGCAGAAAATAACTGGACAGATTTATTATTATTATAATTATAAATGTGAAATGTAGGATAATGAGATAGTAAAAAGTGAGGAGTTGTATTAAATTTAAAAATCCTCAAAGGCACCGTGGAAGCTAAGTATGGCTATGTGCTTCCGGAAGGTCACAGCCCTGAAAACCCTTTGGAGCAGCTGTATCCTGCACACATGGGGTCGCCATGAGTCGGAATTGACGCCACGACATTAATGGCAACAGTTTATTAGCCACAATTACTGTACTGCGCTCCTAACTTACTTTCCATGTTTCAAACCTGTTAACCTTAGCAGTGGGAACTGCCTGTCAAAAGTCTCATTATACAGTAACAAACACCACAAAAAGAGAACAACTGTAACTTCAACATTTCCAGCTGTGGTCTACAAAGCACAAGAAAACCCAGCACCTCAAATCGCCCCGGATCGTTCCTCTTCAGCCTTTCAAAATAAAATCTTCGAAAGAGAAAGACAACACAACTCCGTCTCTTGGTTCCTTTGTCCCCATCGAAGGGGACTCGTGGAGGTAACGGACCCAAACGTGCAATTTATGCAACAGACGGCATGCAATCTGCAATCAATCATCAAACAAAGTCCCCATCCCCGAATCCTCCTCGCTCCCCTCCCCCTCCCCCTCCGGCTCCAAGAACACGGGTCTACACCGAATGACTGGATCGAAGTGGGCCGGACAAAGCTCTGGGGACGCGGCGGCGAGCACCGGCCACAGGACCGGTTTGCAGAGCGCGAGTCGCCGCCGCCCCCCGCTCCCCAGGCGGCGACCCCTCACCTTGGGTGGCGAAGGGCGACGCTACGGGCGGCGATCCCGGCGCGGGCGCGGGCGGCGGGGTGTCGGCCGGGCCAAGCATGGGCGCGGGCAACATGAGGAAGCGCTGCGGCGCGGGCAGGCAGCGCTGGCAGAAGGAGTGCAGGCAGGGCAGCAGCTTGGGCGCACGGCTCTGGATGTTCTGGTGGCACACAGCGCAAGTGTCCAACAGGTTGAGCCGGGCCGCCTCGCCGCCGCGTTCCGAGTCCGGGCCCTGCCTGCTCTCGGCCTCGTTCTCCCCGCTTGGCGCCGCCGCCGGCCCCCCAGAGGCCGCCGCCGGGCCCGCCGCCGCCTTCTCCACAGCCACCTCCATTGTCCTGCCCCCGCCGCGCCGCCGGGGAGGGAGCGCCTCCGCCCGCCCGCCGCGACCTCCGCCTCCTCAGGCGGCCTCCTCAGGCCGCAGGGAGCGAGAGCGCGGGCGAGAGACCGGAGAGGCCGAACGGCCGCCTCAGCCGGCCCTCCTCACGTACACGGCCGGAAGCAGAGTCTGTCAGCGGGT
>NW_006922000.1:2887545-2888561 GCF_000298275.1 Orycteropus afer afer | reverse complement strand
GTTACACACCTTGTCATTTTTTAAATGGCCACGCATTTAAGGGGCTTGAAAAGTAGAAGTAGGGTGGGGAAAATCATCTTTTGTACACACATGAATATTGAAAGAAAGAAATCGTATTTTTAAAGTACAAATGAAACCATAAACTAAAAAATTCAGACGGATGGGTCAGAGTAGAGCCCTGCTTTGTTGGTGTTTCATGGTTACAACCTTGACTTCAGTGTTGTCTCTGGGTGGGTGGTTTCAAACCACCAATCCTTTCATTATGAGCCCAATGCTTTACTGTTTGGGGCCTCCAGGGATTTTGAATGAAGTGGTGGTGGTGTGTACTGCTGAGTCAAATCTGACCCATAGTGACCTTACATGACAGGGTGGAATTGCCCCGTAGGATTTCCTGAGCAGTAATCTTTATGCCAGCTGCAGGGATCCAGGTGAGGAGAGGGAAATCAGGCACGCCCAACGCAGCAGGGCAGGAAAGCAGGAAAAAGGGGTTTAAAAGCCAGGAACCCAGACAGAGGAGCAGTCAGCCACAGGGATCCAGGTGAGGAGAGGGAACCTAGGCACGCCCAAAGCAGCAGGGCGGGAGAGCAGGATAAAGGGGATTAAAAGGACCGGGAATCTGGACAGAGAAGCAGTCAGCCGCAGGGACCCAGGTATGGGTGGTACAAGAGGTTTCCAATAGGGAGACAAACTTGTCTGTTGGTTTGTCCTACCATGATGACATGTTGATGTGAGTTTTGAGGGTGAGCCACTGGTGTTTCAAACCCAGCAGGATGCACATGGTACACAGGTATCAGCCCACCTTACAGACTGAGACAGACTAGGAAGAAGGAAGAGGTTGTCCACTTTGCAAAGAATTGGCCAGGGAAAACTTTTGAATAGCAAAGAAACACTGATACATTACCACGCAACTTTATGAATAGTCCGGTTAGGTTAGAAGGCTCTCAAAATAGGAATGGGAAAGAACTGCATCATCTGAGTAAACCCAGCCTCACTCCTATGGATAAGGTAAAGCTTTC
>NW_006922000.1:2860663-2861342 GCF_000298275.1 Orycteropus afer afer | reverse complement strand
TCTTCCTTCCATGATACTCAACACCAAACCACACACCCATCTTTGGAGGATGCCAATGATCCAACTCATTTGTCCACTTAAAGAAGGGAAAGAATCACTTTTCAATCCTGCTTTTTTCTGTAAGAACCATACCTCAGGAGAACCAAATAGTTGATGTGGGGAAGTTCTTTACAGAAAAATTCTCCATGATTAATATGGAGAAATTAATAAAATCACAATATCATTTGGTATCTCTTAGTAAAATAACGGATCTAGGAAAAGGTTATCAATGGCTGATAAACCATTAGTTTGATGGGGAATTTTATAATTGATGGATTAGAATGACAGCACCAGAAACCAAAGATCAATCTTAACATCACAAGAGAAAGAGTTCACCTGTGGTTACATGCTCCTGACTCAACACTACAGGGAGTACACCTCACTTGTGAGGATCCATGGAGCCAGTTCCCACTCGTAGTGGTCTATGTGTGAAAGAACTTACCACTGCGCCATCCAGTGCCATCCTCACAGTCCTTGCCATGCTTGAGCCCACTCTTGCAGCCACTGTGTCAATCCATCTTGTTGAGGGTCTTCCTCTTTTTCATTGACCTTGTACTTTACCAACCATGATGTACTTCTCTAGGGACTGATCCCTCCTGACAATATGTCCAAAAACAAACCCAAACTCACTGCTGTCGAG
>NW_006922000.1:2858665-2860028 GCF_000298275.1 Orycteropus afer afer | reverse complement strand
ATGAGACAGTAGAGGAATTTGAGAACTGAGCACTGATTGGATGTTTAAGGACATTGAGGTAATGTCACCAAGACTGTCACCCTGAGATATTCTTTAAGTCTTGAACTGAAACTATCTTCTGAGGTTACAGAAAAATTCTAGATGATTAATATGGAGAAATTAATAAAATCACAATATCATTTGGTATCTCTTAGTAAAATAATGGATCTAGGAAAAGATTATCAATGGCTGATAAACTATTAGGTTGATGGAAAGTTTTATAATTGATGGATTAGAATGACAGCACCAGCTAAAAACCAGATTGGTTCATAAAATAAGACTATAACCCATGAGTACTGCATTTCTTTAAAAACTCATCTATGTGAGGTCAAAGGATCAATAAGTAAAGTGAAGATTAGAAGGTAAGGGGACAGGAAAACTAGATTACTAGAAACAGAACAACCAGAGCAGAAGTAGTGGGAAAGGTGACATTGTGAAAAATGTAACCAATGGCACTGAACAATTTGTATAACAGGAGCTCTGGTAGTGTAGTGCCTAAGGCATTTGACTGCTGACCAGAAGGCTGGTGGTTCAAACCCACCAGTCACTCCTTGGAAGGAAGATTGGGCAATCTACTTCTATAGTGATACTGCATTGGAAACCCAAGGAAGGGTCACTATGAGTTGGATCTGACTCGACAGCAAAATTGTTAGATGGAAACCTAATTTGCTATATAAACTTTCACCAGAAACACGATAAGATATTATTTTTTAAAAAAGAAGTTATGTGACTTTTCTGTTGTTATGTTAAGCAGAGAGATTGAGAGAAAGCCTTATAAGTACAAACTGAACTGTGTATAGATGAAATTTGGACTTTGCATTAAAAATAATTAAGTTGGGGAGGAGGCCTGAATACGTGTTGACACTCTTTGAAGCAAGATTAGACCCTTGTCTCTGCTTTTGTATACAGGTATACCTCAGAGGTATTGAAGGTTTGATTCCAGACCACCATAATACAGCGACCATCACAATAAAATGAGTCATATGAATGTTTCAGTTTCCCAGTGCATATAAAAGTTATGTTTACACTATACTGTAGCCTATTAAGTGTGCAATAGCGTTGTGAAACGTTTGAACTATTGTGAGAATGAACAAAATGGGACACAGAGGCATGAAGTGAGCTCAAGCTGTTGGAAAAATGGCACCGATACTTAGTCAACACAGGGTCACCACAAACCTTCAATTGCTAAAAAATGCAGTATCTTTGAAGCACAATAAAACAAAGTATGCCTGTATCTTTGAACCATAATAAAGTGTTTTTAAAATAAAGAACACTTCGGGGTAGCCAAAGGAACTCTGGTGGCATAGTACCTAAGGCTTTTGAC
>NW_006922000.1:2855353-2856240 GCF_000298275.1 Orycteropus afer afer | reverse complement strand
GTAACCCTTGCTAGAGCAGGGCGGAGGCCAGGCCAAGAGGCCAAGGGCTAAAGAGCAGAATGCCAGTGGGCATGGCCAAAGGGAGGCTGTCCTGATTGAACAATTGGATCCTGAGTGTGTTCCTGAACCTGAATTAGAACCTGTTACTTCCCTAATAGCCCCATAATCTTGAGTACTGTCTGTGAGTTCTGTGTGGCCCTTGTAATGAGGTATTGAATACAGCAGAGAAGTAGCGAGTGCTGTGGGAGGGATGGTTGGTGTCAGAATTGGTAAAAGGCTGGAGGGTGGGGGCACATCTGGCCTCATAGGAATCAGCCTTGGGCTGCTGCTGGTGATTTACTCCCCCTCTTGAAGTTAGAGGAGGTCAGAAGATGCTGTCCCTACTCCCTTTTCACAGAGAACAAGATGCTATGTGGTTTGTGAGTAGAATTTCTCTGGAGCTGTAGTCTGACTTGGTCAGCCTAAACATGCCATTGATGTACCATCAATGCAAAGAAGAGCTTTCCATCCACTGACAGGTATTTACTGGGCGAGAGTCCATCTCTGTTAGTGCCCACATCCCTGAAGCTTGACTTCTAGACACTGGAAGGAAAAATATTAGAACAGAAACACATTAATAACTTAGCTCTAAATGGTTAACCTTAGAAAGAAAAGACCAAGGAAGGGAGAGCTTCAGCAAAAAATTAAAAACTACGTCTCCACAATCAGGCCAACCACATTCCCTTCCAAATTTAGTGCAGTTATTCTGACAAGATTCCGCTAGATGCCGGCGACTTTGGAGCCGAAACAATGAGAGAATTAGAACAACTTGGAAGGCCTTCAAAATGAGTTAATCTGTGGTTGAAAAGACGGAGTAATTGAAAAGATGGGGGAGGGAGGGGGTAAAA
>NW_006922000.1:2840449-2854043 GCF_000298275.1 Orycteropus afer afer | reverse complement strand
AAAGTGTATGTGAACTGCTGTGTGGAAAGTGAATTTGCTCTGTAAATTTTTACCCAAATCACAATTAAAAAAAAAACAAAAAAACAAAAACAGACTTAGAACGGAACTTGGTAATCGGGGACTGTCTGTGTGATACAAGTTCTGAGAGCAAGGCTATGCAGAATACTAGTGTGATCAATGTAGTTCTAAGCTCTTGATACGTGTCCGCTCATTTACTCATCTTATGAGGCAGGTGTTATTTCCTGTGCACATTATTGAGATCAATGCAGGGGTGCCACTAGGAGAACAGCTAGCAGTTACAGACTGGCTCCCTCTGGACAATGGAACTAAGAGATAGAAAGGATGGGTATGAATCAATTGCATTGCACCAGATCCCTTCTGTACTATTTCTTTTCTTTTTTTTTTTCCCCCAATTAATTGAGTAATAGGTGAATATATACATCTTAACAAAAAGTAAACATTACAGATAAGGTTAAAAGTTATGCCCTCCCACTACTCCCAGTTGTTGTTGTTGTTGTTAGGTGCCGTTGAGTCATACCTGACTCATAGCCACCCCTCCTTGGGTTTCCGAGGCAGTATCACTACGGAAGTAGGATTGCCCAACCTTCCTTCCAGTAGTGGTGACTATTTTATCTGTTTGGTGTGTGTCTTTCTCAATCTTTCCCTCTGGGTTTCTACACATGCATATGAACTCCTAAAAATATACGGTATTTCTTTTGAGTGTGTGTTTCCAATTATGCTGTGGGGTTTACATTACTTTTACCCAAAGAATTTGGTCTTTGTCCTTGGTTCCTGAGAGATAACCTCTAAGACCTTGGAATTTCCCCAGTGATTGAAGGGTCTTTGATGAGGCCTCCAGACCACACCTGATGCTAATGATTGACAGGTGGGGGTTGGTCAGGCCAAAAAAACCACCTTGTGACAGCTGACCTGAGGGGAGGGGGACCCATTCAATCAACCACCCTCCATAACGAGGCTCTGGACGTGGAAGCTCCTGGTGGGTGACAGACACTGATACATGTGGCAAGGAGTGCATCCCTCTCTGGGACTTGGAAGGTGTACGCTGGGGACCAGCCCAGACCTCACCCTACGTGTCCCATCATTTGTATCCTTTCTGCTGAAGTCAAGCTGTAATCATAAGTATAGCACTGTCCTCTGTTCTGGGAGTTCCAGTGAATGAACAAACGTGAAGCTGTAGTGGGAGCCAGCAGGGAGGGTGTCACAGGGTCTCATAAGCAGTTTTCTATGTGAAGGAGAACTTTTTTGCGAAGGATTCCACAGAAGGATTTGAAATGTTGGGAAAGATTAAGGTCCCACAGCTATTACTTTAGCAGGTGTAACGAAGAGGAGAAGCTGTAGCCAGGTGAGCATCGTCTGAGCACTCAAGGCTCAGGAACGTTGCAGAAGCATCCGAACTGAGACACTATAGTCAGAAGTAGTGACATTCATTCACTGCGAAAACTTGAAACCACCGGACGCTCATTGGCCATAGAACATGGCAAGATTCAGGTTTTTACTGTGTTCTGTTCAGAGCTTCAGTCTCCAGTATTTTGACTTGAAAATTTGATTTGCCCCTGCAGAAAAGTCTTTTATTATGAAAAGGAATGAAGAATTTGAAATACTCACCTGGGAAAGTAATACAGAATAAAATCCTGTAAGAACTGAAATACCCGTTGTCGTTGAGGTGTCTGACTCACAGCGACCCCGTGTGTCAGAGGACCATGAACTGGCTGCAGTTTTGGAACCATGCTGCCCAGTGTTTCTTCTGAGGTACAGCTAGGTAAATGAACCACCAACTTTTTGGCTAGTTGCCAAGTGCCTTCACTCCATGTACCACTCATAGACCCCAGAGTAACTAAAGAAACTATTTATTTGTTTATAAACAAAAGTTTATTTAAACAACAAGACGCTTGACTTGAAGAACTCTTTACTTTTAGAATGGCCTACCCCTGCTTAAAGACAGATTGCCCCACAGATACCACCTATGTACAAAAAAGTTGTAAAATTGTCCTTGGTTTTACAATGATAAATGAAAAATATTAAAATTCTCCAATTGAATGAGGTCTGCAAGGATTTTTTAATTTTTTTTAATTTTTTTTTTTTTTTTTTGTTAAACACTGAGCGCAAAATAATGTTCTCCACCACAGAAAGTACCAGAACATAAAGATAAGAGCTGAATGAGCGGGCCATTAATGGACAAGGGGTTGGTTCACAGAACCATGTATTTTCCCATCCCATCTCCACTTGATGTCCATCAAAACATACCACTGGCCATTGAGCAGAAAAAAAAAAAAAAAAAAAGCTATGTGCTGGGCACACATACTAGTGACTTTATGGACAATAGAGCAAGGAGGGAAGGGAAAATCAAAGAACAGAGAAAACTACGCTGTCGAAGTTGGGATGTGGTGAAAGCAACAGTGGCTTCCTAATTGAGAAGGTATTCTTGGCCTGGAGGAACAGAGTTCTGGAGTGAAGTAGCCGGCTCCCTTTCCCCAGGCCCCTCGTGCCTGCTGCTGTTTGTTCCATCAGCTGGGCCTTCATCCTCCACATGTCACTGTGTGGCTCGGTCTGCGTCATTGATTGGCTGCTCGTCAAGCCGGAATCAGACCGGCCTCACTGTGGTTCACACTAGGTTTTCATTAGTCTATTAAGTGGTGTGTGTGCCTCCTCATCTAAAACTGCTCAACAGACCCATCCTGCCTCACCACCTGTAAATTACTAGCAATGTTGTGCTCAGTCTTGGCTCATTCTTTGGGCTTTTCATTGGCCATGGCGAGCCCCGCAGTCTCCTCAGTTCCTGCTCCACCAAAGAGGTACCAGGTCCACCTAAAGATCAATTTAGAAAGACGGTCTACTGCTGGGTTCCAAGAGACGAAATTTGTCTGCTGGCACGACTAAATGGAATAAGGTTAGGATCCACTCCCTGTGAGAATCCCAAATAGAAGAGTCTGCCCGTTGCAGAAAGAGTATGGAATTGAAGGAGCTGAGACAATGGTTTTAATCCCTGGCAGTGGGGCAGATCTTGTGGGAGTGATCTTGGGCCATCACTGAGTCTCAGTTTTCTTACTTATTTTAACAAAATGGAATATTTTCTAGCTTCAAACTTCAATGATCCTATTTGTTTCTGTTTTTTTTTTTTCTATAAACACAATAATCACATTTGATGTTTAGTTTCAAGCATGAAAAAAAGAGGTTCTCTCCCTCTGCTAAAGCAACTCAAGGAGTGAATTATCAAAATTAAGCTTTGTTTAGATGCCCAAATGCCTTGAAGTATGGAACCGCTATGAAATCTTTATAGCTGATGAGTTATGAGCGAGGGCTTTCGTTCAATAAGAAATGCAAAGATGGCTAAATCTTTTCATTTGTAGTTCTGAAGCCATGCAGAGCACACAGAGTATAATTCATTACTGAGAATAATCTCCTGGACAGCTGGAAACCACAAAACTCATCTACAAGGGATTGCGTTTTTATTAGCCTAGACACACAATTTTCTCAAGAGTGGACTATTTTTTAATTGTGCGTGTTGGAAGGAATTGAGTTATATCAAAAGAGATGAAACAATTCCATATGCCTTGCTCTGCACACTTTAAAAATATACAGCCGACGAGAAGGTCCTGGAGGGTGGGCTTAATGGCTCTCTTTTCTTTAATGCCCTGCAACCACCTGTCTCATATTTCCTGGGACAGACCTGGTGTCAATACCCTTTCTCATCCACTTTATAAACTTCCATGGTTCTCTAGAAATTCTAATTGTTTGCATGTTTCTGCAAGTGGGAAATGTATTAGTCAAGTTAATACCCATTAAAATAAAAACATACATGCTCTTTAAAATAATAACAAGCATGACAGAGCTGCAGGCTTAAGAAACATCTGGTTCATCCTCGGGAGCTCGTGCCCGTGTGCTCAGGATCTGCATGTACCATCCTCACAGACCAGGGGCCCGAAGTCTGTTCATCTCCCCAGATCTCGGGCCACACTCTCCCGTAAACCTGATTCCACTTTGCTTGGGTGCTCACTTCCGCCCGTCTGTACTGGTTATTGCATTTCCTTCCTCACCACCGTCTCGGTGGCTACACAGCCTTTTCCTGTTTCCTCCGGATGGTGCTTTTGTCTGGAGTCAGTTCCTGATTCCTCTTCCTTTTCCTTTTTATCCACTTCTGTTTGGACTCTCACTCAACAGATTCCTCATGAAGTGCATTCTAAGCACAGTTCTAAGGACAATCTCAACTTTTAGTGTGACGGCTAGAGTATCCTGGCATGTCACTGTAACACCATACACTTACTGTAATTTTGTGGCAGTGCACACACATCTTTAGGAGTTTTGTAGTACTTAAGTTGTACAGCTATATATTGGCAACAACAACTGGTAACATTCGTTTGGAAAGTCACGAAATAGTAGAGGTTATCGGTCATGTTAGAGTTAGCTCTGTGTTGGAAATAGGGCAAGAGGGAGGATGGAGTATGTTTCTTTGGAGCGCCAGCTATAAAGGTGGGAACACGAAGAGAAGGAATTAGGAATTCCTAGGGGAAGGCCTTTAGCAAAAGTCCAACTTGTTCACAGGGAAGGGGGTTTATCTATAACTGTGGGAGTGGGAGGAAGGAGTCACCATAAAAGACCAACTATGCACAGGGCTGGAGGAAGACCCTTCTCCATGAGTCTCTTGCCTTTCTGCACATTTTGCAAAATGGCACTGATTGCCTTTTGTTCTAGAGAATCTTTTCAAGAATGTTTGCATAGACTGGGATCTTAAAAGCTTGCAAGCATCCATCAAGGTGCCATGATGGGTCTCTCCTTGTGCAGAGCAAAGAAGAATGAAGAAAACTAGACATGTGGAAACAATTAGTCCAAGTGACTGGTACACCATGCGATTCTCAGCCTATACGACTATGGTGCCCGGCTACCACTATCAACCACTCAGAGGGGCATCTATGTAGGAGATCCTGGATAGAGTGGGAGAACAATGTGGAACAAAACTCAAAATCATTTAAAAAAAAAAAAGGGGGGACCAGTTTTGCTGGTCTAATGGAACCACTGAGACTATGGCCTCTAGCTGCCCTTCAGGTCTGGAATTGAACCCACTCCTGTGGCTTCCAATCAAACAAAAGACAGGCATACGAACTGAACATTTACATTAGGTAGATACACTTCTTGGAGAGATCAATCCTGGGAGAATACAAGGGCTGTGTATGCACAGGGAGACAGCTTTGGGGCAGGAGAGCATGGAAGGGAAGGACACAGGGAAGAGGTATCTAATGGGAGGAGGTGGGAGAGGAGCTGTTGCACTGTGGGAAATTGCAGTTGATGTCATGAGACAAGGTGTATGTGAGCTGCTGTATGGAAAGTGAATTTGCTCTGTAAACTTTCACCCAAATCACACACACACACACACAAAAAGAATGATTACGTAGTAAATAGCCTTGGGAGATAGAGATAGTGTGTCTTGGTAACTGTCAAGTATTATCAAGATAAAGAGTACTGGTGGAGCAGTGATTCAGCAAAAAAAAAAAGAAAAGAAAACAACTCACTGCCATTGAGTCAGGTCATAGTGACTGAGGTGGTATCACTACTGAAGTGGATTGCCCAACCTTCCTTCCGAGGAGTGGCTGGGGGATTTGAACAACCAGCCTTCTGGTTAGCAGTCAAATGCCCTAGGCCCTCTACCCCCAGAGCTCCTAGTGGCTAAGCACTTGGCTGCTAACTGAAAGGTTGGCGATTTGAACCACCAGTAGGTCTGAGGGAGAAAGATGGGGCAGTCTGCTTCTGTAAAGATGAACCCATTGCCAGAGTCAGTTCTGCCTCATAGCAAACTGCACCATAGGGTTTCCAAGACTCTAAATCATTATGGAAGCAGATTGCCACATCTCCTGCTGGAGGGTTTGACAATTGACCTTTTGGTTCTCAGTCAAGTGCTATAACCACTGCGCCACTAGGGCTCCTTCCATAACAATTGCAGCCTGGGAAACTCTGTGAGGGCAGTAGTATTCTGTTCTACAGGGTCGCAATGATTCGCAACCAACTCAACGGTAGTAGGTGTAATAAAGACAGTGTTTCTCTCTGCAGCGAAGGGCAGGGGGTCACTGCCCAGGATAAAGGCCTCCTCTTCTCTATACTCAAGTCCTTTCCTGTAATAGAACCCATTGTATGTGCTAGCATCAATTGGCCCTCATTGTGGCACCCGGTGGGAACTGCGGCGTGGGCAACTGGTAAAAAGATGTTTTTACTCTGAGTGCTGATATTGTGTGTGTAACAAAATGGCCCTTCATTTCTGACTCAGAAGCTCCCGTCTTATCTCCTACCAGCATCCTTGAAACCAGTCTAGATGGCTAGCAAGTAGGGTGTGATGGTTAATGTAATGTGTCAACTTGAATAGGTTCTGATTCTCAGTGGTTTGGCAGACAGTGAACTGATTGTTCTTCTATAACATAATATAATGTAATGACCTCCATGCTTTGATCTGATGTGATCAGCCAATCAGTTGTAAGGGGCGTTCCCTCAGCGGTGTGGCCTGCAACCAATATAGATAGATGTTCTGGCAAAGTTCCCTGGCTTGCTCTCTGGATCCTGTATCCAACTCATCATCAGCTGATCTCTGGCTCGTGGGATGTCAGCCAGCAGCCTGCAGTCCGAGCTGCCAATTCTGTGTTCGTCAGCCCTTGCAACCACATAAGTCAAAAGCCTCCAGCCTGATGCCTGACCCACAGATTTGGGACTTGCTAGCCTGCACAACTGTATGAGCCATTTCCTTGAATTAACTCAGCGTTATAGCTCTAGAGGTTAGAAAATGATCTCATAGTTTATTTGGTTGGTTTTCTGAAGTATGGATTAGGTGGTGGCCTATACTAAGTCAAGTTGAAATACCAGACCTGCTTTGGTATACTGTAGAAGAAGGTATCCAAAGGCTTAGGGGAATTGGCATGTTAGAGTGGGTTTATTGGGTTGAACCTACAGACCCACACATCATGGAGTGCTCAGAGGACACACCATTTACCACAATTGTGAGGAACAAATTTGCAAAGGGAGCCCCAGCACTCTTGAAGATGACTGTGATTGCTGTTTCATGTAATTGAAATTTGACAGTGGGAACTTCCCTAACTGAAATGAGACATCTAACTACAATGAGGCTGATTGGATTAGGGTGATAGGGGCCAAGTGGTGGCACTTATGCACTAAAGACAAGGTGGATGTGGTTACTGTAATGGACAGCAGAGTTAAAGCAGTAATCAGAATAGTCTGACTTGAATGGATTTATGGCATTAGAAACTTAGTCATGGTGTCCTTAGGAGTGAAATAGATGGGAAACCTACCATTATCTTGATTTGTACAAGTGAAAGAATTCTGGATCACGTGAATGGCAGTCTAACTTGAATCAACAGATTAGAGGATCACAGCCCCTCAGTTAATTCCAAGACTTGAGCCAATACAACTTAACACAACTTCGCTTGCTGAGAGTGAGGATGCCTTGAAGCACTTACTGAAGAAAATTGAAGACTACAGTCTGCAGTATGGATTACACCTCAATATAAAGAAAACAAAAGTCCTCACAACTGGACTAATAAGCAGCGTCACAATAAATGGGAGAAGATTGAAGTTGTCAAAAACTTCATATTACTTGGTTCTACAATCAACACCAATGGAAGCAGTCAGGATATCAGACATCATATAGCATTAGGCAAATCTGCAAAAGACCTCTTTCAGGTGATGAAGGGCAAAGATATCTCCTTGAAGGGATGGACACAGGGAAGAGGTAACTATCGGGAAGAAGTAGGAAGGGAGCTCTTGCATTGTGGTAAATTGTGGTCAATGTCATGAGACAAAGTGTATGTGAACTGCTGTATGGAAAGTGAATTTGCTCTGTAAATTTTCACCCAAATCACACACACACACACCACACAGAGGTATCTCCTTGGACTAAGGTGCACCTGCCACAAGCCATGGTATTTTCAATTGCATCATCTGCATGTGAGAGCTGTACAATGAATAAAGAAGACCAAAGAAGAGTCAATGCTTTTGAGTTGTGGTACTGGTGGAGAATGCTGAAAGTACTATGGACTGCCAGAAGAACTAACAAATCTGTCCTAGAAGAAGTGCAGCTGGAATGTTCCTTGGAAGCAAGAATGGCCAGACTTTGTCTCACCTACTTTGGTCATGTTGTCAGAAGGAACCATTCCCTGGAGAAAGATATCATGTGTGGTAAAGTGGAGGGTCTTCAAAAATGGGGAAGGCCCTCAAAAAGACGGATTGACATGGTAGCTACCATGATGGCTCATGGATCATGAAGCTGGCACAGAACTGGGCACTGTTTCGTTGCACTGTGCATAGGGTCGCTATGAGTTGGAGATGATTTCAGGGCACCTAACAACAACAACAACAACATATCAACTCTCAAGGTATCACACATAGCTTTGCCTTGGATCAAGGACTCACTTCATAGTAAATAAAGTGTGACAATGGAACTCACTGATCTTACCATATTCCTCATCATCCTGAAGCAGCTGGCTTGTTAGAACCATGGAATGGCCTCTGTCTTAGTTATCTAGTGCTGCTATAACAAATACCACAAGAGGATAGCTTTAACAAACAGAAATTTATTCTCTCACACTTTAGGAAGGAGCTCTGGTGCTGTTGTGGATAAGGCTTGGCTGCTAATCAGAAGGTCAGTGGTTCAAACCCACCAGCCATTCTATGGAAAGCAGATGGGGCAATCTCCTTTAGGAGACTAGAAGCCTGAATTAGGAGCGCCAGCTCTAGGGGAAGGCTCCTGTGTCTCTTGGTCCTAGGAGGATCTCAGGACAGGGACTCTGGGTCCAAAGGAGTGTTCTGCTCCCAGCTCTTCTTTCTCGGTAGTAGTAGGTCCATTTCTCTCCTCACTTCTCTCACCTTTTTTCTCTGTACGGTAAAACATGTTGCAGGCCATACCCCAGGGAAACTCCCCTTACGTCAGACCGCATCTGTGATGGGATTAAGAGCATCGCATCCCACCCTGATCTTACAACTGATTGGCTTATCACCTCAAGGTGCATCAGGAGGGATCATTACATAACTGCCACATTACATCATCACATAACTGGCAAACCACTGAGAATCATGGCCCAGCCACATTGACACATATTTTATTTTGGGGAGACACAATTCAATGCATGACACTCTACCCCTTTGCCCCTCCCCAATTCATATCCTTGCCACATGCAAACCACTTTCACCACATCATATATCCCCAAAGTCTTAAATAAACTCTAAGTCCCAAATCAATCCTGGGGCCAAACTCCTGTTCATCTGCCAATCTAGAATACAAGCTCTCTGCTTCTGAAGTACAACAGTGGAACCAGCACGAGGTAGCTATTTCCATTACAAATGGGAGAAAATGGCAAGAAAGAAAGGATAGTGTCTTCTGATGTGATTGATCCTGATTACCAAGGGGTAATCAGATTGATAGTTCATAATGGAAGTAAGATGGGTGTGTGTGGGTTGCAGGAGATCCCTTAGGGTATCTCTTAGTACTACCATGCCCTGTGATTAAAGTCAGTGGAAAACTATAGCAACCCAATTTCAACATCACTACTAATGGCCCAGACCCTTCAGGAAATTAAGGTTTGGGTCACCCCACCAGGCACAGAACCACAACCAGCTGAGGTGCTTGCTGAGGACAAAGGGAATATGGAATGGGTGGGAGAAGAAGGTAGTTCTAAATACCAGCTACGAGCATGTAACCAGTTGCAGAAACAAGGACTATGATTGTTGTGAATATTTCTTCCTTGTTTTATGTGTATGTGTAAATGCAGCTCAAATATTTTTGTTTTCTTCCCACCTTTATCCCATTACTTATAAAATATAAGATATAATCGGAGCTAGTATGTTTTCAATTGTATGCATGTTAGTTGCAGCATGCTAGTTGTAGCATGTTAGGTGTATGCATGTTAGGTTATAATTGTCTTTGTTTAGAGATTTTGTATGGTTTAAGGAGATGTGTATGGGAGCCAAGTTGACAGGGTGGAATATGATGGTTCATATTATGTATGTGTCAACGTGGTTGAGCTATGATTCTCAGTGGTTTGGCAGAAATCAGACTGATTGCTCTTCCATAATACAATGTAATCATCCTCCATTTTGTGATCTAATGTGATCAGCCAATCAACTGTAAGGAGAGTTTCCTTGGGAATGTAGCCTGCATCCAATATATATGGACATTCTGGCAAAACTCACTAGCTTACTCTCTGGATCCCTCATTTGACTCATCATCATCTGACTGCTGGTTCTTGGCATGTAATCCAGCAACCTGCCTTCTGACATGAAGATTTTGGGATCTGCCAGCTCCCACAGCCCCGTGAGCAAGCAGCCTGCCATCAGAACTGCCATTTCTGGAATCATCAGCCTTTGCAACCATGTGAGTCAGGTGAAGCCTTCAGCCTGATTTGGGACTTGCCAGCCCCCACAACTTTGTGAGCCATTTCCTTGAATTAAATCTCTCTTCTCTCTCTCTAGGCATATACATATATATATATATTCCCCCCCACACACACTGATTTGTCCCCTCAGGAGAAGCCAGACTAAGACATAGGGAAAAATCTCAAACCCTTCACAGTTCTAGACAGAGGCCTAGCCCAGGTGTGAAGATTTATGGACACTTGATCCAGGGCAGTTGAGGTGGTGGTGGAAGGCTAGACATAGAGCCAGATGATTTCAGTTTTCACTTGTAGACATTCAAACAATCAGCTGGTGAGTCTGATCCTTTGTGAAAGGGAGCTGATGGGAACAAGGGAGGGCACAGGACTCCAGGCACCTGCCAGTGCGCTGCCCGATCTTGGTGGTGGTGGTGATGAGAAGTCCAGGGACTCAAGAGATCTGGGTAGAAGAGAGCACACAGCTGTGAAGGCTTCCCCTTCGAGAATTCATTGGTACTGATGTTGTCACACCCCACTGGACCAGCAGCAGGAGTGGCCCTCGGGGGACACAGGTCAAATTCCAGAAAAAGAAGTAGTAAAGGCTAAGTTGGTCAGATCTAGCTTTCACAGGTCATCCCCACCTGACGACATTATGTTCTGATGACTCCATTGTAAGTGGTAAGCTGAATACTTCATTATTTCTTTAGTTTTCATTATTACTGGGTTTGAATCATCAGTATCTTTATAAATCTGATCTTGATTTGTCTTTGTGGGTTGGAAACATGAGATATAAACTTACAGATATATTTTAATACACACAAAAACCCCCAAACCCATTGCCATCTAGTTGATTCTGACTCATGGTGACCCTGTAGGGCAGTGTAGAACTGACCCACAGGTTTTCCAAGGCTGTAATTTTTACAGAAGCAAACTGCCACATTTTTTTTCCCACAAAGCAGCTGGTACATTCAAACTGTGATCCCTTTGGTTAGCAGCCAATGTGTTAAAAAAAAAACACACCAAAACCAGAAACCATAAAAATCTACTCCAATGATAAAGAAGAGTTGTATGATGTTGGCATTTTGTCAGTTGCAGCAAAAACTCCACCTGTGGAAGATTCTAGATCATCTGGATTAGACCTGTGAATGAGGATGGCAATTCTAGTTGGAAAATTAGTGACAGCTGTCTGTATGATCCTTCTCTTTTTTCCTACATGTATTTCCTGGTAACATCTCACTGCTTTCCAAATCTGTCTATTGACTTTAGCCAAGTGATCAGTGTTTGGGTCCATGTTTTCAAGCAACTGAAGCCTCTGATTTAGTTTAGAAAAAAAACTACAGAGCTCTGATAGCATAGTGCCTAAGGCATTTGACTTCTAATCAGAAGGCTGGCAGTTCAAACCCACATTCGAATAGACTCAATGGCAGTGAGTTTTTTTTTTTAATCCTTCCACTGTAAAATTTTTAGACAACTTCTCTCCTTCCCCTTCCTCATTCTTTCTTTCTTCTTCAGCGTTTCTTCTCCCTTCAAAATCCATCAGTTGCCCTTCTTCATGATCTATGAGTTGTTCCACATTGGCAACATCAAGTTCTAAATTCGGCATTCTTGCCATATGTTTTGAGCAGTAAATCATAAACTTGAACATCTGGAAATGAACATCCACGAACAATAATGTCGGCAAATTGCGTGCTACAACTTTGTGTGTAGTACGTATTACTAATGATAAGATGTCCAAAAAAAAAAAAGAAAAAGAAAGGGTGACTGTGAGTGCAATTCATAATAACTCAAGTACATCGTAAATTGAGGACTACCTGGATTAGAGAATTTGTCATACAGAGATTGAAGCCAAGAGTCTTGTAACAAGACCAGGAAGCGTCAAGTGTCATCTGAGTGAAGGTCTGTGCCCGGCAGCACAGGGTGGGGGTTTATATGCTTCACGCTTACCATCAAAGATACATGCAGAGAACACAGGAAAAAACACATCTAACATGATGGATGGGATTGTTTTGTCCTACTTAATGGGTTCCAGTTGATGTTACCATGAAGTCAGGTGTTTGGTGTGTTTCCCTGGCCCAGATCACTGCTTGGTCAGGTACTCAGGTTCTTCCCCAGAGTCCTGTGCAGGCAGGCCCCATCTTGCTTGTATGGTTCAGGGCCCTCTCAGATATTCCATAACATCATAGTAATTCCTAGAACTTCAGTCTGTGGTGTTGAGCAGCTCAGCCGTTTCCAAATCCTTTTGATTTATGGCTGCAGCTATAGCCCTGCCCCGCATAGCTTCCTGAGAGGAGTGTGGAGCAAGCTGCAGATAGCTGAGTGCTCTTTTAAAATATGGAGCAAGGGCAAACAGGGGGCAAGGACCGACAGATCAACACTGGAGTGGGTACCACTGCTTTTTCTTAAAAATTTCTTCCAAAATCTTTTCTTAAAGGGCCAGATAGTAAATATTTTAGACATTGGGGGCCCTACAGTCTCTGTAGCAATTACTCAATTCTGTGATTGTACCAGGAAAGTGGTCAGAGACAATACCAACAGGCATGGCTGCATTCCAAGAAAACTGTATTTACAGAATGGGGGGCAGGTTGTTTGCTGACTCTTGTACTAGGGAGGACTGCTGTCTGTCTGCATGGCTGGCTTCACGAGTGTGAGACCTGTACAGTCAGACAGGACCCAGCACTCAGAAGGGCCTTGGGCTACTGCTATTGATTCAATGTACCCCCAATCCCCAAATATGTGTTCGAATCCTAACCCCTCTACCTGTGGATGTGATCCAATGGAGTGCAGTGTAATCCCCTCCACAATGCAATCTAATGTAACATAATATCAGTTGAGATCATAGCAATGTAGGGTGTGCCTTTGAGTTGATTCTACTTCATAGTGCCCCTTTGCAACAGAGTAGAACTGCCCCTAGGGTTCTCTTGGCTGTCATCTTTAGGGAAGCAGATCACCAGGTCTTTCTCTTACAGAGCTGGTGGGTGGGTTTGAACCATCAGCCGTTCAGCTGGCAGCTGAGCCCTGAATGGTTGTGCCCCCATGTGGGATGGTGGAGGCAGAGGGATCCACAGGCCCAGGAATTCCAGGAACTGCCAGCTACTTGTTGTTGTTGTTAGGTGCCGTCCAGTCATTTCTGACTCATAGCGACCCATGCACAGCAGAATGAAACACTGCCTGATCCCGCGCCAGCCCCACAATCCCTGCTATACTTGAGCCCATCA
>NW_006922000.1:2836203-2837217 GCF_000298275.1 Orycteropus afer afer | reverse complement strand
GATGATGCAGCTCTTTCCCAGTCCTATTCTGAGAGCCTTCTCACCTAACTGGACTATTCATAAATTTGCGCAGTAATGTATCAAACAGTGTTTCTTTGCTATTCATAAGGTTTTCCCTGGCCAATTATTTGAGAAGTGGATGGCCTCCTCCTTCTTCCCAGTCCATCTCAGTCTGTAAGCTGGGCTGATACCTGTGGACCATGTGCGTCCCGTTGGGTTAGAAACACCAGTGGCTCAGCCTCAAAACTCACATTAACACTAGAGGCTGAAATACACAAAGAAGAACCTTCTGTAGAGCCACACTCTGAATCCAGACTCCTAGCCTCCCAAATTGTGAGAAAATAATTTTCTCTTTTTTAAAGCCATCTACTTGTGGCATGTCTGTTACAGCAGCACTCAGGAACTGAGACAAGTTAGTTTAATGCTGTTGCCACTGTCTTGAAATTCTTAATAATTTTATTCACAGAGGTACCCCCATTTTCATTTCATACTGGGCCCCACATGCTGTATAGCAGGTCCTGCTTATAAGTGTAAGAACCTGTCTCTTATCAATGCCATTGGCACGTGTAAAGAAAGGATAGGTCTGTCTGAAGAGAAAAGGACCATCTTTAGATGAAACTAACACTAGGCAGGAAATCTGCTGAACCTCTCTGGGTAAGGACTCCACCTCCAATTCCTGTTGCTGAAATATCAAGTCTAATCTGAACAGGTACCTACAATACATTGTTTCTTGCCCTACTTCCAAGCACAACATAATTTTGATGATAATGTAGTTTTCCACACATTTCTGTCTGAGAAGTCAAGAATGAGTTGGTCAGCATGGAATCCAGATATTCAGGAGGCACTGAGACTAGATGAATCCCTGAAACTGTAGCCTTGAGGTAGTCTTAAAACCTTCAACCAAAAATATTCCTTGGAGTCTTCTTCAAATAAAAAAATAGTTTAGCTTAATTGGTAAAGAATGTCTCCTTTGAGCATTGTGCTCTTTGAAAGAACTATCTACATGGAATCAAA
>NW_006922000.1:2813804-2816416 GCF_000298275.1 Orycteropus afer afer | reverse complement strand
TTCCTTCCGAGGAGTGGCTGGTGGGTTTGAACTGCCAGCCTTCTGGTTAGCAGTCAAGTGCCTTAGGCACTATGCCACCAGAGCTCCTATATTATAACATAGTCTTTCCCTAATGCTTGCAATCTAGTTAGGGAAGAAGAGACATTCCATAAAAATTTAATGGATTTTACACAATGCCTCACAAATAAAAGTCACAAAGAACAATATTGGTCAGTTTTCAAGTCTTAAAACATTTTTTTTGATTGACTTTTTTATAGTAATTGACTTTTTTGTTGCTGAGAACATGCACAGCAGAACACACACCAATTCAACAGTTTCTGTATGTACAGTTCAGCGACACTAAAGGCATCCTTCCAGGTGCGCAACCGTTCTCCCCTCCTTTTCTGAGTTGCTCCTCCCCCATTAACATAATCTCACTGCCCCCTAAGGTTCCTATCCAATCCTTTGAGTTGCTGTTATTGTCAATTTGATCCTAAATAGACAGCACTTAAAAGATCATAAGGCTCCAAGCAGATATTCCCTTAAAAACATTTTTACACAATTCATTGGCACCTGACAACAACACAGAAACTTTATTCCAATTCTTTGCCCTTTTTTGTGCTGTTTTTATAATGCCATCTATCTGTGTTACAACCCCAATACATTGTTTTAATAATAGCTTTATATATGCTTACATCTTCTCAGAAAGCTAATGGAAGAAAGGAGAGAAGATATATATTGATAAAGTTTGTAAATACATGTATTGACCACCTTAAAAAGTATTTTTGTGTAAACAAACTAAATATATATTTTTTAAAAAATTGAAAAAGGGGAGAAACAATACAGCCAACCCTATGAGGACTAGGTTGAACACTTGTGATAGGAAAATTGAGAAAGAAGATTGCTGTATGGGCTTCCCATACACAGGATACTTCTCCCCAGGCTGTGATGTTAACCTTTGCTAATATCCTACAAAGGAGCTCTGGTGGCACAGTGCCTCAGGCATTTGACTGCTAACTAGAAGGCTGGCAGTTCAAATCCACGAGCCACTCCTCGGAAGGACAATTGGGCAATCTACTTCCTTAGGCTTATTGCTTCTGAAACCCAAGGAGGAGTCACTATGAGTTGGAAATGACTCGACAGCAGTGAGTTTGTTTTTTCTTTAGTATCCTACATGAAAGTTTGAAATAACCTTATTTAAATTTTGTAAAGTATTCAATAATGCACTTTTTATTTATCATGGTATGCTTTCAGGACCCAATGCTAAATATATTGACTGCAGTATTTTTTTCTCAAATAGTGTCTCCACATAAGTAACATGCACACACACATAATGTGTGGAAATGATGAAATTGTCTGACACAGCATGCACATGTGTGGATTGCACATGTCTAGTAACATATCAGCCTTATTCAATAGTCTAAAAATGTAAGTTTTGTCATATTTGTATAATTAAGGTATAAGCCATGGTCAAGAAGTCATGGATCAACTTTGGTAGTATCCTGGAAATCAGAAAATAAACAAACCGTGCATTTGTTTCTATTAATCTAAGTTGATAAGTATATCCCCATTGAACCTATTGAAGCCTGTCCCTAAATTGTGCTATCATAAAAAAAGCAAAGCCTGCACCAGCATAAATGGCATACAGTAGCTATCAATAGGAATCTTGATTCAATCTGCATTGACATAATTATCACAGCCATCTTCCAACTCTGGCTTTTCAATGAGGAATAAGCAAAGCAGAACTGATACAGGGTCCCTCAACACTGAACTCAAAACCTTATCAGACCATCGTAAGTGAAACCATTAAGCTGTTAGGTCTGCTTATTTCATGGTCTAAATTTGTCTTATTAAATGCCAATGGCTTTGATCAATGATTATGAGTCACCATAGCAAGTATTTGAATTTTGCAGTCTCTTTATTAGACCCAGTCAGTTATTAATTATATTGTCCACATTTTTTCAATTTCTGAATCAAAATCTTAGAAACTTTTAGATGATCAAGAATTAAACACAAGTCCTACACTGTGGAGTTTAAATTGAAATTCATTGCAAGGGCCTAAGAAGAAAGCAACTAAACGTCAGTGAGAGAGTTTGAGGTTGGAGAGTGGTCCATTCGAGAATGGAGAAAAAGAAGCTGTGAAAATACACATGCTATGGACCCAAAGCTAAGTAGCTTGAGTTGGAAAATGACTGGGAAGAGTGGATTATTTCTTGAAGGAAGCAAAATCAAGTTATCTTTACCGATGAATAAAGATTAACGGGAAGCTTCTGGCAAATGAAAGAGGAATCACAGATTTCAAGGTGTGTTGCACCTTGATTTCACAATTCATGAAAAAAAATGATCTTTCCATGAGGGTGAGAGCCACTCTAGGCCAGCAGCTTCCAGATGACTGGACTGGTCAAAAATTGTTTACTAAAAATAATTATGTTTCAACAGGCATATGAGTGGAACATTTACCTGAGGTAGATACACTCCTTGGAGAGAATAATCATGGGAGAAAGAAGGGCTGCTTATGCACAGGGAGACAGCTCAGGGGGCAGGAGTTCATGGAGGAATGGACACTGGGAAGAGGTAACTATGGGGAGGAAGTGGGAGGGGAGCTGTTGCATTGTGGTAAACTGTGGTCAATG
>NW_006922000.1:2807748-2812648 GCF_000298275.1 Orycteropus afer afer | reverse complement strand
CATGATGCTGTCAATGGAAAACCTCAGAGGGAAGAATATCATCCGGTGAACATTTTCCTTCAATACTTTTGAACCATTTCATGTTGTTCAATATATTTAAGTACATGGAGCTGGAATAGTGAAAAATCATACTACAACAACAACAGCCTTCAGGTTGTTGGGAATTGATGTGTTCCCTCAAAATGTGCTGGAAGCCTGACTGCTACACCTGGGGAGTAATCTAATGTGTTGATGCCTCCATCATGCGATCCAATGTAACGTAATCAATCAGTAAATGTCATTCCAGTACACCAAACTCACTGCCGTTGAGTCGTCCTGACTCATAGCGACCCCTCCTTGCGTTTCCGAGGCAGTATAAGTAGGTTGCCCAACCTTCTTTCCGAGGAGTGGCTGGTGGGTTTGAACTGCCAGCCTTCTGGTTAGCAGACAAATGCCTTAGGCACTACGCTACTAGAGCTCCTCCCTTCCAGTACAGAGTGGATCTAAAACCCAGTCACTTCTCAGTACAGAAACAGCAGCACAGATGCAGACATGTGAGTGCATACTGGAGAGGAAAGACAGATGCCACGTGAGGACAGCCAAAGAAACAAGGAGCGCTTGGGGGTGCCAACAAGGAAAGAATCCACACAGCTGTGACCCTGACGTGCACTTATAGCCTCCAGAACTGTAAGAAAATAAATTTTGCTCTTTAATGCTACCCGCTCATGCTCTTCGTGTTACAGCAGCAGGAGGAGACTAAGACAACGAGCCACGCCCGATTCGTAGGTAGTAGAGCATGGAGCAGGAGCCCTGGTAGCGTAGTGCCTAAGGCACTTGCCTGCTAACCAGAAGGCTGGCGGTTCAAACCCACCAGCCACTCCTCGGAAGGAAGATGGGACAATCTACTTCCCTAGTGATATGCCTCGGACACCCAAGGAGGGGTCGCTATGAGTCAGGTCTGACTCGATGGCACATAACAACAACAACAACAACAACAGAGCATGGACTAGTGAGTGGAGAAGGCTCAGGCCCATTTCTGCTACTTGATGTAAAAAAAATGTGTAAATGTCCTCAATTTGCCAAGCCCCTATTTGGGGAGATTACTGAGAGTGGAGAGGCATCATTTTAAGTCTTCATTAAAAACTCCTTGATGACATTTCTAACAGCTTTTTTCAGATACGATTCACATACCATACAGATGACCCATTTAAAGTCTGTAATTGCACGGTTTTGTGGTGTAGTTACAGAGTTGTGTAATGATCGCCACAAGCTAAGTTTAGAACCATTTCATCTATCAAGAGAGAAACTCTATATTCTTTCACAGTCCCTGCCCATTGGTCACCAGTCCCAGTGGTGGTGGTTGTCCCAAGCAACCACCAATCTACTTTAAGTCTATGAATGTGCCTGCTGTGTGGGTAGTGGTCAGACATTATGTGGTCTGACCAAATGCTCAAAATTGCCCATTTCTTACGCCCTTCTTTGTCTTGATCAAACTTTGTCAGCCTTCTCTCCTTTCTACAGGTCCCCTGAACTCTGCCTGTACCCAAGTCTGAGCAAGCACTAAAAAAAATTTTAGAAAAGGAGGAAAAGGTGGAATGTGCTAGCTTTATCAGCGTTTTCTGGGACTTGGCTGACCACATGCCTAAAACAACTGACCTTTGCTGTATGTTTTAGATAAGGCTCACAGGTACCCTTTTATCTACCTGTGATGAAGGCAGACACAGATGTTCCAAATCCCAGTTCTTGGCCTCATAAATGAGTAACTGAATTGCTTGTCCCCATCAATAAATCAGAGACTAAATGCCTGTTGACTAGACACTGGTTACACTGCTCCCTCCCCCAAGTCCCTGAACCATGAGCCAACTATACTTCCTGTCTTTAAGGGGGATTCAGGGAGTATAGGCTGACTCTAAAATACCCTGATTTCCTATCCAGTGACAACACCCTCTTTTCCCTCTTCCCCACTCTGTTTTTTCATTTCTGCCAGTTTTTGCTTCTTGTACATTGGAGTTTTGTAGTTAGGCGAATATGTTATAATTGTTTTATCTTCTTGATGTATTGTTCATTTATCTGTAGTAACATTTTAAAATACCATTTTTATATAATTTTTAAAATTTTTACATCTTATTTACTACATATGACATAAAGTTGTCATTTTACCATTTTGAAATATACAGTTCAGTGGCATTATTTATATTCACAATGTTGTGTAACCATCACTATTACTTATTTCCAAAACTCTTTTTCACCCCAAACAGAAACCCTGGAACCATGAAGTACTAACTCCCCATTACCTCCTCCTCCAAGCCCCTGTAACATAAATCTGCTTTCTGCCTCTGAAATTGCCTGCTCTAGGTATTTTGTGAAAGTGAAATCATAAAATGTCCCTTTGAGTCTGGCTTATTTCACTAAGTACAGTGTTTTCAGGGTTCACCCATGTTATGGCATGTATGAGAAATGCGTTCTTTTTTATAGTGGAATAGTACTCGGTGGTATGTACATACCATAGTTTGTTTATCTATTCATCTGTTGATGGACACTTGGACTGTTTCTACTTTCGGCTGTTGTGAATAATGCTGCTAAAACATTGCTGTACAAGCATCTGTTTCAGTCCTTGTTTGCAGTTTTTGGGGGCATAGACCTAGGAGTGGAATTTCGAGGTCATAAGGTAATTCTGTATGTAACTCTTTGAGGAACTGCCAGACTGTGTTGCACGGGGACTGCATTATTTCACATGCCTGCTTGCATGAATGTGCAAGGGTTCCAGTTTCTCCATAGCCTTGTCAACGCTTGTTCTTTTCTGTGGTTTTTATTTTTGTTACAAACATTTATTATGGCTTTGATCTGCATTTCTCTAATGAAGGATGACATGGTGCTGCAACAATGGGCTCAAACACACCAACGATTGTGAGGGTGGCTCAGGGCTGGGAGACATTTTGTTCTGTTGTGTGAAAGGTCACAATGAGTCAGAGCCAACTGACTGTGACAACAAAGATGAATGAGGTTGACTGTCTTTTCATGTGCACATTAGCCATTTGTATAACTTCATTGAAGATGTGTCTGTTCAAGTGCTTTGCCTATTTTTTCATTCTCTATTTGTCTTGTTTTAAAGTCTACTTTGGCTAATCATTTAGCTACTCCAGATTTCTTATTATTGCTGTTTGCATGACATATCTTTCCCATCATTTTACTTTCAACCTATTTGTGTCTTTAAAAAATAATTTCTTTTTCTTTACTCATATTCCCCATTTAATATGACATTGTCATCGTACCTTTCTTTACTTCTTTCCTCATGGCTTTCCTTACTTTTTAGAACATATTTATACTTCCTGCTTTGAAGCATTTGTCTTTAAGTCTACTTTCTGGGCCCTTTCATGGTCAGTTTCTCTTGCCTGCTTGTATGTCTCTGTGTTGGTCACTTTCTTGTCTTTCTGCACATCTCAGTTTTTTGTTGAAAACTGGATAAAGGAAGGAGCTCTGGTTGTGCAGTGACTACACATTCAGCTGCTAACTAAAAGGTCAGTGGTTCGGGGCCACTAGCCACTCCGTGGGAGAAAGACTAGGCAGTATGCTTCCATAAAAATTTATAGCTTTGGAAACCCTACAGAATTGCTACGAGTCAGAATCGACTTGATGGCAGTGGGTGGTGGTGACAGGAGTGAACATTGCAGGTAATATATGTTAGCAATTCTGGATTCCTTCTCCATACCCGGGGCATTCTTCCTTGCCAATTTATTTGTTTAATGACTTGACTGGACTATTTCAGTTCCATAATTTACTACAATGTCTCATAGAACTCATAGAACTCACAAACCAGGAAAGAATACTCCATGCGTCTGTGGAGGCTGGCAAGTCCCAAATCTACAGGTCAGGTATCAGCTGGAAGATTCTCCTCACTCACGTGGTTGCTGGGGCAGGCAAACCCAATTCAAAAGTCTGATGACAGCTGTTGTCTCACAAGGCTTTGGAAGCTGGTTGATCAGGTCAGATGTTAAGCCTATTGCTTACAGTCTGTTGCCGGCTCAAGTCCCAAGAACTGGAGGTCAGATGATGATGAATTAGATACAGGATCCAGAACAAAGGAGAAGATTTTGCCAGAACATTCATATACAATATGGATGCAGACTTCAAAGAAACTAACGGTAGTGACTTGAGTCACACCCTCTAGTAAGGCAGTGACTCAAGATACATCCCACCCTAATCCTGCCTCATTAAAATAACAGGTAAATCACTCCTACATGGGATCATAACCCCATGAATTGTTGTTGTTAGACGACATCGAGTCAGAGCCAGCTCATAGTGACCCTATGTATACCAGAGCTAAACACTGCCTGGTCCTGGCATCCTCACAATCATTAGCATGCTTGAGCGTGTTATCACAGCCACTGTGTCAATCCATCTCATTGGGAGGCTTCTTCTTTTGTGCTGACCTATACCTTTCCAAGCATGATATCCTTCTCCAGGAATTGGTCCCTTCTGACAACATGACCAAAGAAAGAAAGGTGAAGTTTGGCCATTCTCACTTTTAAGGAGCATTCTGGCTGTACTTCTTCCAAGACAGATTTGTCCATTGTTCTAGCAGGTCATGGTGCACTCAATATTCTTCACCAACACCACAACTCAAATGCATCAATTCTTCTGTGGTCTTCTTTATTTATTGTCCACCTCTCACATGCATATGAAGCTATCTAAAATACCATGGTTTGGGTCAGGTGCACCTTAGTGACATCTTTGCTCTTTAACACTTTAAAGAGGTCTTTTGTAGGAGATTGATGATGTATGATTTATTGACTGCTGCTTCATGTGTATTGATTGTGGATCCAAGAAAAATGAAATCCTTGACAATGTAAATCTTTTCTCCATTTATCATGATGTTGAAAAATGATACAACCACTGTGGAAAGCAATATGGTGATTCCTTA
>NW_006922000.1:2803270-2804758 GCF_000298275.1 Orycteropus afer afer | reverse complement strand
TTACCACATGGCAGGCCATTAACTTAAGTCCATTGTAAGTCTCAAGGTCGGCAGAGCATAGCAGGCTGCTGAACAATGACACAGCTACATGCAGGGTTCAAGTGTGCCATAAGCTAGAGACCATTCTCAAAGTTTCTTCTTATATACAGGAAGCAGACCACATACCCAAAGGCACCTACTCAGCTGCTCATAGTAGATTCCACCATGGAGTTGATTGCCTGTCTCATCATGGGGAATACTACATCCAGCTGTCCAGCCACTCAAGCAGGCCTAGTCAAGTTGACATACAAATGTAACCATCGCAGGGAGTGAACAAGTTGTTGTTCAAATGCCATGGACTCTTTTAGGTGTCTGGTGACCCAGTGGTACATGGTGTTGCTTGGCTTATAGGTGTGTCTTCACTGGGCTTGTTTCCCCTCTGTCTCACTGTGTCTCTTCTCCTCTTTTTTAAGGACAGTGCTCAGATTGAATTCGGACCCTCACACTTTGGTATGACCGCATGCTGATTTAAGTGATAACACCTGTAAAGATCCTGGTTCCAAACGAGGTCACATGCACAGGCACTGTGACTTAAAACTTCAACATGCCTTGTGGGGGATACCATTCAATCCATAGCAGGGAAGATTTCTTAAAAATTAAAAATGACCTGAATGCAGAAAACTGAACAGGACTTAACTGGAGGAAAGTGAGTCCAGGAGATGAAAAATCATCAAATAAGTAGCTATTCAAAGTGGTAAGAAAATGTGGTGAGTTTAATTAACTAGTAGAGTCCTGTTTGCTCCAGAACATAGGGAGGGCAGGCTTATCTAAGTAGAGCATCTGTAGACCATTCTGTCTGTGACCTACTTTTTTTCTTCTTAATAACATGTGCCATTTTCTTCAGCCACTGAACAGTCTATTAGTTCTGTCATAGAGAGGAATCTTACAATCCCTTATCATAGACACATTTTTACTATTATAAGTAAAAAGTATAAATTTTCACTATTACAAGTAAACTCTCTTTATATAAATCCTTGTCATCTCTGATATTTCTTTAAGGCCTATTCCTCAAAGTAGAATTGCTACATAAAAAAGCCAATTCATTTAAAATATATATGGATATATATATCTCCAGAAGGGCTGTACTAATGCATTACCCCACCACCAATGGAAACATCAGTGCCAGTGACCACATAACATGCCAGCATTGGCACTGACCATCATTTACCTGATCATTTCCCAACACACAATAAAGAAATAATTTCTAAACAAATGTCTGTTGGGTGAATATATAAATTCCACATCTGTGGAACACTTGAATTGTCTCCAGATTTTCACTGTGTGTTACAAATAGTACAGTCATGCATATTCTTGTACATTAGTCTTTTTGATGTCCCTGATTATTTTCTTAGGCTAGATACCTAGCCCTGTAATTTTCTGTCAAAGTACACAGTTAGGGTACTTAATGGCAATTACTTCTATTTTAATTAAGGCATTCTGGAGAAATGA
>NW_006922000.1:2795055-2796545 GCF_000298275.1 Orycteropus afer afer | reverse complement strand
ATACATGAATAGACACTTCACCAAGGAGGATATTCAGGTGACTAACAAACATATGAAGAAATGCTCACGATCATTAGCCATTAGAGATGCAAATCAAAATAACAATGAAATATCATCTTGACCCAGCACTAGTAGCAAAGTTCAACAAGACAGAAAATAACAAATGCTGGTGAGAACATGGAGAGACTGGGACTCTCATACATTGCTGGAGGGACTGTAAAATGGTATAACCACTGTGGAAAGCAGTATGGTAGTTCCTTAAAAAGTTGGAATTAGAAATACCATTTGACCCAGTCATTCCATTAGTAGGTATATGTCCTAAAGAAGTGAGAACCATGGCAAGAACAGACACATGCACACCCATGTTCATTGCAGCACTATTTATAATAGCCAAAAGATGGAAATAACCTAGGTGCCCATCAACTGAGGAATGGATAACCAAAGTATGGTACATACACACAATGGAATACTATGCAATGCTAAAGAATAATGCAGAATCTGCATAACACCGCATAACATGAATGAACTTGATGGACATTATGCTGAGTGAAATAAATCAATCACAGAAGGACAAATATTGCATTAGTCCATTATTGTAAAAGTTAAGGAAAGGTTTATCTATAGAAGGAAATTTTCTTTGTTGGTCACCAGAAGTGGGAGGAGAAGATAGGGAACACTGTTAGATAGGTAGAGATAAGTATTGATTTGGGTGAAGAGAAGGGCAGTGTACCAAATGTGAGTGATCAACATGGTGGCACTGAGGAAGAAGAAGACATAGAGAGGTACATGGGAGGTACAGAAAATGAAGATGAACCCTTTTGCACATATAGTACAGCGTTGTTAATGAAGGCAAACATGGGTATACGAGTGGATAGATGGGTGGACAGGCTGAACTATTAGGTATGTCTATGAAGTGGGACAGGCTGAACTATTAGGTATGTCTATGAAGTGGGGAGTGTACCCAAGACCATGTATAGGGTTAGCAGACAATGGTCCTATAAGTGTATTTGTATGATCTGTAAGAATTCTCAGGTGTATAGTAGAGCTGACAAGGGTCAAGGTTTTAGTCACTTCTTGGTCACAGCCAGCTACCCAGAGGGACCAAGTAGTTGAACTGGTGGGCTCGGAACCATGGTCACAAGGGACATCAAGCTCAATTGGCATAACATACTATACAAAACGTTGTTCCACCTCCTACTTTGGAGAGTAGCGACTAGGATCTTAAAAGCTTGCAAGCAGCCATCTAGATGCAACAATGGATCTCTCCTTATCCAGAGTGAATAAGAATGAAAAAAACCAAAGATTCATGGAAAAAATTAGTCCTAGCAACTGGCATACCATACAATCCATAGCCTATATGACTATGAGACCAGAAGAACTAGATGGTGCCGGGCTACCACTGTCAACCACTCAGAGGGGGATTTGTGTAGGAGATTCTGGATAGAGAAGGAGAACAATGTGGAACAAAACTCAAAATCGTTCTGAAAAAA
>NW_006922000.1:2793440-2794600 GCF_000298275.1 Orycteropus afer afer | reverse complement strand
AAATTTTCATTGAAATCACACACAAAAAAAAGAATGGTGGTTTCTTCCTGGAAAAAGATTATAAGGAAGTAGAAATTCTGTCCTGAATAAGCTTTGGAATTTTTTTCTTTGTCTTTGATGTTGTCTTTTTTGTTTTGTTTTTTTTGTTAATTGGTTTTTAGTGTCTTCTCAGTTCAGGTCTGACTCCACAGCACATAACAACAACAACAACAGCTGAACTTAAAGAGCCCTCGTGGCACAGTGGTTAAGCACTTGGTTGCTAACCAAAAGGTCAGCGATTCAAACCCACCAGCCTCTCTGTGGGAGAAAGATATGGTATCTGGGAAGATTATAACCTTGGAAACTCTTTGAGGCAGTTCTACACTGTCCTTTAGGGTCAGACTTGACTTGATGGCAACACGTTTAATCAGTTAAACTTATGTAAAGAAAAAACAAAAATCTACATGCAGCCAAGTAGAAGAAGTCATCTGAGTGGCAAAACCATCAGACTGAATTGAAGTCTCTCAAACAACATTTGATGCCATAAAAATCATGCTGCAATGAAGAAAGGGTTTCCTCTCCTGCTAAATATTTATATATAAAATCAACAAGACTTCCCCATATGTGCAAACTCACAAGAGATTTCCCCAGAACCTTTACTAAAGAAACAAACAACAATAACCCAACCAAACAAAAAACCCACTGAATGACATCATCTAATCAACAGTGAGAAGAATCAAAAGTGAAAAACATATGAATGGGGAAGATAAGGGGCTGTAAGCAATTAACTTGCTTACCCATTTAATTTAGTATGAATAATTAATTATGAAGCAGAATGTTAATAATTTTTCAATGAAGTGTAAGATGAGTAAGAGTTGGGCTTATGGATTTTGTTCACTGTTGTATCATAAGGTTGTGGTAAACGACTAATAAATACTTGTTGACTCAATGGAAAAAAGCCACACAACATGAAATACTGGTAACATACTTACAATGAACTTGGACAAAAATTTCAGAGCACACCAGCCGAGAAAACAGAGGCAAGTATGTGTGGGTGGTAAGAATCTGTGTTTTTTTTTTTTTTATGGGGAATAAACAAATACTGTGTTTTTCTGTAGTTGGTTGATTGAAAAAGAGAGGTTTAAATATTTGTTGGGGGTTGGGGGAAGAATAAATGGATC
>NW_006922000.1:2789804-2792803 GCF_000298275.1 Orycteropus afer afer | reverse complement strand
TTCCTTCTGAGGAGTGGCTGGTGGGTTTGAACCACCAGCCTTCTGGTTAGCAGTCAAGTGCTTTAGCCACTATACTACAGTGGAAGGCAATACTGATCTGATTTTCAGACAAACATATTATATCCGAAACCATGGGTAGTTCTCCTGGACTGAGTCCATCCCCTTAGATTTCAGTCCCACACTTGGTCATACAGATTAAGGAGGTCTGGAAACTTGTATAGTATATGGGCTGGGTCCTCCTGGAGCTGCTCTTGTCCCTCTCTGAATCCCTTGGGAATTCAACACTCCTGTTCAGCTTGAGGGTCATAAGAAATGGTAGAAGTGGGTCCCAAGGAAAATTGGTATCATCCTTTGAAGCAGCTGCCCCAGGACAATTGGTGAGAAGCTTTTATGCAGAAGAGGGCTTGTTCCTTTCTACAGTGGGGAAGGGTTGTCTCTCCTGTAAGAGAGGAACAGGAGAATTCTAAGGTTCAAAATTCTCCAGCCTCACCCGTGCCTGCCCAAATGCCCATCCCTCGCTCAGGATCCCACCCCTTCACAATCGGCATCCTTGCCTTACTCTACAGTTGTATGTGGGGCTTGGTTCTTGGCTGAAGGTGACCTGGAAGAAGACAAAGGATTCCTTCAAAGCTGTCAGGGAGGCTTTGTTGTTCTCTTCCTTTGTTCTTAGGAGCCAATTCACAGTTTTTCATTCTCCTTTCCTTGTGTATAGATTGGAGGTAAATGTGGTGACTGGAAACCTGGCAGGTAGTGACCATAATCCAGGCAGGAGATGCTGGGAGTTTGGAGTAGAATGGTATTTGTACAGAAAGAAAGGAAGGCACAGGTGATGATCAAAAGACTATCTTTATGCCCAATGCTGTTGCTATAGTGACTAAGTATCCAAGCCAGTAGCTCTCATCCCATGCTACCACTGGTGAACATTTGAGTCATTTTGATACCACAGCATGTCATGGATTACTGCCCTCTTCCACTTCAGGTAAGGGAGTGGGTGAAGGACTGGAGTGAAGTGAGTGAGGTACCTAGGGTGCAAAGTAGAAAGGGACCCTCACTCTCAGCATGACCCTGAAGGGGAGAGCGTTCTTCAGGTCCACAGCCTAGGTGTTTCACCTCGCCCTAGTCCCAGCCCTGCCCCACACCCCGGCAAGGGGCTCACCCTCATGTTCTTCAGACGTATCAGCAAGCACATCTAGAAGCCTTTTTTCTTTGTGGCTCTGTTTTCTGGGGTCACTCCTGGCGCTCTTTATTCTATCAGTCAGAGTCCCAGCAGGAAACAGATGGTTCACTTGAATTAGGGTGAACTGAAGAGGCCTTATAAGTGGACTGTTTACAATGGTGAGGGCACAGCATGGAGAAACCACAGCCCCCTGGGGATAGTGACGGCTGGGGACTATCATGTCCACTGGATCTAAACGGGCAAAGGGAGAGGGCACTGCCAGAGTCTAGAGGCAGAGAGCGAGACGTGGGGAGAGCACCTGGCAGGGACCAAGAGCTTGGAGCTAGTACTGTGCAGACACGAAGTCAGGGGAATAGATGCTCTGACCTTTCCTTATTTCCTGTCAGTTCTCCCCGTTGACCAGTGCATACTGCTTGGAGTGGGGTGTAGAAAGGCGAAGAGTGGATTCAGAGGAGCAAACAAAAAATATCCAGCACAGATGGCCAACTATAGACCAGGTAAAACCAAGTGGGTTGTTATTACACATAGAAAATTCAACATGAGGAGGTTGGAGCTAGGTCCCTAAGCACTATTGGCAATTTGGCCCATCAAGTTGTAAAACCAAGTGGTTAAGACAGTCTCAGGCAGCCATTATTTCTTCTCTGGCTTTACTACCTGATCTTTGCACAGCATCCTCAAAGAATATATGTGAGAGTGACTGTGCAGTGAGATGCCCAGGTGGAGATAGTGTTCGGTCCTTTTTCTTCATTGAAACTAAAAAAAACCAAACTCACTGCTATCGAGTGGGATCCAACTCTTAGCGACCCCTCCTTGGGTTTCCAAGGCAGTATCACTATGGAAGTAAATTGCCCAACCTTCCTTCTGAGGAGTGGCTGGTGGGTTTGGACCACCAGCCTTCTGGTTAGCAGTCAATCGACTTAGGCACTACGCCACCAGAGCTCCCTTCTTCAGTGAGGACGGTGCCAAAAACCATTTTGGACTGACTAGAGAAAACCTCCCTTAACTACCAGTTACTCTTCCTCTTCATCTGCCTACTAACCAATGCAGGTAAGTTGATTTGGGACAGGAATAATGATTGACTCCTGGTTTACTAGTCAAGAGACAGAAGGTTCTTAAACTTGTATGCCTGAGAATCACTTAGGACAGTTGTTGAAAATTCTTACTCTTGGGCCTCACTACCCAGACATTCTGATTCAATTGATATGGGGTGGTGCCTGGAATCTGCATTATAACAAGTTTTTCAGATAATTTGGGTGCAGAAGTTTGGAATAGCACTCTAAAAACTCACTGCCGTCGAGTTGGAGCCAACTCTTCACGACCCCTCCTTGGGTTTCCCATGCGGTATCACTACGGAAGTAGATTGTCCAACATTCCTTCCAAGAGTAGCACTACCCAACAGGAATGTAATGTGAGCGGTATATGCAAGCTTGTATTTTCTAGCAGTCACTTTTTTTTTAAAAAAGTGAAAAGAACTGGTAAAATGAATTTTAATAATATGTATTCCAAAACCAAACTCACTATCATCAAGTTGATTCTGACTCATAGCAACACTCATCGGGTTTCCAAGGCTGTAAATCTTTATGGCATTTGAAAACATTATTGTTTCAACATGTAATCAGCATAAAAATTATTAATGGGATATTTTACCTTTTTATTTTTTTTCTTCCTTTTTTAGTATTAAGTCTTTGAAAGCCAGCTGTGTAAACCCCAGCTGCCATTGAGGCAAGCTCATTCCAACTCATGGTGACCTCACATGTGTGGGAACAGAACTGTGCTCCAGAGAGGGTTTGCGATGGCTGTGACTTTTCAGAAGCAGATCATC
>NW_006922000.1:2788090-2789156 GCF_000298275.1 Orycteropus afer afer | reverse complement strand
GAATCCACACTTCTGGATTCCATGGAGGTTGAGGTGACCCACTCAAGCTGTTGCCCTGAGATGGTCTTTGACTCTTGAGCTGTGAAAAAACAGGTTTCCTAAAAGTCACTAAACAGATTAGTCAAGAATGTGGCCTGGGACATCTTGCAGTTTCATCAGAAACTCCACGAGTTAGTAGTCTAGGAGCTATGTTTTACTGGTAAATTAATAATAATCTGAATTGTTCTCAAGAAAATGTAGGTCCATAAGCACTCATGGTGTAGTGTCTAAGGCATTTGACTGCTAACCAGAAGGCTGGCGGTTCAA
Organism: Orycteropus afer afer; assembly: GCF_000298275.1. Lineage (NCBI taxonomy): Eukaryota > Metazoa > Chordata > Mammalia > Tubulidentata > Orycteropodidae > Orycteropus > Orycteropus afer. Next base: position 2,788,850 of record NW_006922000.1, on the reverse strand, counting down.
ACCCACCAGTCACTCCTCAGCAGGAAGACTGGGCAATTTACTTCCGTAGAGATACCACCTAGGAAACCCAGGAAGGGGTCACTATGAGTCAGAAATAACTCGAGGGCAGTGAGGTTTTTTTTTTTTTTCTTTGTTAGTGATAAGTTGGAATATAAAATTCTTCGTAAGAATTTTCTTCTTTGAAACACGTTTGACTTTTTAGTTGGGAAATGTTACTTTGATTTGGTAATGGTGTACTTAGTAAACTTCCCTCAATTTCTATTACTGGCTTAGTATAGTTTTTGTTTTAACACTCTCAAAGTACCTAGTACATAGGAAATGTTCAGTGAGTAATAGTTACTTGGTTAATGACCTACACTAGCAGCTGGGGCAGCAATCCGATGAAGCCATACGGCTGTGGCTGTAGCTGCCACTCAAGAAAGAGGCCCCAGTTCTTCTGGGGTGTTCAGAAACTTGCTAAAGCAGAAAATAGACAATCTTTAGCATTCTATTCAGAATCACTTCAAAGGCTGGGAGGGAGGAGCGCTCACTTCAAAGGCTTTCAGAGGGAGAGATAGAGCAAGTTGGTAAGGCTGGTTGCTAGGGCAACCTCCTTAGGCTCCAAAGAGAACAATCATGGATTGTAGACCTAGGCTTGGTAGGCTGTGATCTTCTCTTCCAGAACCTGCTCTCCTTCTGCTTGGTACAAGAGAACCGTTTTAAAAGACTGTAATTTGGTGCCAAAGAGCCACATGGTACTGCAAGTATTTAATGCAAAGAG
>NW_006922000.1:2780425-2787885 GCF_000298275.1 Orycteropus afer afer | reverse complement strand
AAGCATTCTTTGGTTCTCAGGTGATTTTGTTTTTTTCAGTCTTATTCTTAAGTTTTCTTTTGAATATTTACACAGGTGTCAGTTGGTAGTTAGTGTTTAAGTTTTTAAATGAATTGTAAATAATGAACTTTGATTGGGCAATTACTATATACTTGGCATGCTGCTGAATGCTCTCCATGTATTTAATTTTTATGAATTTAACTCATTCAAAACCCATTTTAATCTACATTTTACGGATTACAAGAAAAATTGAAGTGTAAAGAGGTTAAGTGACTTGTTCAAGAGTTGTTTCTATAGAAACAATATGATTAGGGAAAACTTTTATATCGTGCTTTTCACTTTAGAAAGTATGTACTTGTGAGTGCCTTTCCTTATGATAGCCCTAACTAAGCTGGAAAACTCAAATTTATAATATGCTGGTAAAGGCAATGAAGAAGGAAGTCTGAAGAAGAATTGATACATTCGGATTATGGTGTTGGTGAAGAATATTGAATATACCGTGGACTGCCAGAAGAATGAACAAATTCGTCTTGGAGGAAGTACAGCCAGGATGCTTCTTAGAAGCAAGGATGATGAGACGTCCTCTTGTTTACTTCAGACATGTTACAGGATTCTCCAATCCCTAGAGAAGAACATCACTCTTGGTAGAGGCTCAGGAGATCAGATGAAACCTTCAATCAGATGGATTGACACGGGGATGCAACAATGGCCTCCAACGAATCTACTATTGTGAGGATGGTATGGGACCGGGCAGCATTTCGTCCTGTTGCAGTGAGGTCACCATGAATTGAACCGACTCAGGAGTACCTAACAACTACAATCTCCACTCACTGCCACCAATAGGCTACCATCTCTCCAGCCTAATATGCCTTCTCTGTGCTCCCTGGTAGGAGCTCTGGTGGTATAGTGGTTAAGGCATTTCAGCTGCTAACCAAAAGATCTGCAGTTTTGTTACCAAGGTCCCTGAGACCCTGAGCAGGGGTCCTTGCCTTCCACTGACAAAGAATTGAGCAGGAGAAGAAAATGTCCGCATGAAGCAAAGTTTATCAAAGAGAAAGGGGAGGGATGCGGCTCCCAAGGGAGAGACAGAGGACTTCTGCTTCTGCTAGTCTCCAGTCTCTCACTGAACAAAGGGTTTCCGAGGGTTTACAAACGGTTTTAGGTGTGTGTGCTTGCGTGTGTGTGTGTGTGTGCGTGTGTGTGAGAGAGAGAGTGAGTGAGAGAGTGAGTGAGAGTGAGTGAGTGAGACAGAGAAAGAGAAGGTATCATCTTTATTCATAAAACAGGCAGGGATTTCTGAGGAAGAGGTGGGGTTATGAAAATCAGGTGTGTGTGCGGGAAGTAGCCAAGATGGCTTCCACTGCAAAGCTGTTGGAACAAAGATGGAAACCATTGCGAAGGCTGCTGGGGTGTTGCTTTGTCCTATTCTGGGATGTTGCACAGGGTGATGTTCCTGGACCCTTGTTTGAATCCCAGCAAAGGATTCCTGTTCTTGACTGTCTCTGGTGCGAGGCCGCTTTGTTGGTCAGGCTGGATTTTACTGAGCATGCTCTGCACCTCGTGAGGTACTTGAAGGGCACCTGTGAGGTTTGTCAGCATTTTACTATGCCAAGTTTGTGGGGCTTTTGAAATGTAATTTAGTTTGTCTTAGGCCCTGGTTTGTCAATCTCAAGTAGTTCTCTGTCGCCAGCAGCAATTCCAGGAATAGACAGAAGAGTCCAGAGGCTGCTGAATTCAGCCAGCCCTATCTGTCTCAATTCAAACCCACCAGCAATTCTGTGCAAGAAAGATGAGGCAGTCTGCTTCTGTAAAGATTTATACCCTTGGAAACCCTATGGGGTAGTTCTACTCTGTCCTCAAGAGGGTTACTATGAGTTGGAATCGACTTGATGGCCTTGGTTTGGTTTGGTTTGGGGCACTCTTTGTTGAGAAGGAATCCTTGGTCAAAGGACAGATGGGCTCCATTGCTAAGTTTATCTCAAAGTTGTCTTGGTCAAACATGCAAGTAAGACCTCACTACATTCATCTAGAACCAGAGGATCAGAATTAACAATTAATTACAATGTTTATTCAGTGGTTAGAGCTCAAACCTTTAGACTTCAGGCTTCTACCTTTAACGAGTGGTCTTGGGAGAAAGGCTTAACTATGATTCAAACTCAGAGGAGGTCCTTCTTAGCTAGGATGCAAGGTCAGAGGCAGTGGATAGAAAGTTGGTTCCATCTCTGCCTTCTCTCAGTGTGTAAGCAGAACATTAAGGTTTATATGTGAATTTGTCATGTTGACTACACATAACAAAGGCCAGTGTGATGTCGAAGACTGGTGTGTTGTGTTTTTTCTTCCAAATGATGCAGTTTTTCTTCAAGGTGAGTTATTAGGGAGGTTGTTTTGATTCAAGACTAGTTGACAAAGATTATGTTACATCTTTTATCATAGCATGCGGGGTCAAAGTCAACTTAAAAGTTGTTTACATCCTTTTCATATTTCATATAATTCTATGTTTCTATATCTAGGTTCAGAAATTTTCTAAATAACTTTCTTATAACTTACAGGTTGCTAATGAATAGTTAATGTTAGAGAAGGCTCACAAAGACATATTTCTATTTCTAAATTCCTATTCTAAGTACTCATGCATGTGTATTTTCAAAGCATGACAGTGACTTTTACCTTATGGGATGTGAGATCATTGTGGAAACACACAGAACAGGAGTCCATAGAGTTGGGGAGACACATCTAGACCAATGCCCTTGAGATCTTCTTTTGAGCCTTGACCCTTAAGAAACTGGTTTCCTAAAGGCATCTTTAAGCTGTGTTAGAGCTCACATTCTGAAGCACTTGGTTTGAGGAAGGCTGCAGTCTACAGCAGGAGCCCTGACTCCATTTTGTGTCTTGACATAAGTTCATATGCCATTTGACTTCTTTCTGATCATTAAGCCAGCAATGTGGCCATGTGTGGACAAATTCTAGGAAAACCTAGGGAGAGGCATTTTGCCCTCAGGAAGAGTGTGGTTGGAAGTAGATTATGCTTGCACAAAGAACTAGGGAAGTTGTTAGAGTATGTCCTAAGATTTACTGAAAATAGTAGCATGCTATCTAATTTTAGTTAAAGGTTTTCACTCTCACTGCAGTTGAGTTGAATCTGACTCATAGTGACCTTTCCTTGGGTTTCCGAGGTGGTATCTGTACAGAAGCAGATTGCCCAGTCTTCCTTCCGAGGAGTGGGTGGTGGATTTGAACCACCAGCCTTCTGGTTAGCAGTCAAATGCCGTAGGCACTCTGCCACCAGAGCTCCAAGTTAAAGGTTAGGGTCCTGGCATTGTCTTGTAGTCACCTTGGGTCTAAGACTCAGGGCCACATGGTTATGAGTTATACCCTGATCACCAAATAGTCAGGTCATCAAGTCCCAGAACCATCTGCTAACTTTTAAAATCTGTAATTGTGTACATATCCCAGTCATGGTCCTTTTCCCAGTCTTGCAGTCCTGCCTGTGACAGGGATGAACCAACCTACTGCTAATCATGATTTTGTGATGATTTGCTTTGTTTTCTGTAATGTGTAATTAGCCCTATGGCTATTAGTCAGCAGACTCCATTCAGCATCTACACTTCTTACATGCTGGTGGTTTCCCTAATCCTGGGTGATTATCTTTGTCCTGCTTAAGGCTCAATGAAAGGGTCTCTTTACAACATGTTTGAATCTGGGTCTTTTTTTCCCCCAGCATAAAGTCCAACAATATCCTAGTAAGCAGCTCAGTGGGGACTGTTTTGCCTTAGGCATTGGGTTTTTTTGATGAATTATTTACGTGCCCTCAGTCTCCAGAAACAGGAAGTCCAGGGTTGGACTGGAAGCTGTGTTTTAAAGGTAAGTTGCTATTATGCAAACACTGTTCTCAGGCCTTTTCCATGGCAATGCCAATGAGATGGGTATAAAGTCGCTGGAGGTTCTCTCATTTTCTGAACATTTTTGACTCCTAGTCACAATGTAAGGAGTTCTGGTGGCACAATGCCTAAGGCATTTGACTGCTAACCAGAAAGTCGGTGGTTCAAACCCCCAGCCACTCTGTGGAAGGAAGACGGGGCAATCTATTTCCATAAGGATTTAGCACCTCGGAAACCCAATGAGGGTCGCTATGAGTCGGAATTGACTCAGTGGCAGTGGGTTTTTTTTTTTTTTTTTGGTTTAGTCACAATATTACCCCAATTTGCAAATCATATATTCAATAAAATTCAATCCATTTCTATTATTGACTTAATATGATTTTTTTTTTAACACAAGTAAAGGATTTGGAAGGAGCTCGTGTGGCACTGTGGTAAAAGCATTCAGCCGGTAACCAAAAGGTCAGCAGTTTGAACCCATGTGCTTCTCCATGGGAGAAAGATGAGGTAGTCTGTTTCCGTAAAGATTATAGCCTTGGAAACCCTATGGTGCAGTTCTACTCTGTCCTATAGGGTCACTATGAGTCTGAATCAACTCGATGACAGGGGTTTGATGTTTGGTTTAAGAGTTTCAGAATTCAAGGAGGCAGACATAAGCCCAAGAATTTTTCAAAAGTGTGTTTTCAAACCTGATATTGAGCTGTGATAAGTTACCTGTACTATTGATGGTGATCTGTACCCTGTAGGGTTTGAGAGCATTGTAGCACTGTACAGAGTAGGTCTCCTTTCCCATCTGTTTTGCATTTGGTGTCTGGGTGTGGAATTGGGCTGACATTCTTCTGATATGTGCTAATATACCCAAGCTGATTTATTATACTTATTTACATTCAGTGTGCATGCTCTTCTGCCTATTAAATTATTTCAAAATTTTTGGTCCTGTGAGTGGCCAAAAATAATACAAAGTTTAGAGTGCAATGTTGTGATGAGGAAGCGGAACATGGACAATTATTTGTGTATTCATTCTTAAAAATTTTAATTCTTGCATTATGTCATTAGTTTAGAATCCCCAAATAAGGTACATAGTTTCACATCACTATGGTACTAAGTAGTGTAGATTAACCTGGGTTGGTAGAAAACTACTATGCTGAGGGTAAAAGCACCCCAGATTCAAACATGTTCTATGTTTGTTGTTGTTATGTGCCATCGAGTCAGACCAGACTCATAGCGACCCCTCCTTGTGTTGCCGAGGCGGTATCAGTACAGAAGTAGATTGCCCAACCTTACTTCTGAGGAGTGGCTGGGGGGTTTAAATCGCCAGCCTTCTGGTTAGTAGTCAAGTGCCTTAGGCACTATGCTACCAGAGCTCCTAACATGTTCTGTAGAGACCCTTTTATTAAGCCTTAAATAGGACAAGGACAGAATAGACATAATCATCTGGATGAAGTAAACAGTCAGCTGAGGCTGATGGATTTCACCAAATCACAGCCATGGTTTTCACATATATGACAGAGAGCAAAAGAAACCATCACAAGATCATGATTGGTGTCAGGTCAATCCGTCACTGTTGCAGGTGGGACTGCAGAGGTGGGGAAAGGTCCATGATTGGGTAAGTACATAATTGCTGGTTTAAAAAGGTTACAGATTGGTTCTGGGGTTTCTACATAGCAGTCAAAGCATGATTCATGAACATGTGGCCCTGAGTCATAGTCACCAAGACTCTAACTTTTAGTTTAAATTAGATAACATTTGGTTGTTTTCAAGAAATCATTAAGGACATGCCCAGACAAATTCCCTAGTTCCTTGTGTAAGCATCACACTAGTTAATCTGCTTTCAACCATATTCTTCCTGAGGGTAATCTGCCCCTCCCTGGGTTTGCCTCGGACTTGTCTGTGCAAAGCCACACTGCTTGTTTAATGATCAGCAAGCACTGGGGTAGTAACATCTTAACTTCTGTCAAAACTCTAAATGTTGTTAGTGCTCCCAGTGTAGACCGCAGCCTTCCACAAGCCAAGTATTTTATTTCTGACAATTTAGTATTAATCTTCTGGATTTCTAGCTGTAGATTTAGAATCATTTCTAATTTTTCATTTATTTTGTCATTTTGTTCTTGTATTTTCTTCCAAAATTCTTCTAAGGTTTTTTCTGTGTTTTCTTTGGTCTGTCTCTCAATCCTTTGAAGATACCTAAATATAATTCTACTGAATTCCTTATCAGAGAGTTCCAGTGCTGATTCTTCCTCTTGGTCTGTATCCTGCTCCCTTGTTTCTACCACTTTATCTTGCTTCTTTGTGTGGACTGTGATGGTCTGTTGTCTCCCAGACATTGTGACAGTGTTGTAGTTGTTGTAGTTAGATCTCTGTTAACTGTTTGTGAAGAGCAGCTAAGGGTGAGTCAGGCTATTCTTGGTGGTTGTTTATTGTAGGCCTGCTGGTGGAGAAGGAGGTGGTGACTCTTACTCAGTAAGTGAAGCTTTCTAGTAGTCTATACATCCAGGATGTCTTTGCAGTTCTCAGCAAGCAGAGCCTGTTCTTAAGTCCCTGGAGCTTGGGAGAATGCTGTCGCTTTAAATATCCAAAATGGTCAGGCTGCTTGTAAACATTCAAAATGGCTGCACCCTCTGGAAAGGCAAAAGTCCACAGCTCAGCCCTCCTTCCTCTTCTCTGCTTCCCCTTTTATTCCCCAGCCACCAGAGCAATCCTCTGTGTAGTCCCAGGCTAGCAGGGCTGATTTTTAGGTTAATTCGTAGGTCCTACCACCACTCGGCAATATCCAAGCTGTCTGTGCCATCAGGATTGCTGCCAGACCGCAGCTCCGTCTGTCTCTTTTTTTTGGTATTTTCATGCAAATTCTTCTGCTAGTTGGAGTTTAGTCCACTTCTATATCCTTCCCTTCAACGCTCAGGGGTCCAGGATTATCTTCTGTATTTGTGTTAATTGGTTCCCCTTTTCTTTGTTGAAGAGGGTCTGTGCAGTCTTTCTGCCTATTCTGCCATCTTACCAGAACTCTCCCACAACCAAGTATTTTAGAATTTAAGCTCTAATGCACTACAAAATCAGAAATACTTAAAGCTTCCAATATAAGAACTGAAACCAAGGTATTTTCCTGCCTCTTTATTAAACAGTAGTCAAACTCACTGTGGTTGGGTTGAATCTGACTCATAGCAAACCCTCCTTGGCTTTCCGAGGCAGTATCTCTGTGGAAGTAGATTGCCCAGTCTTCCTTCTGAGGAGTTAAACAGTACTGGGAGTGGGCATACTTTCCTTTTCCCAAGTGAAGTAATTCTGGGACCAAACATACATCCATCTCCCTAAACTAAACTATTCTAGGATGAAGCACACACTCCTATTTCTTTGCTAAATAGTATGAAGAACAACTAAAAATAACTTAGCTGCTTGCTCTAGGAAATATCTCATGAATCAACAAATTGTTTTACTTATTCAGACTAAAGCATACAAATCAAGATTCAGTCGCTTCACTGTGCCACCAAACCAAAGTTATTATAATTATGCCCAGTTCCCAACAGTTTCCTGTCTTGTAAGACCTACCTTAAAAATCACCCAACCCAGACACTTATTATTTTTTTTTTT
>NW_006922000.1:2776763-2779040 GCF_000298275.1 Orycteropus afer afer | reverse complement strand
AACCCTGTATATGATCTTGGATACACTCTCCATTTAGACATACCTAATTGTTTAGCTTGTTCACCCATCTATCTGCCCAGACACTTCTTGATAGTTGCTGCTAAGTCATCTCTGACTCTTGATGATTCCATGGACAACAGATGAAATGTCCAGTCTTGTGCCAAGTTCATGGTCTTTTGCATGCTTGAGTTCACCACTGCAGTTATTGTATTGGGTTAATCCATCTCACTGAGGGTCTCCCTCACCTTTCTGACACTCCACTTTACCAAACAAGATGTCTTTCTTCAACAAAAGGTCTCTCCTAATTGTCCAAAGGGAGCATATTGAAGTCTCAGACAATATTCTGTGATTCATAGGGTTTTCATTGGCTGATTTGTGGAAGTAGCCCGTTCTTTCTAATGTCCATCTATTGTTGATTTCATTTTTCATTTATGTTGATTTGTGACTTAGGAGACCCCATGTGTTATAGAGTAGAACTGCTCCAAGGGGTTTTCTTGGGTGTAATCTTAATGGAAGCAGATTTCCAGGCCTATTTCTTCCACGGTGTCACTGAGTGGGTTCAAACTGCCAATCTTGTGGTTACCAGCTGAGTACAAAATGCATCAACTGGGGACCTTAGTCCGTCTTAATCTGTAAGCTTCAGTGAAACCTGTCCATCATGGATGACACCTGCTGGTGTTTGAAATACTGGTGGCATAGCTTCTAGCATCATAGTAACATACCAACACAACAGTACCACCAACTAACAGATGAGTAGTGACTCCAGGGAGTCAAACCCTATAAATACCCTGTCTCAATTTCCCAATGTGACATACAGACTCTGGCACGTTCTCCCTTACTGAAGTAAGACTAAGAAACTTAGCTTTTCCTTGATCAACAGGGTTTTCTGATAGTTTTTTAAGGAATCAACTTAACTACTTGCTTACTTAAATGTGTTTTGCTAGCGTTGATGATAGTGTTGGTATTCCTTTATTGATGTTAGCCCTAATGTCATTATATTGGGAATCTTTGCTTATTTCAGAGAAAAAAAACAGTACTTTGTTGTTTTAATTTTAAACTTAGAATCCTTAAGTTTGAAACTGTTTCAAATTTTAAGTATTCCACCTAATGTCTAATTATTATGACAATATTAATTGTGTGCCTGCAATGTGTCAAGCAGCGTGTAAGTTGTTGAACAAGACAGACATACTCTCTCACCTCACAAAGCTTGTAGGTTGATGGGGCAGGGGCAGACATTAAACTAATAAGCAAACAATACATACATAAAAGAGGTTGTGTTAAATATGTGGGAAAAAACAATTGTTGTAAAGTTGAGCTGATCATGGAACAGACCATCAACTGCTCATATGCAAGTTCAACTTGAAGCTAAAGACAGTTAAAACAAGTCCACGAGAGCCAAAAATGTGATCTTGAATATATTCCTCCTGAATTTAGAGACCATCTAAAGAACAGATTTGAAGCATTGAACACCAATGACCAAAAACCAGAAGAATTGTGGGATGACATCAAGAACATCATCCACGAAAAAGCAAAAGGGCACTAAAAAGATGAGAAAAGAAGAAAAGACCAAAATGGAAGACAGAAGAGACTCTGAAACTTGCCCTTAAGTGGAGAGTTGTTGTTGTTATTGTTAGGTGCCGTTGAGTTGTTTCCAACTCACAGTGACCCCATGCACAGCAGAATGAAACACTGCCCAATCCTGTGCCAGCTCCACGATCCTTGCTATACTTGAGCCCATTGTCACAGCCACCATGTCAATCCATCTCGTCGAAGGCCTTCCCCTCCTTTGTCGACCCTCCATCTTACCAAGCATGACATTCTTCTCCAGGGAACGGTCCCCTCTGACAACCTGACCAAAGTAGATGAGACAAAGTCTGGCTATCCTTGCTTCCAAGGAGCATCTCAGCTGCACTTCCTCCAGGACAGATCTGTTGTTCTTTTCGCAGTCCATGGTACCTTCAGCATTCTTCGCCAGCACTACAACTCAAAAGCATCAACTCTTCTTCGGTCTTCCTTATTCATTGTCCAGCTCTTGCATGCATACGAGGTGACTGGAAATATCATGGCCTATATCAGACGCACCTTAGTCCTCAAGGAGACATCCTTGCTCCTCAGCACTTGAAAGAGTTCCTTCGCACCAACCTGACCAGTGCTACATGTTGTCTAATGTCCTGACTGCTGTTTCCATTGGCATCGATTGTAGAACCAAGCAACGTGAATTCTTTGACAACTCAATCTTTTCTCCATTTATCATGATGCTGCTTATTGGTCCAGTTG
>NW_006922000.1:2775186-2776333 GCF_000298275.1 Orycteropus afer afer | reverse complement strand
ATGATATTGTTCTATAATTTCCACATTCTGTGGGATCACCTTTCTTTGGAATGGGTACAAATATGGATCTCTTCCAGTCAGTTGGCCAGGTAGCTGTCTTTTTTTTCTTCATTATTCTCCTTCTCTGCCTTTTTTCTCTTATTGCCCTATTCCCAGATATTTCAGGTTTTCTTGTTTTTTTCGCTGACCTTCTTGTTTGTCTGGAGGGTGCAGCCATTTTGATTGTTTACACATGGCAGCCATTTTGGATATTTAAAGTGACCAAAGGCACAGCCATTTTGAATGTTTACAAGTGGTGGCCGTTTTGGATATTTAAAGTGATAGCATTCTCATTTGGATTCCAGGGACCTAAGAATAGGCAGCGAGGCGGGAAGGAGGGAGAGGACAGAAAAGGCAAAGGGGACTGGAACAGATCAAGGAGTCAGCCACAGGGACCCAGGTGAAGACAGGGAACCCAGGCCAAGCCCCACAAGGAGTGAGGTGAGAAGGCAGGAGAGGACAAAAAAGGCAAAAGAGATAGGAAGAGATCGAGGAGTCAACCGCAGGGAGCCAGGTGAGGAGAGGGAACCTAGGCCACCCCCCACAAGCAGCAAGGTGGGAAGCAGAGAGAGGACAGAAAAGGCAAAGGGGTCTGGAACAGATCAAGGAGTTAGCCGCAGAGATTCAGGTAAGGGTGGTTGGAGGGGTTTCCAACAGCTAAGGGTGACAAACTTGTCTGTCAGTTTGTCCTACTGTGGTGACGTGTTGCTGTGAGGCTTGAGGCTGTGCCACTGGTGTGTCAAACCCAGTGGGGTACACCTGTTGCACAGGTATCAGCCCGGCTTGCAGACTGAGACAGACTAGGAAGAAGGAGGAGGCCATCCACTTCTCAAAGAATTGGCCAGAGAAAACCTTATGAATAGCAGAGAAACACTGATACATTACTGCACAAATTTATGAATAGTCCAGAAACACTGTCCAATACAGAGGAGGAAGATGAGTCACTTAGCTTAGAAAGTTCTCGAAGTAGGACTGGGAAAGACCTGCATTATCAGAGTAAAATCAGCCTTACTCATATGGATAAGGTAAAGCTTTCAAGACCTCCATTTGCTGACGTGGCACCACTCAAATTGAGGAGAAACAGTGGCAAACATCCATTAATAATTGG
>NW_006922000.1:2770081-2773661 GCF_000298275.1 Orycteropus afer afer | reverse complement strand
AGCAATCCAACTGATTTTTGTATGTTGATCTTGTATCCTGCCACTTTGATGAACCTCTCTATTAGTTCCAGTAGTTTTTTTATTGAGTCCTTTGGGTTTTCTATGTATAGGATCATATCATCTGCAAATAGAGATAGTTTTAATTCCTCTTTGCCAATATGTATGCCTTTTATTTATCTTTCTTGCCTTATTGCCCTGGCCAGGACTTCCAATACAATGTTAAATGGAAGTCGTGATAGAGGGCATCCCTGTCTGGTTCCCGTTCGTAAGCGGAATGCCTTGAGTCTTTCTTCATTAATAATGATGTTGGCCATTGGCTTTCCGTGTGTACCCTTTATTATGCTGAGGAATTTCCCTTCTATCCTTATTTTGCTGAGAGTTCTAAACAGGAATGGATGTTGAATTTTATCAAATGCCTTTTCTGCATCAATTGATATAATCATATGGTTCTTTTCCTTTGTTTTGTTTATGTGGTGGATTACATTGACTGATTTTCTGATGTTGAACCACCCTTGCAAACCTTGTATGAATCCCACTTGGTCCGGATGTATTAATTTTTTGATATGTTGTTGGATTCTGTTGGCCAGGATTTTGGTAAAGATTTTTGCGTCTATGTTCATGAGTGATATTGATCTGTAGTTCTCCTTTCTGGTGATTGTCTTTCCCTGGTTTTGTTATTAGTGTTATGCTCGCTTCATAAAATGAGTTTGGGAGTATTCCACATTTTTCTATGTTCTGGAATAGCTTGAGTAGCATAGGTGTCAACTCTTCTCTGAATATTTGATAGAATTCTCCAGTGAACTCATCAGGGCCAGGGCTTTTCTTTGTGGGAAGTTTTTTTTACGACCTGTTCGATTTCTTCCCCTGTTATGGGTCTGTTCAAGCTGTCTATCTCTGAGTGGGATAGTTGAGGTAGGTTTTGTGATTCTAGAAACTTGTCCATCTCCTGTAGGTTCTCAAATCTATTAGTGTACAATTTTTCATAATATTCTGTCAGTATCTTTTTTTATTTCAGTTGGTTCTGTTGTGATGACACCATTGTCGTTTACTATTCTTGTGATTTGGATCTTCTCTTTCTTTTCTTTTGTTAGGTCTGCCATTGGTTTATTGAGTTTATTAATCTTTTTGAAGAACCAGCTCTTTGTTTTGTTGATTTTCTCTATTTTTTTTTGTTTTGTTTTCTGTTTCATTTATTTCTGCTCTTTATTATTTCCTTGTTTCTAGATACTGTAGGATTCTTTTGTTGTTCTATTTCTAGTTGTTGGAGTTGATGAGCTAGAGTGTTGATTTTTCTTTTTTCCTCTTTTTCGATGTACGCATTGATTGCTATAAACTGTCTTCTGAGTACTGCTTTTGCTGTGTCCCATAGGTTTTGGTAGGATGTATCTTCATTCTCATTAGTTTCTACGAACTTTTTATTTCAGATTTTCTCTGTTCTGTAACCCAATAGTTTTTAAGCAGTGAGTTGTTCAGCTTCCATATGTTTGATGCTTTTTCCTTGCTCTTCCTATTATTAATTTCTAGTTTTATAGCATTGTGGTCCAAGTAGATGCTTTGCAGTATTTCAATGCTTTTGAATTTATTGAGGCTTGTTTTATGTCCTAGCATATAGTCTATTCTGGAGAAGGATCCATGTGCACTGGAAAAGAATGTGAATTGTGTTTTTGTTGGGTAAAGTGCTCGATATATGTCTGTGAGTTCCAGTTGGTTGATTGTACTGTTAAGTTCTTCTGTATCCTTGTTGAGTTTTTTTCCCATTGACCTGTCCCTCCTTGAAAGTAGTGTGTTAAAGTCTCCTCCTACTATTTTGGACTTGTCTATTATCCCTTTTAATTCAGTTAATATTTGCTTCACGTATTTTGGAGCACTTTCATTGGATGCATAAATATTTATTATTGTAATATCTTCTTGTCAATTGACACTTTCAGCATGATATAATGTCCCTCCTTGTCTCTTAATATGTTTTTCACTTTAATGTCTATTTTATCAGAAATCATAATTGCTACCCCTGCCCTTTTTTGGTTTCCATTGGCTTGGTATATTATTTTCCATCCCTTAACTCTTAATTTGTTTTTATCTTTGTGTCTAAGGTGTGTTTCTTGTAGGCAGCATATTGATGGGTCTTCTTTTCTTATCCAGTCTGCCACTCTCTTTCTCTTGATAGATGCATTTAGTCCATTCACACTGAGTATAATTAGTGATAGGTATGAGTTGATTGGTGTCATTCTATTTGTGTTTTTTTTGTCACGTCATTGGTGTTTCTTTGGTCTGTGTACATTTCTGTGCTCAGTTCAGTTTGTTGGCTAATGCTTTCTCCCCTTTCTTCTTTATATTTGGTTTTGTGTTTATTAAGCCCATATGCTTTCTTTCCTTCTGGATTTGCTTAGAAGAATTGTTACTTTTTGCTGTGGTTACCTTGGAGTATATTCTTGTCTCTACATTTTTAGAACAGTGCGTGCTGCAAAAACATTGTTGTGTTTTCCTCTCTGCAAAAAAGGCAGGGAGGCCACATCTTCTGACCTCCTCTAACCCCACAAGATGAAGACAGAATCACCATCAGTAACCCAAGGCCTCTTACTACGAGGCCAGACAGGCTGTCTCCCTCCAGCCCTTTCACCAACTGTTCCTCTCAAAGCACCCACCACCTCTCTCCTGGGTTCAATAATTCACTGCAGTGGCCACACAGAACTCACAGATTACGGGGTTTATTAGGGAAGCAGCAGGCTACAATTTAAGTTCAGGAAAAAATACTCAGTCTCTCTCCCAGCCCACTGTCTATGCGCCAACAGTCTCTCACAGTCTCTCTCCCAGCAGTGCGTGTCCCTCGGTGTCTCACTCAGCAATGCCTGTCTCTTGAGTCTCTTTTCCAGCAGCGTGTGTCTCTTTCAGAAGCATATTTCTCTTTCAGCAGCACGTCCTCCTCAACCAGCAGTCAGAGAGAGATTTTTCTGCCTCTAAGAGGCCTCCTTTTGAGGCTGGCAGAGTGGCCAAACTAACCAATCATAACATCAGAATTCTAAACACCTGAGAGAGAGCAGGAACCTCCCAGAACATTGCTTTGTGTTGCACCCAACAGAAATACCCCAGGTGGATAACTTTTACAATCAGGAACTCCTCAGTTGCTCACAGCAAATTACACCATAGAGTTTACAAAGACTTATAGCTAGAAAAGTCACTAAGTAACTTATTACACCACACTCTCCATTTGAGGGTCTACCTAGGAGTTTTATTCCCTCTGATAGGTTAGTTGCTGTTGTTATGTGCTGATTGACTTTCCTGAGTTTTAAGGTAGAATGCTTTATGGTCTTATTTTGAGTATCTATTTCTGATTTGGTTTTAGAGTTGATGTCACATATCCTGGTTTTGTTGATCTCTGTTGTGGGTTCTTTATTGGTAGGACTTCCTTAAGCATTTCTTGTAGAGTTGGTATGGTTTTCACAAAGTCTCTTAATTTCTGTTTATCTGAGAATGCCTTGATTCTGCCCTCATATTTGATGGATAATTTGGCTGGATATAGGATTCTTGGTTGGAAGTTCTTTTCCTTCAGAGTTTTATATATGCCGTCCCATTGCCTTCTTGC
>NW_006922000.1:2767902-2769286 GCF_000298275.1 Orycteropus afer afer | reverse complement strand
CTAGACATTTTGAGGTTGTCTTTAACTGCTGGTTACATGTTGATTTGTTTTGTTTTGGTTTTATGGTTTAATACTTTGAAAAGGTGAAGCTGGTGTATTTTATTTTATTATTGATTCAGGTATGCTGGGCTGCTCTGCAGTTTTCTTTGTGATGGTGGAATCACTGTGTGGAATGTGGATATGTGTTTCTGTTTGTCATAAAGAGGGTTTAGAGTTCAAACCAGGAAGTTTTGTGTTGGCTGAATATGGTTTCTTCTATTGAATGAATGAAGTTATTGGCAGAGAAGGTGGGAGCAGAAGAAGGAAAGTTTGCTGTTGCTAGGGTCAGTTTCTAGGGCTTTGAGCAGGCTGCTACTGATGACATCATACTGTTATTTACAAGCCTGTGGCTCAATTTCAGGAAAGATTCCTGTTATTAGGGTGTCGCCGCTTTCTGCCAGGCTCAGACACATGCAAAGTCCCTGCTCCAGAGGCCCCTCGGTGCCAAAAAGCCAATCCAAGGCAAATTCCCAGATCCACACTCTCCCACGGATTTTTCTCTCTCCACCCCATCTGCCCGCAGCACTGGCCCAACCCACCCAGACTGTGAACGGCTTGGGAGTTTGTCTGTGATACTGCCCACCTGCAGCGCCAAAGATGTGTGTGGTTTCAGCTGCGCTGGAGTCAGGAGAATGACTGCTAGTAACCTGTGGTCATGATATCAGTGACAAAGAGAAGCACAGACCTCTAAATGCCACCCAAGCTGATCCAAGCCCACCCAGTGATCCGCTGAGGGGGGAGCGAGCTCACCTTCCTGGAGCACCAGTGAGCTCTCTGTTTGGGTTTCGGTGGTGCTGTGCGCACCCATTTGCACCTAGCTGACCCAAGTTACTGATAAAATCAGGGGCTGAAGGTAGATCCTTGGGGCGTTTGCTGGTTTCTTGGTGTGGTCTCTGGTATGCTGATATAGGGTGTCTTCTGCCTTGGCCCAGGGAGGTCTCAGGTGGCCGCCCTCATCTGCCAGTCACTCCCCCAGCGGAGTCTCCAATGGCCTCTCTCGGCTGCCCATCCACCCTACACTGGGTAGATCTTCCTTAATTTTTTTCCCTGTACCTTTCCTCGAATTCTACTCCTCTGTGTTTGGTGCACTCTGATTCAGTGAGCTGTTCATAGCACCAAAATCCCTAATTCAAACTGCTGCACCTACTTTTTCAAGCACTAAGACACTAGAGGGAAATAGCATGGTGATTACTGACGAGACTCCATTTCTCTACACCAGCAAGGACTCCTCTGATAAAGAAATAAGGGTAACCATACCGTTCATTATAGCCACAAAAAAGATAAAATATCTAGGAATAAACCTCACCAGAGACACAAAAGACCTATACAGAGAAAACTATAAAAC
>NW_006922000.1:2765856-2767217 GCF_000298275.1 Orycteropus afer afer | reverse complement strand
TGGGACCTTTTAAAAATTAAATTCTTGTGCTCATCGAAAGATTTCGTCAAAAGGGTAAAAAGAGAACCTACAGATTGGGAGAAAATATTTGCCTATAACATATCTGACAAAGGACTTATCTCCAAAATCTACAGAAAACTTCAACACCTCCATGCCAAAAATACAAATAACCCAATTCACAAATGGGCAAAAGACTTGAACAGCCACTTCACCAAAGAAGATATACAAGCAGCCAACAAACACATGAGAAATTGCTCACAATCATTAATCATTAGAGAGATGCAAATCAAAACAACAACGAGATATCATCTCACACCAGCAATAACTGCAAAGTTCAACAGATTAGATAGTAACAAATGTTGGCGGGGTTGTGGAGAGATTGTAACTTTTGTGCACTGCTGGTGAGATGGTAAAATGGTACAACCATTGTGGCAAACGGTATGGCATCTCCTTAAAAAACTGAAACTAGAAGTACGATTTGGCCCAGTAATCCCATTACTAGAAATATATCCTAAAGAGGTGAGAGATAGTGCACAAATAGACATATGTACACCTTTGTTCATCGCAGCACAATTCACCATAGCAAAGAGATGGAAACAACCTAAATGCCCATCAACAGATGAGTGGAAAACCAAATTATGGTATATCCACACAATGGAATACTATGTCACATTAAAGAACAATGAGGGATACACAAATCATCTTGCAATGTGGATGAACATTATGCTGAGTGAAATAAGTCAATTGCAGAAGGACAAGTACTGTATGAGCCCATTACTGTAAAAAGACAGAGAAGGGTTTCCTTGGGAAAGGGAATTCATCTAGTAGGTTCCTGGGATGGGGAGGGAAGGAGAGGGATTAATTTAGGGCTAGATGAGGCCTACACGCTGACATGGGTGTTGTTGTTATGTGCTATTGAGTCAGACCTGACTCATAGTGACCCCTCGGGTTTCCTAGGCGGTATCACTATGGAAGTAGGTTGCCCAACTTTCCTTCCAAATAGTGGCTGGTGGGTTTGAACCACCAGCCTTCTGGTTAGCAGTCAAGTGCCTTAGGCACTACACCACCAGAGCTCCTCCATGCTGACATGGGTAGGGGGAAGGATATATGGGAAGGATATATGACCACCACGATAACATTGGGAAATGAGAGGACACTGAACTGTGCACATAAGAGATAGATGACAGATGCTAATACCAACCAATGTGTCCACAATACCATGTTGCCATTAACACCAAACACTAGGCTATACAGATAAACACATAAACACCTGAGATGATCAGACAGGGGTCAGTGAACAGAGGTATAGTCTAGACCAAGGATAGATTCAGCTGAGGCTAATCTTGTGCAGACACTAGTGA
>NW_006922000.1:2763908-2764994 GCF_000298275.1 Orycteropus afer afer | reverse complement strand
CAGGGTAGGGAGGGGAGGAGACTGGGTTAGGTTTGGACATGGTGAGTGGGGAATGAAACTAAATATATGCATTACATTGAGTGTAAAACAAGCTCTTAAAATAAAAATAAAAATAAAATTAGTCAATTAGAAAAAAAAAAAAGATTTCAAAGAGCACCTTGAGCAGACAAAGCCAATTACTATAATGAAATATGCAAAGAATTGGAGTTAGAAAACCAAAAGGGAAGAACATGTTTGGCATTTCTCAAGCTGAAAAATTGAGGGGAAAATTTAAGCCTTGAGTTGCAATATTGAAAGATTCTATGGGCAAAATACTGAGTGATTCAGGAAACATGAAAAGAAGATGGAAGGAATACACAGTCACTGTACCGAAAAGAACTGGTAGTTCTTTATCCATTTCAGGAGGTGCTATATGATCAAGAACCAATGGTACTGAAGGAAGAAGTCAAAGCTGCAATGAAGGAATTGGTGAAGAATAAGGCTCCAGGAATTGATGGAATACCCATTGAGATGTTTCAACAACAGATGCCACACTGGAGGCACTCGCTCAGTTATGCCAAGAGATTTGGAAGACAGCTATCTGGCCAACTGACTGGAAGAGATCCATATATGTACCCATTACAAAGAAAGGTGATCCCACAGAGTGTGGAAATTATCAAACAATATCATTAATATCACACGGAAGTAAAACGGTTGCAGCAGTATATTGACAGAGGTGGAAGCTGGATTCAGAAGAAGATATGGAACAAGGGATATCATAGTTGCTGTCAGATAGATCCTGGCTTGAGGCAAAGAATACCAGAAAGATGTTTACATGTGTTTTATTGACTATGCAAAGGCATTTGATTGTGTAGATCATAACAAATTGTGGATGACATTGAGAAGAATGGGAATTCCAGAACACTTGCTTGTGCTCATGAGGAACCTGTAAATGGGACCAGGAGTCTGTCATTCAAACAGAACAAGGGAACACTGCATGGTTTAAAATCAAGAAGGAATTGTGTCAGGAATGTATCCTTTCCCCATACTTATTCAATCTGCATGCTGAGCAAATAATCCGAGAAGCTGGACTATATAAAGAAGAAC
>NW_006922000.1:2749305-2762633 GCF_000298275.1 Orycteropus afer afer | reverse complement strand
GTCTACATGTCACCACAGTAGGACAAACCGACAGACAAGTTTGTCTTGCTGTTGGAGACCTCTCGTATCACCCCCACCTGGGCCCCTGTGGCTGACTGTTCCTCTGTATGGCTTCCTGGCTTTTAATCCCCTTTCTCCTGCTCTTCTGGCCTGCTGCTTTGGGTGTCCCTGAGTTGTCTCTCCTCACCTATATCCCTGGGGCTTACTGCTCTTCTGTCTGAGTTCCTGGCTTTTATCCCCTTTCTCCTGTTTTCCCGTCCTGCTGCTTTGGGCAGGCCTGAGTTTCCTCTCCTTACCTAATCCCTTCGGCTGATTGCTCTTCTGTCTGGCTTCCTGGCTTTTAATCCCCTTTCTCCTGCTCTTCCCACCTGCTGCTTTGGACGTCCCTGAGTTGTCTCTCCTCACCTGTAACCCTGGGGCTGTGTGTGTGGTACAGACAGTTAATGCACCAACCAAAATATTGTGAACTGAAAGGTTGGAGGTTCAAGACCAAGCAGAGACATTTCCAAAGAAAGACCTGGTGATCTACTTCTAAAACCAAAAAGCCAAACTCACTGTTGTTGAGTCATTCCCGAAGCAGCTGTTGAAAATGTGACAGAGCCCAGGTCCACTCTGTCACACATAGGGTCGCCATGAGATGGTGTTGACTGGATGAAACCCGGTTTTGGCTTTTTGTTATATTTCTTGCATATAGCTTTCTGTTCAGCTTTATTTTTGTATTTTATAATATCAACATTTTAATTTTATGTTGTAAGATTGGTCAGCACTTTCCCCTCCTGATTGTTTCTGTTGCTGTTAGTGTTAGAGTCCTTCCTTCAGAAATTTGATAACTATTCATTTATTTTTGTACATAAATTCTTTTTTAAAAAGAAATACATGTACATACATTATACCAAAAAGAAAAAAAAAAAAACCCACTGCCATCAAGTTGATTCTGACTCATAGTGACCCCATTGGGTTTCCAAGGCAGTAAATCTTTGTGGAAGTAGATTGCCCTGTCTTCCTTCTATGGAGTAGCTGGTGGGTTTGAACCACCAACCTTCTTCTGGTTATTAGTCAGATGCCTTAGACACTATGCTACCAGAGTTGACCCTTAAACAACACAGGGTTGAATTGCATGGGCCTACTTATATACAGATTTTTTTCAATAAATACATTGAAATATTTTTTTTGTAGATTTGCCACAATTGAAAAAAACTCACAGATGAACCACATAGCCTAGAAATAGCAAAAACAAATTAAGAAAAAGTATGTCATGAATGCATAAAATATATGTAGATAGTAGTTTATCTTATCTTCACTTACTACCATAAAATATACACAAGTATATCATAAAAAGTTAAAATTTATTGAAACTTATGCACACACTTTCAGACTGTACATGACACCATTCTAGTCAAGAGAAATATAAATAAACATAAAGATACAGTATTAAATCATAACTGCATAAAATAAATGGTGTACATACTGTATTACAGTAGTAATTTAGTTGTTGTTGTTGTTTTGCCATCGAGTCTGCCCCGATTCATAGTGACCCCTCCTTGGGTTTCTGAGACAGTATCACTACAGAGGTAGGATTGTCCAACCTTCCTTCCGAGGAGTGGCTGGTGGGTTTGAACCGCCAGCCTTCTGGTGAGTAGTCAAGTGCCTTAGGCACCATGCTACCAGAGCTCCTGCAGTATCTGGTATCTGGACAAGTTCCCAGATACCATTAAGAAACTCACCGAGGAGAGTAATTTAGTAGGCTCCTCCTATTGCTATTGCAGTGAACTCAAGTGTTGCAAGTATCTGCTTAAACACTGTGTGATGCTGATTATCTTTGTATGAGTAGTTCATCTCTCCAGTAAATTGTATATGACAGTAAAAAGTGATTTTTTGTAATTGTTGTATATTTTTCCTCATGTTTAATCCATTACTGTAAACCTTGAATAATACCATGGGACCCAGGTGAAGTGCTGTTAGTGATGCTGGAAGAGCTCTCTGATGATTCTAGCATATTATTGTGCTTAATGCAATATCATATAAACTTTGAATAACACCATGGGACACATACAAACTGCCACTAGTGATACTGAAAGTGTTCCTGAGAAGTAAAGTCATGATATTACAAGAAAAAGTTGAGCTGGGTGGTATGTACCATAGATTGAGATCTGCTGCTGGAGTTCCCACCATTTCAAGTAAATGAATCCAGTGTAAGGACCACTGTAAAAAAAGAAAAGGAAATTCACAAAGCTGCCAGTGTAGCTATACCATTAGGTGCAAAAACCTTGCACTTTCTGTGAAATACCTTTTTATTTTTATTGAAAATGCACTTTTGTGTGGGTGCAGGATTGCTATAAGAAAGGCATACCTATAGACTCCAATATGATTTGAGAAAAAGCAAAATCATTTTGACAACTTAAAGCAAAAGGAATGTGAAGGCTCTAAAGCAGGGGAGTTTAATGTCAGCAAAGGATGGCTTGATAATTTTAGAAAGATGTTTCGCTTAAAAACATAAAGATAGTAGGAGAAGCAGTTTCTGCAACCAAGAGGCAACAGACAAGTTCCCAGATACCATTAAGAAACTCAATGAGGAGAAAAAATATCACCTGAACAGGTTTTAATGCAGATTGTGGTGCAGTGAATTACTTGGTGTGGCTTTTCTAGTCATAGTCTTTGTAACTCCCACTGGATTACTGGGTGGGACCATGCAAATAAGGTGTGTATAACTATAATGTTGGGATTGGTTAGGTTTGTCACTCTGCCAGGCTTAAAATGAGCCCTCCTAGAGTCAGAGAGGGGATCTCACTGCCCTAAAGAGAGAAGAGCTGGAGGTGAAGTGGAGCATACCCTTAGACCCGAGATACCTGCACTGAACCTCCTTTGCTGAGAGACACCCAGACAGAGAGACTACCTGACAGAGAGATGCCCCAGCAGAGAGACATTCCTGGGGAGAGATGCCCCAGTGGAACCAGCGGGCATAAGACAGAGCAGCAGGCTTACCCGGCCCATAGAGGCAGAGGCCAGGCTGAGAGGTCAAGGGCCAGAGAGAAGTGTCTGAGGCCACAGCAGCGGGAGACTCTCCTGATTGAAGAACTGTATCCTGAGTGGGTTCCTGAACCTGAATTGTAGCCTGTTACTTCCCTAATCAACCCCATAATCATGAGTATTGTCTGTGAGTTCTCTGTGGCCATTGTATTGAATTATCAAACCCAGCAGAGAACTAGCGAGTATCACGGGAGGAACAGTTGTTGCTGCCACTCTAACAGAACACAACCAATTCCTCCTCTTCCCTCTCTTCCTCAGCTTACTCAATGTGAAGATGATTAGGGTGAAGGTGATGAGGTTGAAGACCTTTATGAAGATTCAGTTCCACTTAATGAATAATAAGTAACCATCATGTGTACAGTTAATAAACTTACCTGTTGTGTATATGAGAGTGTTTCATGTGAGAATCTAATTACTGTATGGCAAGAACTGTGTGAATCGACTGTTTATGTCATTCATAAGGCTTCGGGTCAACAGTAGGCTATTAGTAATTAAGTTTTTGGAGAGTCAAAAGTTATACATAGATTTTTGATTGCATGAGGGTTGATGCCCCTAACTCCTACATTGTTCAAGGGTCAACTGTATGCCATTGCAAAAATGTCAGACAGTAGAAAAGAATACAGAATGAAAAGTAAGACTTCTCCCCAACCCATCTTGAGATATATCAATGAGTCTGAAGTGTACTTTCAGAAAATTTCTATGCACATACAAAATATAGCCTATAAAAAGTGGTAGAATATTATGAACTCTCTTCTGCCTCTTTTTCACTTTTACTTATATTTAGGAGATCTTTCTAGATTACTATGTATAGTTGTAGCTCATTTTAAAAATTAGCTTCATAGTATTCCATTGAACATCTCTGGATAATGTACAACTATGTTGCCTCCAGTCTACTGTGTTACAGAACCAATGCAATGACTAGTTTTATAAATATATCTTTGTATACATATGCAAGATCAATAGGCTAAATTTCCAAAAATAGAATTGCTGGATCAAAGTGATTGTTTATTAAGAACCTTCTGTATATTGAGATTTATTTGGATTGACAATCAACATCCATGGAAGCAACAGCCAAGAAATCAAATAACATATTTCATTGGGCAAATTTGCTGCCAAAGAAGCAAAGACATCACTTTGCTTTGAAGACTAAGGTGCACCTGACCAAGACATTGTCTTTTCAGCCGACTCACATGCATGCATAAGCTGAAACGAAAAAAAGAAGAAAGAAGAAAAATTGATGTATTTGAATTGTATTGGTGAAGAATATCAACTATACCATGGACTGCCAAAAGAATGAAAAGATCTGTCTTAGAAGAAATACAACAAGAATGTTTCTTATAAGAAAGGATGACACCAGGAAAGAGCGATTGCTAGAAAAAGACATCATATTTAGTAAAGTGAGGGCCAATGGAAACAAAGGAAACTCTCAATGAGATGGATTGATACAGTGACTTCAAGGATGAACTCACATATACCATCTACCACAAAGATGGAAGATCAAGCAGTGCTTTGTTCTGTTATATGGAAGGTCCCCATGAGTTGGAGCTGACTGGAGAGGAACTAACAACATAAAGACAAAAAACAGTTCATTGGTTGTCAGGAGTAGGGGAGCAGAATTGATTACAAAGGGGCCTGAGTGAACTTTTTGATGAGATAGAAATATTCTACATCTTTATTGTAGCAGAGTTTACTACTAAATAAAAAGTAACTTTTGATTCAGGTAGAGATATTATTGGAAAGGATTACAGCAGCAGTGTATTTGAACAGAGTGTATCTGTTACATTCAATATACAATTCTATGAGTTTAAAGTGAGTTACAAGTCCTCCCAGAACCAAGGGCAGGACCGAGAGTTCACATTGTAAATGTACATGGGGAAGGGAGAGTTTGTTGTGGCTATCTTTGGAAAATACACTCTGTCACAGTCTGTTGGCCACAATCATTCACATCCCTCTCGAATGTAAAACACTCTCGCTCTCCGAGATAGCCAATGTCTGATCCCATTAGAGTAACAGTTCAGAGTCTAGGACATCACCATCTAAGTCAGGTACAGATGCAAAGGAGTGTCTTCAGGCTCCATTCCTTGCACACAGCTCAGTCCACCTTCCCTAGATCTTAAGACCTGTGAACAAAAGGGACAAGTTATCTGCCTCTCCTCCAACACCGAACATATACTGTTGAACAGGCATGGGATGATGAGTAGAGACAACCCCTCTCAAAAGTGGGGGAGGGCATGGGAGGCACACATCTGCCATGGGTCCAGGGCAATTTTGAAATCCATCCAGCCATATGTTGCCAATTCCTTGATTAGAGCTTAGCATTACTTCTTGGCAGTTGTTCGCCGTGGCTTTTGGCTCTGCCTTCTGGTTATTGGTTCCATCTTCTGAATCAGCCTTTTCCATAAGAAAACTGAGTTTGCAACTGAGTGTTCTTATCAGCCTATTTCCTGTATCAAGGGAACCCAAGGGTATTTTTTCATTTTATATTGTCTCTAAATATTTAATATAAAATAGGCAGGATTTCCTCATTAATAATGCACTTAAAACCTTCATGGGTTATCTATGAATGTTATTGAGGTTCAACCCATTAGACAAAGTGCTCAGACACGAATACTTTGAACTATACCTCTATCTTGAGTCCCTTATATGTCTACTGACAGATATAAAAAAACAGTGCCATCAAGTTGATTCTAACTCACAGCAACCCTGTAGAACAGATGGGTTGCTATAGGGAAATGCCCTCTATTATTTCCAAGGCAGTAAATCTTTCCAGGAGCAGACTGCCTGACCTTTCTCCTTGGTGGATTCGAACCACCAATCATTCATTTAGCAGCTGAGTGCTCAACCATTGTGCCACCAGGGCTCGTTGCTGAGAGATAATACCTTTAAATTTCCTAGAGGGTCTTTCTCTGTCTGAATGGGTCAAAGTGGTACCACCTCACATCTTCCTGTGGTCTTATCAAAGGATCTTGTGGTTGTTTCCTAGGCTTCAAAATGTGACCACTTTTCCCCAACAGCACCCCAGATTTGATTTCAGCCTTAAGGCTCTTTCATATTTTGAGTATCTTCTGTTGTCTAGAAAACCTGAGAATAAGAAATAATTTTATTTCTCAACCCAGTAAGTCCCGAGTCCTCCACACTTCCTCTAAGCTTGGCTCAAAAATGGAACCTTCCCTTTTAAGCACATTTCATTTGATCTGTACCTCTGGTTGTGTAGTGTCTAAGGCATTTGACTGCTCACAGAAGGCTGGCGGTTCAAATCCACCAGCCACTCCTCAGAAGGAAGATTGGGCAATCTACTTCCATAGAGATACTGCCTTGGAAACCCAAGGAGGGGTTGCTACAAGTTGGGATTGACTAGACGGCAGTGAGGTTTTGTTTTTTTGTTTGTTTGTTTGTTTGTTTGTTTTTTGGTTTGGTACCTTATAGGCATCCAATGGGGAACAAATTGCACCTTCATTATTCTCCCTGGAAATCTCATTAGCCAGATCATTGACTATATTGTGCATATCTTGTATCCAAACAGCTGTAATAAGTTGCTAAATTTTCCTCCACTAAGTAACAGGGGTCTTGTTTGCTCCAGTTCTCAGTAACATCTTCCTTACTTTCATTCCCCCTTCACTGATGGTCTCCTCCAGGCTCTTTCAGCTTCTTCCTGTCGCCCAGCCTTAAAGCCAGTGCCCCGTGGTTGAGGTTTTGTTACACGAGCACCTCATTTTTAGGTTAACACAATTTGTTCCAGTTAGCTACTGCTGCATAACAAATCACCCCAGACTTGGTCTCTTCCAACAATAACCATCATTTGATCATCTTCTATGGGCTTTTTTTGCATGTGAGGAATTCAGGAAGACTCAGTTGGGTGGGTCTAGCTGAAGGTCTCATGAGGTTATAACTAGGCAGTGGTGGGAGCTGGAACAGCAGGCCCTTGAGCAGCTGGAGCTGGCTGGGCAGCTCTCTCACTTCAGATGGTCTCAGGGCCTCACTGTGTGATGGGTCACGGGGTGGTTGGACTGCTTACATGGAAATTGCAGGCTTCAAGGGTGACAGTTCCAGTGAGCAAGGGAGAGGCTGCTTTGCCTTTTCTATCCTAGCCTTGAAAGTCAGGCAGCATCATTTCACCACATTCTGTTTGTTGCTTATAAATCACAAAACTGCCCAGATTAAGGGGAAGCAAGAGCAAATCCTGTTTCTCATGGGAAGAATGTCAAGGTCACATTGTCAATGAACAGTAGGGGTGAGAGATAACATCGTGGCCATCTTTGGAACTTTCAATTTGCCACAATCATTGTCATGCCCCCAAAACACATGTTGGAATTTTAGTCTCGATACCACTACTTGTCTGTCATCCATGGTGGACAGGTTTCAGCAGAGCTTCCAAACTAAGACAGACTAGGGAGAAAGAAGGGGCCATCCACTTCTCAAAGAATTGGCCAGTGAAAAACTCATGAATAACAGTGAAACACTGTCTGATATATTACTGGAAAACTTTATTTGTAGCTGTGATACATTGTCTAATATAGTGCCAGAAGATGAGCCCCTCAGGTTGGAAGACATTAAAAATACTACCAAGGAAGACCTGCCTCCTCAAAGTAGTCAACTTTAATGACATGGATGGAGTCAAGTTTTCAAAACCTCTATTTGCTGATGGGGCATGACTCAAAATGGAAAGAAACAGCTGCAAACATCCATTAATAACTGGAACGTGGAATGTATGAAGTATGAATGTAGAAAAATTGGAAGTAGTAAAAAATGAATTGTAATGCATAAAGATCGAAATCCTAGGCAAGGAAGATGGGGCAATCTACTTCCATAGTTATACTGCCTCGGAAACCCAAGGAGGGGTTGCTATGAGTTGGGTCCGAGTCGACGGCACATAACAACAACAACAACAACAAGTGAGCTGAAAGGGACTGGTTTTGGCCATTTTGAATCAGACACTCAGATGATCTACTATGGCAGGAATGACAAATTGAAGAGGGATGGTGCGGCATTCCTCATCACACAGAATGTCTCACGATCTATCCTGAAGTATGATGATGTTGGTGACAGGATAGCTGTGGACACAGTGCACTGTAGCATAAGATATAATGTAATACAATCACCTCTCACAATGCAATGGAATGGAATCAACCAGTTGAGGTGGTATTATTGTAGGGTGGGTCCTAAACCTAATCTCTTCTGAGGTTTATAAATTGCTGCATAAACACAGAGATATGTGCACATATGGGAAACACGGATGCCATAAGAGGATCACCAAGGAACCAAGGAACACCTGCTGCTGCCAACAAGGGAGGAGTCAACACATTTGGAACTTTAGCCTCCAAAACAGTGAGAAAATAAATTTCTGCTCCTAAAGCCACCCACTGCACCAGCAAACTAAGACCAAGCCAAACTCACTGCTGTTGAGTCAATTCCAATCCACAGCAACCCTATAGGACAAGCAGGACTGCCTCTTGTGGTTTCCAAGGCGGTAATCTTAAGGACGCAGACTGCTACATCTTTCTTCTGTGACTAGTGAGTTCTAACTGTCAACCTTTTGGTTAACTGGCAAGCACTTTAAGCACTGTGGCACCAGGGCTCCTGGGAGATGAAGACAAGCATCTACTTTTCAAGCATTCAGATTTAATCTGTCACAGTATTTTATATCCATATACAGAAACACTTATTTGCCCCACCTTTTTCTTCTGGGACTTTAGGTTTTCTCATTTATTTGTGGCAGTTTACAAAATCTTAGGCATTTGTCCAGGGACCATAAGGTTGGAGAAATAACTTTTATACACGATTGGAAATGTGTACTTCTGAGCCCTTAGTTACTGAACTCGTGCCCTGGGCAACCGTGGCTGCCAACCACCCTCATTGTTGGTTCTGGCTTCAGAGCAGGGACTGCAGCCTCCTGGGGGTTTCATATTTGCATTTTTAAAATAAAGCCAACAAAAATTAGTAATGAAATAAAAAAATAATAATAACATTAATTTATCTTTCTCTTTTTGAAAGTAATTACAAGCTTACTGAAGAAATTTGAGAAAACAGAGATAAGCAAGAGAAGGAAAAATAAAGCCAGCTGTGTTGAGTTTGAGTTTCAAAAACTCTAATTAAAGATCGTGATAATTTCTTGATAATAGTTTCTTTCCCCACTTCTAAAGCTATTTTGGGAAACACAATATTATGCAAAGATGAGGGGTTTTTTTTCCAAAGATTTTTTTTTTTTTAAATCCACATTCTCTCCAACCTTTAATTACCTAGAGACAACCAACTGCATGGCCGTGGTACCAACAAAGGAAGATAAAGCTATCCCTCCCACTCTCCCAGATAACATTCCAAGTCCAAGTCTGAGCAACACTTGGGGACTCCTAGGATGAGTGTGCCTGGAAGGATGTTCCTCATGGAAGCTGAGGAGATGGCTGACGGGGTGGCAGCTCCATTTCATATTGGTCAGAATGTCGGGGTGCTAGGGGTTTTTATCTCCTTAATTAGGCCTCAGTCAGGGTTTTCTAGAGAAATGGAATGAGTGAGATACACGTTGTTCTTGTTAGGTACCACCCAGTCGATGTTGACCCGTAATGACCCAATGTGATAGAGTACAACTGCCTCAAAAGGTTTTCTAGGCTGTCATTTTTACAGAAGAAAATTGCCATGTCTTTCTCTCTGAGCAGCCCATAGTACACTCAGTATCCTTTCCCAACATCACAATTCAAAGGTCTCAACTCTTCTTTGGTCTTCCTTACTTGTTGTCCAGCTTTCACGTGCATACGAGGCTATTGAAAGAAAAGGCCATGGCTTGGGTCAGGCGTACCTTAGTCTTCAAAGTGACATCTTTGCTCTTTAACACTTTAAAGAGGTGTTTTGCAGCAGATTTGCCCAGTGCAATACGACGTTTGATTTCTTGACTGCTATTTCCATGGGCATTTATTGTGGATCCAAGTCAAAGGAAATCCTTCACAGCTTCAATCTTTTCTCTGTTTATCATGATGTTGTTTGTAGGTCCAACTGTAAGGATTTTTTTTTTTTTTTTTTAAATGTTGAGGTGTAATCCATACTGATTGCAGCCTTTGATCTTCATCAGTTAAGTGCTTCAAGTCTTCTTCACTTTCAGCAAGCAAGTTTGTGTCATCTGCATATTGCAGGTTGTTGGAGGATATTCCTCCAACCCTGATACCACGTTCTTCTTGGATTCTTTGCTCAGCATACAGATTGAATAAGTATGATAAAAAGATACTACCCTGGCACATACCTTTCCTGATTTTAAACCACACAGCATCCCCTTTTTTTGTTGAATGACTGACTGCCTCTTGGTCTATGTACAGGTTTCTCATGAGCACTATTAAATGCTCTAGAATTTCCAATCTTCACAATTTTGTCTATAATTTGTTATGATCCACACAGTCAAATGCCTTTGCATAGTCAGTAAAACACAGGTAAACATCTGGGCCAAAGAGCATGCAAAACCATAAGTGTTTTGACTCATGTTGCCATATGTATTCATACTGCCCTCTAGGAAAAGTATGTCATTGGCTTCCCCTCTTTTTCCCCCAGGTGTCAACAGTGCTGCATAATATAGTGTTTTGTTTTTAATCTTTTATTTAAAGTTTGATAGAAAAAATAATCACCCAAAATAAAATCCATTTCTTGCAAGGATACAAGGTCTCTTACATGATCCACCCCTTGCCTACCTCTTCAACTCCAATGTACGGCCCTCACTGGCCTGCTCTCCATGGTCCAGCTCTGAGGACTTTGTTTAATTCCTCAAGCGGACAGGCTCTTAGTTCTCCCCCTCTCTTCCTGCAAAGCTCACTTCCTTTCTTATCTAGTGGTTGACTCCTCCCCTTCCTTGAAGTCTCAGCTGTGTATTCCTCAGGTCTCTGCAAGCTTGATAGGAAGGAAGGGTGGGGCAAGGGTGGGTGGGATTACTGAGTTTATTGTCTACTTATTGTTGCAGGAAGTTAATCATCATTAAAAATAAATCAAGGAATGGCAGTGGAAGCAAGCAGTTTAGAAATATGGAGAATAGCTAAATAGGTTAAAAGTGGTTGCCTCTGGAGAACAGACGTGGGGTGGGAAGTTGTGTTATTGGTTTTAACCATGTGTATTTATTACTTTGATTAAACATCTTTAGAATCAGGAAAGAAATTGTTAATTCAGATATGCCTTTTGTGCAGCCACTTCTAGTGTGGGTTCTCACTACAGCCCCACACCCTGGATTTTCTCTCTGTGCATGTTCTTGTCCTTTATGTTGTCTGTCATAATTTACAATTCCATAGTTATTCAATTGCATGTCTCCCTTTACTAGATTGTCAGCTTAAGAAGAACACAAATTATGTCTGTTTTGCACATCACTTTAAATCCAAAGTCCTTGGCAAGATTTACTTATTTAAGCAGACATGTCCTTTACTAAGCAACCAAACAAGGATGTGAGAAAATGGTTCTTACTGGTTAAACATGGAACAAAAATTATTTTCCCCCAGAATTTTAAATTCTAATGAATCCAGAAAATCTGGAGCCATAGAGGCTAGATGAATCCATGAAACTATTGCCTTGAGGTAATAAACTATAAATCAAAAATACTTCCTCAAGTTTTCTTCAAACAATGGGTTGGCTTACTTAGTAAAGACTGTCTGACTTAAGCATTGCATTCTTTTAAAGAACTGTCAATGTGGGATCAAATTGACCACACCAACCAGAAAGTTCAGAGAATAAACTTAGGGATAGTGAGTTCATGTTAACAATGGGCCAATTCAGAAAAGGAAGGTAAGAATGGTCGCACAATTTGAAGAGTGCAATCAATGCCACTAAATTGTATGTGGAGAAATCGCTGAACTGGTATATTTTGCTGTGAGCATTTTCAACAAGACAAAAACATAAATTATTAAAATAAATTCTTTCTCCCAAATGAACAAGATAAGCATATCTTGTTCCTGCTTCTCTCTAATCATCTTCTTCTCCATACAGTTGGAAAATAAAAGGACCTAAAACTTGAGGAATGAGTGAATTAATTTTCTAGAAATCTAGGTCCCTGAAGGCAAATCTTTTACCTTGCATGAGGTTTCAGTCTTTTCATTTGATACCTCTCCCTGCCATTCCAGAAAACGAATCCTAATCTGGAAAAATTTAACTGTTTACATTATGTAGTTCAATGTTGTATGCTGCTTGAGTAACATGAACATTGGTTGAACAGGTCTGAGTCATCAAGTAGGATAGTCTGTAGGATGTCAGTGGCTTCTGGAATGTTCTTTGGGGATGAAACAGAGAGGGAAAGGTGGGAAAAGCTTAGTTCATCCAAGGTTCAGTTCTCTGAGAAGGTGAGAGGGGAGGCAGAAGGCAATAGGAGAGGATGGGGATGAAAAAATGGAGCAGGTTCTATCTGATTAAGGAGAGAGGTAAGGACTTACTTCCTAGTGATGGAGGTAATAAATTACTCCTTGTTGCCCTGTGTAATGCTTGTAACCTTTAGATGTACAATGCTTTCTGTGTACCACAGCTTGCTCTAATACTTTGACTTGCTCTAGTGCGGCATTTAAGTGTGTGACTTCATTCGCTATGTTCTGAGCTACTTACTGTGTGAGCAATAGTTATTGGCATATTCCTCCTGCAGTCCATGAGTGATGTCGGAATGTGGATCTATTTTCTATTTCCTTAGGATATTTAATATCCATTAACTGTAAAGCATGAGACCCATCAGTTTTAGAGGGTGTGTTCCTCACGGACTGAATGTTTCATGACGGGAACATCAGTGTATGATTTTGCTGCACAGTCACCACAGAAGTCTTGGGGTTGTAGCAAGTGTTTCTTTTGGTCACACCTGTGTGTATGTGCATGTGTGTGCACATGCACATATCTGTGCATACGGGTCAAATGGGTCACAGTCATAGTAGTAAAAGGTTATTGTTTCTCTGAGTTCCCTCCCCTCATTTTCAGACTAGTAAGAACTATTTCTAGTTCTTTTCAACTCTTCAGGAGTCCTCTAGAAAACATCTGATGTGCATTTGTGAACACAGTCATCTCTGGTGGCATTGCCTCCAGCACGTCCTCAGGGATACATTCTCCCAGTTCTAATATGGCATCCTCCGTTTGTTCTTTTCTTGCTTTGGCTGCTGGGGTGACACTCCCTGCTGGTGGTTCTCAGTTCAAACTCTAGCCTTTCTGGCTTAGCATTCAGGTAGAAGAGAGAATCCGCACTCCAACATGCCCACATTACTGAGCAGGAGTGTGGTTGATTAAAGATGGTCCCAAGTTCTTTGCCATTCCTGCTATTAAGGGGTAGAGTCTAATTCCCCTCCCTTTGAATCTGAGCTGCTCTAGTGACTTGC
>NW_006922000.1:2746365-2747910 GCF_000298275.1 Orycteropus afer afer | reverse complement strand
GCCAGCACCACAACTCAAAAGCATCAACTCTTCCTTGGTCTTCCTTATTCATTGTCCAGCTCTCACATGCATATGAAGTGATTGAAAATATCATGGTTTGTGTCAGGAGCACCTTAGTCTTCAAGGAGATGATATCTTTGCTCTTCAGCACTTGAAAAAGGTCTTTTGTAGCAGACGTGCCCAATGCTAAACATCATCTGATATCTTGACTGCTGCTTCCATTGTTGTTGATTGTAGAACTGGGTAATATGAAGTCTTTGACAACTTCAATCTCTTCTCCATTTATCATGATGCTGCTTACCGGTCCAGTTGTGAGAATTTTTGGTTTCTTTATATAGGTGTAATCCATACTGCAGACTAGTTTTCAATCTTCATCAGTAAGTGCTTCAATTCATTCTCACTTTCAGCAAGCTAAGTTGTGTCATCAGCATATTATAGGTTGTTAATGAGTCTTCCTCCAATCCTGATGTCACATTTTTCTTCTTATAATCCAGTTTCTCATATTATCTGCTCAGCATACAAATTGAATAAGTATGGTGAAAGGACACCACCCTGATGCACTCCCTTCCTGATTTTAAACCATGCAGTGTCCCCTTGTTCTGTTCAAATGACAACCTCTTGGTCTTTGTGCAGGTTCCTCATGAGTACGATGAAGTGTTCTGGAATTCCCATTCTTCTCAATGTTATCCATAATTTGTTATGTTGCACACAATCAAATGCTTTTGCATAGTCAATAAAACACAAGTAAATATTGTTCTGGTATTCTTTACTTTCAGTCAAGGTCCATCTGACATCAGAAATGATATCCCTTATTCCACACTCTCTGCTGAATCCAGCTTGCATTTCTGGAAGTTCTCTGTCAATATGCTGCTGCAACCATTTTTAAAATTATCTTCAGTAAGATTTTACTTGTATGTGATATTAATGATATTGTTCAATAATTTCCATATTCTGTGGGATCATCTTTCTTTGGAATGCGTACAAATATGGATCTTTTCCAGTCAGTTGGTCAGGTAGGTGTCTTCCAAATCTCTTGGCAAAACCGAGTGAGTGCCTTCAGTGGGACATCTGTTTGTTGAAACACCTCAATGGGTATTCCATCAATTCCTGGAACCTTGCTTTTTGCCACTTCCTTCAGTGCAGCTTTGACTTCTTCCTGCAATACCATTGGTTCTTGATCATATACCACCTCCTGAAATGGATGAACATTGACCAATTCTTTTTGGTACAGTGACTCAGTATATACCTTCCATCTTCTTTTGATGTTTCTTGCATCACACAATATTTTGCACATAGAATCTTTCAATATTGCAACTTGAGGCTTACATTTTTTCTTAAGTTCTTTCAGCTTGAGAAATGCTGAGTGTGTTCTTCTCTTTTGTTTTTCCAACTCCAACTCTTTGCACATTTCGTTATAATAATTGACTTTGTGTTCTGGAGCTGCTCTTTGAAATCTTCTGTTTAGCTCTTTTATCTTGTCAGTTCCTCATTGGCTTTAGCTACTCTCCTTTCAAGGGCAAGTTTCAGAGTCTCTTCTGACATCCG
>NW_006922000.1:2737731-2745855 GCF_000298275.1 Orycteropus afer afer | reverse complement strand
CAACATTGTACTTCAGGATAGATCTTGAAACATTCTTTGTGATGATGAAACCCACGCCAAGTCTTCTTCAATTTGTCATTCCCAGCATAGTAGATCATATATTTTTTCTGATTCAAAATAGCCAAAACCAGTCCACTTCATCTCACTAATGTCCAGAATATCAATCTTTATGGGTTTCATTTTGTTCTGGTTACCTAGTGCTGCTCTGACAAGAATATACCATAAACGAGATGGCTGGACAAACAGGAGTTTATTCTCTTATAGTTTGGGGGCTTTAAATCTGAGTTCAAAGTGCCAGGCTCTAGGGGCTGAGTGAAAGCCCTTCAACCTTGGGCTTCAGTTATGCTTCCTGCTCCTGGCCCACTGGAGCTAAAGGCTTTTCTTCACGTAGACAGCTACTGGCTCCTGATGTTACCAAACCACATAGCAAGCCATTAATTTAAGTCTATCAAAAGTCCCAAGGTTGGCAGAGCATGGCAGGCTGCTGAACAACAACACAGCTACATGGAGGGTCCAAGCATGCCATAAGCAAGAAACCATTCCCCAAGGTTTCTCCTTATATACAGGAAGCAGACCACATCCCTAAGGCAGCTACTCAGCTGCTCACAGTAGATTCCACATAGCGTTGATTACCAGTCTCATCATGGGGAATACTACATCCAGCTGCCCAGCCACTCAACCAGGCCCAGCCAAGTGGACACACAAACTTAACCACCACACATTTCATTTTGACAACTTCTAATTTTCCTAGATTCATAATTTTCCATTCCATGTTCTGACAATGAACAGATGTTTGCAGCTGTTTCTTCTCATTTTGAGTCATGCCACATCAGTAAATGGAGGTCCTGAAAGCTCTACTTTATCCATATCATTGGCTCTAGTTTAATGAGGCAGCTTTTTTCCAGTGGTACTTTGAGTGCCTTCTGACCTGAGAGGCTCATCTTCTGTCACTGCATCGGACAATGTTTCAAGGTTATTCATAAAGTTGTCCAGTAACATACCAGTGTTTCACTGCTATTTATAAGGTTTTCACTGGCCAATTCTTTGAAAAGTGGATGGCCTCTTCCTTCTTCTGAGTCTGTCTCAGTCTGGAAGTTCTGCTGAAACCCATCTGCTGTAAGCAACCCTACTGGCATTTGAAACACTGGAGGCACAGCCTCCAGCCTCATAGCAAGATGCAAACCACCACAGTACACAAACCGACAGACAAGTTCATCTCCCTTAGCTGTTCCAAACTGATCCACTCACTTCCTGGCCTTCTGTTCTGGTTAGCTGGTGCTGCTTTGACAGGAATATACCACAAACAGGATGGCCTTAACAAACAGGAGTTTATTCTCTTACAGTTTGGAGACTTTAAGTCCAAGTTCAAAGTGCCAGGCTCTAGGGGCTGGGTGAAAGCCCCTCAGCCTTGGGCTTCAGCTCTGTCTCCAGCCTCCGGCCCACTGAAGCTAGAGGTTTTCTTCACTCAAACAGCTGCTGGCTGCTGAGGCTGACAAGCCCAAGGTTGACAAGTAACAAAGCACAGTTCCGATGTTACCAAACTACATGGTAGGCCATCAATTGAAGTCCATTGTAAGTCCCAAGGTTGGCAGAGCATGGCAGGCTGCTGAGCAACAACATGGCTACATGCAGGGTTCAAGGTGCCATAAGCTAGAGGCCTTTCTCAAAGCTGTTTCTTATATATGGGAAGCAGACCACAGCCCAAAGGCAGCTACTCAGCTGCTTGTGGTAGATCCCACCATGGAGTTTATTGCCACTCTCATTATAGGGAATAACTACCAGTAGCTGTCCAGCCACTCAACCAGGTCTAGCCAAGTTGACACACAAACATTACCACCACACCTTCTCCCTACCTGTTCCAGCCTCTGCTCATCTCCTGCTTCCTGCCTGGGGCTCTCCCCTTACCTGTTCAGGCCATGGGCCTGTCTCTTACACTTAGGATGAGACAAATAAAGCCATCTATGATAGTGGGTAAGAGCTAGTGCCTTGAGAGACAGATCAATATTCATTTAAACAATTCCCTCCACTAACTCACTATGTGAACTTGAGCAAATGACTTAAACTTCCTCAATCTCCTTCGTCATCTGCAAAGTGCAGCTAATCCTACCTATTTTACAAGTTTGTTTTGAGGATTAAATGAGTATTTAGCTTGTAAGGTGTTTAGTACAACATCTGATAGAGAGAGCTTTCAGTTGATGGTGGGTGATAGCAATATTTCGTTACAGATTCTTGGTATCTCTACCAAGATATACACCACAGATAAAGTGATTAAGAACAGATCTTGAAACATTCTTGGATCTCTTTCACTCTTTGATTCCATTAACAAAAACTCTCTGTGAATTAATTTGTACAGCATAAGTGAAATGTAATCTGTTAAGACCTTAATACTTTTGCTGAAATAAAAGTGTATTGGGCCAGGTTTTTAGCAGGTGATACTTACTTTCTTAATTCTGGGAGATGGAATGTCTTCCACGTGTATTGAGAGCAGAGCCAGTTTCTGGAACCAACTCTTTTCTGTGTTTTCCTTTTTCTGTGTTCAAAGAGCCCTTGGTGGTGCAACAGTTAGGGTTGGTTGTTCAAACTCACTCAGAAGCTATGCTAGACCTGGCTTCTGTAAAGATTATAGTCAAGAAACCCTATGGGGCAGTTCTACTCTGTCATATGGGGTCACTACAAGTCAGAACTGACTTAAAGATACCCAATAGCTCCAGTATGACCATATATTAACTTACAACATCTTTGAAGATTCCACTTCTGTGTTCACTTCAGCCTATTTCTTTAGACCAATCTCTACCCAAGATCCAAAGAATGCACCCCAGAATTCTGGACTGCATAGAAGAATACATTTTCAAAATTTGGGGAACTGTACCAGGCATATTTAGTCTGTTCAATCCTCTGCTCTTTCTGTCCATCTGCAAAATTCTCAGCCCTTGAACTCTCTTGGTGCATAACTCCACATGACTTGCAAGAGGTAAACCTCACTCAGATTCCGGTCTCAGCATGAAGAGATACGGCATGTCCCTCTTACTAACTGTGGTGATGCTCAAGTCACTTTCTTGCAGTCAGTCTTTAATTGTCCTAATATCCTTCAAGAAGGGGAAGGATGGAGGCATGTGGGAGAGAATAAGCAGTTGGCTGGTTTGGCATTTGCTAGTAACTGGAAAAATTTAGGGATTTGGGCACATAGTCTTGAATGTAAGTGTGTTTTGCCCTTTCTTGAAAGCTGTGAGGCTTGCTCTTATGGTTCTGTTTTTCTAGAAAGTTTCCTCTCCCCTACTCTCCTGTGGAAATCCCCACAACCTTTTGAATCCTATTCAAACATAACCTCTATTGTTGTTAGGTGCTGTCAAGTTGACTCCAACTCATAGCAATCCTATATGACAGAGTAGCGTTTCCTAGTTTCCCATTCCTTTATGGGAGCAGATCTCCAGGGCTTTTCTTCTGCAGAGCTGCTGGAGAGTTTGAACCACTGACCTTCCTGTTAGCAGCCAAGAGCTTCTGTGATGTATTCCTTGATAATGATTGTCATTTTGGAAACAATCAGAGCCTTTGCTGTTTTCACAGTGCCTGCTCACACCACCTCGAATGAGCGCTCCTCGCTGCTCCTCGCTGCCCGCGTGCCCTGTACTCAATGGGATGGGAGCATCTTGAGGGAAGGACGACAATTTTTCTATCTGATTCTTGTGAGAAGAGCTTTTTCCTGGTGCAACCCAGCAGGTGACAATGGACACTGTGGGAAGGACACTGCCCTGTGGCTCAGGTTACACTGCCAGCTACTTATCAGGGATGTGTCAGGAAAGTACTTACACAAAGCGGGATTGTGCCTGTGCCAAGGCTGTTGGTTGGCCAGGTTGCTGAAGCGTGAAAGCCAGGTTTGTCCACACACTGAGCTCAAATCTATGCTACAAAAGCAGCTAGGGAACAAACAACATTTGGGTCATCGGCAGTAGCTGGGCAGTCTGGCCTCCATCCCTCCCTACCAAGAGCATGCTGACCTCCTGAGGAAAGCATGGGGTCTGGCCAGACCACTGACCGTTTGAGGCAGGAAGAGGAGTGACGGGTGTGCAGAAGCAGAGGGACCTCATCCCTTCCTCTCTGCTGACTGTAGTCTCTGTGGGATGGTGTGCTTAGTCACTCCACCGCTCAGGGAGCTGGGATGGTTCCCCACAGGGCTTGGCCCAGTAATTGTGGTCAACTCTCAGGTATCCACATTGGACAGACTTATTTTTTGTTTTTTTACATTTTATTGTGGGTTGGGTGAGAGTTGACAGAGCACACTAGTTTTCTACTCAACAATTGACACACATGTTGTTCCATGACCTTGGTTGCCTCAGTGCAGCAGCACTCTTCCCACTTCCTCCCTGGGTTCCTCGTGTCCATTTGCCCATCTTTCCTGCTGCTTCCTGCCTTCTGAACTTTGTGCTCAGACACATGATGCCCTTTTGTTCCTGTTTGGTTGAGTGTACTGAAGACAGTGTTCCTTCCTGGTGTTATTATTCACTTCATAGCCTGTCTATTGTTTGGCTGGAAGGTAATTCTTAGGAATGGATTTAATTCCAGGTTTGAAAGGTGTTTGTGGTACAGTGAATTACTTAATATGGCCTTTCTAGTCATAGCCTTTGTGACTCCCACACAATGATTGGGTGAGACTATGCAAACAATGTGCTTGTGGCCCACCACGGGGATTGGACAGCTTGCTGCTGATGCAAATACAGAGTATGCAAGCTGTGATACTTAAAGTTATGTGTCAACTCAACTGGGTCATGATTTTCAGTGGTTGGGCAGTTATGAAATTATGTAATTTGATGTTGTTGTTGTTGTTATTTGCCGTCGAGTCAGCCCTGGCTCATAGCGACCCCTCCTTGGGTTTCCGAGGCAGTATCACTACGGAAGTAGGATTGCCCAACCTTCCTTCTGTGGAGTGTAATTTGATAGTTACATAGTAATGTAATATGTGATATGCCTTGATGCCTGGGGTTATGTCTCATGTGGGAGTGAGTTGTCCTTCACGTTAATGAGGCAGGATTAGGGTGGGATGTATCTTGAATTACTGCCTTACCAAAGGGTGTGACTCAAGTGACCACCCTTACCCCACTCTTCACACCCTTGAACCACCTTGCTCAAATAAGATATGTTTTTTTAAGGTTATGGTCTGTATCCAAAATGCAAGAATGCACTAGTGAAGTTCTCTGTCTTGTCCTGGATTCTGCATCTTGTTTATCATCATCTGACCTCTGTTCTTGTACCTTGAGCCAGCAGCCTATTGTCTGACCTAATTTCCCATCTTCTGCAGCCTTGTGGGCCAGCAGCCTGACATCTGACCTGCTGATCTGGGTTCATCAGCCGCTGCAACCATGAGAGTCAGGAGAAGTCTCCAGAACTAAGTGAGCCATTTCTGTGATGATTTGTGAGGTGTTTTTTGTTTTTTTTTTCCCCCAGACATTGCAGTGAACTACAGAACCCTAAGATGAGAAGAGTACTGAGGGGAAGAGGAGGTGTTGATGTTAGAGATGATGGAGTTAGTTGTACAGCAATTTGGAAAAGTTGGACATTTGGGACATCTTTAACCTCACAGTGACTAGCTTTGTAGTGATCCTTCAAAAAGGGTCATGCAGTGTCTAAGGGCCATAGTCTCAGGTTGCTCCAATCTCTATCAGACCAATAAATCTGGTCTTTATTTTATGATTTTGAATTTTGTTCTACATTTTTCTCCCACTCTGTCCAGAACCGTTTTTTGCGGTCCTGGTCAGAGCAGTTGGTAATGGTAGCTGGGCAGCATCTGGTTCTTCTAGTACACAGATGTGTTTTTAACTCCTCTCTCTGTCATTACACCATTACTTAAGTCTTCTTCTATAAAAGTAGGATTAAATAAAAATTTCTTGCACCACCTATCCATCAGTTTGTTGTATTGTGGTAGCTTGTGTGTTGCTGTAGTGTTTGCTGGAAGCTGTGTCACTGGTATGTCAAATACCAGCAGGGTCACTCAGGGTGGACAGGTTTCATTGGAGCTTCCAGGCTTAGACAGACTAGGAAAAAAGACCTGGCCAACTACTTCCAAAACCAGCCAATGTAAACCCTATAAACCAGAATATTGTCTGATTTAGCTTCTATAAGCTTGTGAGCCATTTTCCTAAGATAAATTTCCCTCTCTCTCCCTCTCTCTCTCTCTAAGCTTCACTGTTTTTGCTTCTCTAGAGAACCCAGCTTCTCTGGAACAAATGACAAATGTTTACCAGAATATTGTCTGATACGGTGTTGGAAGATGAGCAAACATACCACCAATCATGAAGGTGGCCCAAGACCAGGCAATGCTGCCTCCCATTATGCTTGGGGTCACCATGAATCAGAGCTGTCTTGATGGCAACTGATAACAAAAATAATTTCTTAGCACAGAGATTTGTGCATTTTAAACTCTCAATGCATTTTAGTTCCCATTCTTGCTATTTTTCTGGTCATTAGATGATAATCACACAATATATGTTTATAAATTGAAGGAATAAAACTTGTGACCAAGTATAGCAAGCAAAGTAGAAGCATATAGCAATTTGAAGGAGGGATTTCTTTGAAGAAATATGAGAGGAGATTCAGGCTACCACCTGGTAATGGACTGATTGATTACTTTATAACAAGGAGAAAGTTTAATAGGAGGCTCAAGACATGCCATTATTGGTAAAAATAGCTCATGAAAGGATCTGAAATCAATCAGGAATGAAAGTGAATATTTTATGGAGATTTATATTTAATTTGAGTAGCTGAAATAACCCTTGCTGTTGTTGTTAGGTGCTGTTGAGTTGGCTCTTCTCATAGTGACTCTACATACAACAGAACAAAACACTGCCTGGTCCTGCACCATCCTCACAATTGTTGCTATGTTTGAGTCCATCATTGGAGTTACTGTGTGTGTTAAGCTGGGTTCGCTAGAGAAGCAAAAACAGTAAAGCTTAGAGAGAGAGAGAGGGAGAGAGAGGGAAATTTATCTTAGGAAAATGGCTCACAAGCTTATAGAAGCTAGAAAGTCCCAAGTTCTTGGATCAAACGTCAAGCCGGAGGCTTTCCCCAACTCATGCAGCTGCAGGGGCTGGTGCGCTCAAGGTTGGCAGCCAGTGTACTGGCTGTTAACTCCAACAAATGACAAATCCAAGATCACCAGGTTGAATGGTGGATTGTTTGCTCGTGGACAGTTGTAGACAGCACAACAGGATCCCAATCCACAGAAGAGTGTCTCTTTTCCCAGGATGTCCATAAATATATTAGAAGGAGGCCACACCCCTAGGGAAAATCCTTTTCAATGGATTGGCTGCTCAAAACATATACATCCAATCTCATCATGGGAATAACCCACATCACAACTGCTTAAACCACTCAAAACTGATCCAGCCAAGTTGACACACAACTCCAGCATCACACTGTGTCAATCCATCTCATTGAGTGTCTTCCTCTTTTTTGCTGACCATCTACTTTACCAAGCATGATGTCCTTCTTAAGGGACTGGTCCCTCCTGATAAGATGTCCAAAGTATGTGAGATGAACTCTTGCCATCCTCATTTGTAAGGAGCATTCTGGCTGTACATCTTCCAAGACAGATATGCTCATTCTTCTGGTAGTCTGTGGTATATTCAATATTCTTTGTCAACACTAGAATTAAATGCACCAATTTTGTAACAACCCTTAAACTAATATTATTCTGTGTGTGGAAATATGTGGTAGAAATGCCTGTGCTAATAATGTTGTTGTTGGGTACTATCGAGTCCATTCTAACTCACTGCAACACACTAAGACAGTAGAACTACCCATAAGGTTCCCTAGGCTACATGGCTAGTGGGTTCAAACTGCTGACCTTTGGATTGGCAGCCAAACTCTTAACTATGGTGCCACCAAGGCTCCTTGTGCTAATAATACAAGGGGGAAATTCCAAAAGGGATGGTTTTGTGAAGAAATTTAAATCATTCTGATGAATTTTGTAAAGAAAGAAAGAAGGTCTCTTATAATTAATATTATGTTGATATTTTCATCTCTCAAGAATGAATAGTTAAACTGGAAAGAAACTCAACAAAGATGCAGAAGAGCTAAACAATACAATCCACCAACTTGGCCTTATACACATCTATAGAGCACTTCACCCAA
>NW_006922000.1:2726534-2731346 GCF_000298275.1 Orycteropus afer afer | reverse complement strand
TTTTTAAGGCCATCCCATTTGTGGTATATTTCTTGTCAGAGCAGCACTAGGGAACCAGAACACCTACTTTGGTCATGTTGTCAGAAGGAACCAGTCCCTGGAGAAGGATAGCATGCTTGGTAAAGTGGAGGATCAATGAAAAAGGGGAAGGCCCTCAACGACATGGATTGATTGACACAGCGGCTACAACCACGGGCTCAGGCATAGCAAGGGTCATGCAGCTGGCACGGGACGGGGCAGTGTTTTGTTCTGTTGCATAATGGCGCTGTGAGCCGGAGATGACTTAATGACACCTAACAACAACAACCTCTCTTTCATTTCTCCCCACTTGTTTGTATTTTAAAATAACTTTCCATTGTGATTTGGGGAAAAGTTTACAGAGCAAATTGGTTTTCCGTTCAACAATTCTATACGTTTTGATTAATGACGTTGATTGCAATCCCCACATGTAGCAGCACTCTCCCCACTTCCTCCCTGGGTTTATTATTTCCCTTTGTCCTTCCTCCCTATCCCTTCCTGCCCTCTGAGCTTGGTCCTGAGCAAATGCTGCCCTTTTGATCTCATATGGTTGACTATTGTAATGAGTGCAACCTCCCTGGTGCTAATGTTTACCTCATAGGCCTGTCTTGTTTGGCTGAAGGTTGAGCCATGGGGGTGAGTCCAGGTTTAAAGGGGATCTAAGGGCCATAGAAATCAGGTTCTCAAAGGGAGGGCATTTTACAGCTCCCACCCTCACCACCATATTTTACAGATATGTATCTCTGCCTTAAGTATCAGAGTTACTGTGGTATTGAGCTGGTAAATTTCCTTAGTTGGCTTGTAATTTAATACACATTGTGGGCAATCTTGTGTTCCACTGCCCAGGCAGCCATGCTCTGTCCCAATTATAGAAGGAAGTCACATCCACAGGCTGGAGAAGGGGCAGAGCCCTGCAAATCACAGACACCCCCGACTCCCTGGTATAATTCTGCTTTGTTGCACCTTGGTCTTTAGATTTGTTCATAACTTTCAGCTTCCTTTCAGTGGGTTGTGTTGTGCGCTCTTGAAGGCCAGAGCATGTGTCCCAAATGGGTCACAGTGCGAAAGGCTGAGCTGCAGGATGTTGGCAGGGCTGAGTGATGACAGACTGCCAAGGAGAGGGTCAGTCTCGGGGAGGGAGAGTAGACCTCATGTCCGAACTGCACCAAACCTCGTGGAGGAGCTACTTGCATGGCTGTTGTTGGAACATCTGCGTTTTCTTTCAGTAAGATGGCAGCTTTATACACCTTCTCTGCTCTCAACCCATGACCACTGAGTCAATTCCAACTCATAGTGACTGAAGAGGACAGAGTAGAACTGCCCCATAGGTTTTCCAAGGCTGTAAATCCTTGCAGAAGAAGACTGCCACATCTTTCTCCCACAGAGCAGCTGGTGGGTTCAAACAACCAACCTTTCAGTTAGCAGCCAACCACTTAACCACTGTGCCACCAGGGCTCCTCACCCTCTACTATTAGGCGTGTTTAATCATAGTCTGCGAATTAAAAACTCGCCTTTTCTGTTCCCATATGAATCGGTTTCTGTTGAGATCACGTTCTAGGAAGTCCTCAAAGCAGTTCCGCTCTGTCACACAGGGTCACCGTGAGTCACAATTGACTCGATGTTCCCTAACAACGGCACCGTCGCATGACTCGTCCAGGAGTGATTGGTCTCAGGAGCTGCTTCCTGAAATCCCTCACCAGGACCCCCTGGGAGTCACAACACACACAGCAACAGTTTACACCTCAAGTTTGCTCCTTCACCATTTTCCTGTTGCTGAGGCCATCTTAATTAGGTTATATTTACTTCCGATTCACGTCATTCGAATATCCTTTGGTTTGTGAGAAGAAAGACCTAGACATAAGAAATCTGCATATTTTGTATCGATGTCTTCCATTTCTGAAATGGATCCCTGGGCGGTACAAATGGTCGCTGCGGTGCGGACTGGGAGTCTGGACGTTTGAGTCCACCCCGAGTTCCTTCAGGAGGAAGGCCTGCTGATTTATTTCTGGAAAATCAGTCACTGAAACCCTGTGGGCACAACTGTACTCTGACATGCATGGGGTCGCCGTGAGTCTGACTCCACTCAACGCTCCAAACCAATACACTGAAGTCACTCCCGTGGAGTCGGGTCCGACTCATAGAGACCCTCCTGGGGTTTCCGAGGTGGTATCACTGTGGAAGTAGATTGCCCAACCTTCCTTCCGAGGAGTGACTGGTGGGTCTGAACTGCCAGCCTTCTGGTTGGAGGGTCATCTGGTTAGCAGTCAAATGCCTTGGGCACTATGCCACCAGAGCTCGCTCAACAGTAACTCGGGGGAAAGCAAACACACGGCAAGGGTATGGGAAGAGTTCCGAACAGAACAAAACATTAGAAAAGACGCATTTAACGTAGGAGCATTGATGGAAGCACCGATGAAGATGCCCCGTGAGTGGGTAGGTGGGTACTGAGGCTGGGGCCGAGGCTCTCCCGTGAAGGACGTGCCCTGGAGAGCACCTCTCAACGCAGAGGACCCAGAAAGGACTCAGCATGCCCCACTAGACCGTGAGGACATCCGCCCCGGCGCATGAGGCTCCGAGGCTTAGGTTTCAATGGGAAACTCAAGACGAAATGCGATCTCAGCCCATCAAGGGAGCCCCAAATGTGTCTCCTCCGTGTGTACTGACTATACCCAGTGAAGATTTAGAATCAAATAGAGAGAGGATGAAGTAAATGGACCCAATAAAATTAGTATTTTGTCTTAAGTTTGGGAACAACCTATGTATATGTGGCGTTTTAATTACTTTTTGGCATTTTAGAGGGCAACTTGGCAACTTAGATTGGCAAAATGGATACCTGTGAC
Source organism: Orycteropus afer afer (assembly GCF_000298275.1). NCBI lineage: Eukaryota > Metazoa > Chordata > Mammalia > Tubulidentata > Orycteropodidae > Orycteropus > Orycteropus afer. The sequence continues at coordinate 2,728,488 of NW_006922000.1, read as the reverse complement.
TACAACTTTAAAAGTATAATTGTGTAATTTCTTGGTGTTGTCATTACCCAGTGCTGCTGTAACATAAACATCACAAGGCTTAAAGAGCAGAAATGAATTTGCTCATAGCTCCGGAGGCTAAAAGTCCAAATTAGGATGTCTTCTTATTTCTGCCGGCAAACTCTGGTGTTCTTTTGTCTGTAGATGATCTTGATCCAGTGCCTACATTTCCCCCTGTGTGTTTCTCTGTGCCTCTTTGGCTTTTTTTATAACTCAGAAGTGATTCTGTTTAGGACTCTCTCCTCTGGTAAATCTCATTAACATAACTAAAGGAAAACCCTTACAGGGACAGGATTTCAATACATAGTTTGGGGGTGGGGGTGGGGGTGGGGAACGAGGACACAGAGTTCAGTCCATAATACTTAGTATTGTTGAAACAGAAATAATATTAAGCCAATCATCAAAATTGGTTCAAGTTTATTTAATATATAATTTGCAAATCAGGGCGACATTTCTGACTCCAAAAAGTCAAACTCATTGCCATCGAGTTGATTCTGACACATAGCAACCCTCCATTGGGTTTCCAAGGCTGTAAATCTTTATGGAAGTAGACTGGCTCATCTGCAGAGCGGCTGGTAGGTTTAAAACACTGAACTCCGGGTTAGCAGCCAAATGCCTTAACCACTACCCCAACTTCATATCTAACTAGAGAATCGAATATACTCCAAATAAGCAAAATCTTTCAAAGATTCCAGTATTCTAGCTTATTGCTAGCAATTTTACACTGCCATGGAAACAGAGTCAGATTAGTGTTTACATAATAACTTGTGGAGGAAACATTTTCTTGAAGAACAGTTCAGATGATTACTATTTGCCCTATGTCGTAGCTCCTAGCCTGATCATCCTTTGAAAGATCCTAAGGCAACGTTCTTTATTAATTAAGCTCAACTGTTTTCTGATGTGAAGATGGAGACCAGCTCCGGGTGCAAGTTTAAGATTCAAAGATGATCTCAGAGCGATAGTTTGGGTGGGACATTTTTCCATCTCCGTGGCTCGAGAAATCTGGATTCCACAAGACTCAAACACTCTTTTCCTCTCTGTATATCATATTAACTTAAGAGTCTGTAAAGGAGAAATCATAAAGCCTTTTTGGCCAAAGGTAAAAGATTGAATTTAACCCAGTTCTTGCTAAATTAACTGTTCTTTCTCATCTGCCTGCCTAGGAACGTGTTTGCTCAGCTGCAAGCCAATTGCCCTTACAGGCTTCTGTTATCTGGCTGTGTTAATTGCTAGAAGCCGTAAAAACTAAGTAATTTCCCTCTATAGTTAAGCTAGGATGTAAAAGAAATACACTCTAAGGAAGGGAATCTTGACACAGGTGTCTTTTGTCTATAATGGGCCCAAGAAACATTTCTTCACATTTCTTCTGTGATAAAGAGCATTGCTTGAAAGCATTTGGGGACGGCCTCATCTAAAGACTCTCAGACCCCTTAAAAGGTTTTTGTTTAACAAGTTGTTAAACAAGATCCTGGCACCAAGAGGACTTTTCACCCACTCCTGATACATCTGGTTAAAGCTGTGTAAACATCCACCTGTGATTTTTATGATCCCACCTGAAAGCTATGAGATTAAGATAGAATACCTCTGTAATTAGTTCCTGACTTCAATTACTGTGATTCTTTATATCCAATTATCCAATAGAAGCTTATTTCCCACCCCTACCGCATCCTCCTTAGGACTTCAACCAAAGACTAACCAATCAAACAACTGTATTATCTCCTTGTTCCATTGACTCTTTTGGCCTTAGTTACAAGTTGGTAGTTGGAGTCAACAGCTCTCATTTATGTGGATTGGTGCCTTCCTGCATCTGGATGTATTTGTTTTCATTTTTCTGAATAAATCCTCTTAATTTCATTTTTGTAGACTGAGTGGCTTTTCTCTCTACAGCAGTTCACATTCTAAATACATAAAAGTT
>NW_006922000.1:2721244-2726419 GCF_000298275.1 Orycteropus afer afer | reverse complement strand
ATCTTCAAAATGGAAGCCTAGACTGTGAGAACATTGGCCCCAGGTACATGCAGGAATTTAAAAACACTTAAATAATTTTTATAATTCATGGGTTTTAATATGATAATATGAAATGCAAATGCAACTGCCATGGAGTCAGATCTGACTCCTAGCAACCCCTCCTTGGGTTTCTGAGGCATTATCACTGCAGAAGTAGATTGCCCAAGCTTCCTTCCAGTGGGTTTGAACTGTCAGCCTTCTGGTTAGCAGTCAAGTGCCTTAGGCACTATGCCAGCAGAGCTCCTTTAATATGATAATAAGATACACAAATTTAATTCAAGTTTAAGAAAGAACTAAGTTTTTGAATTTGAAACTTTAATACAATAAGTACTGAATTCTAAAACCAGAGTGGCCCCTCAAATAATATTCTTTGTTCAACAGCTACCTTCAAGGACACCAAAAAGCTCACATTGACTTTTACTGCAGATATTAATCTCTCTTTTCATACAACACATTGTCAGCTTCCCTAATATGTTGTCAAGAAGATGAAGCTGAAGGTCCTCTTTTTCCTGCTCCTTTATCTTGAAGCCTGACCTTCAGTCTCCTTCAAAATCTCTACATCTGGCCTTTCAATATGAACAGGGCTGTTCAAGCCTAATCCCTGCCCTTTGACTCCTGAAAATAACACAAAAGTAACAAAGAGCCTTGGTGACACCACGGTTAAGCACTCGAGTGCTAACCTAAAGGTTGGTGTTTGAATCTACCCAGGACTCCACAAGAGGAAAGGCCTGGTGATCTGTTCCTGTCAAGATTACAGCTGAGAAAACCCCATGGGCAGCTCTACTCTGTCGTGTGAGTCAGAATCGACATGATGGCACCTAACGGTAACAACTGTTGGACAGAGGTGACAGAGTAGAACTCGCCCGGAGGGTTGCCAAAGCTGACAACCTCACAGAAGCAGACCGCCACATCTTTTTTCTGTGGGGCTCTCTTACTCCACATGAACTTGGAAGAGCGGAGGGTTACTCACCCCACCCTAGGCCAATGGAAGAGGACTTCAGCATGGTGATTGGAAGACATGAGATGTACCTCCACTTATTATTTTTGTTGTTGTTAAGTGCCATTGAGTCGTTTCCGACTCATAGCGACCCCATGCACAGCAGAACGAAACACTGCCCGATCCCGCGCCAGCCCCACAATCCCTGCTATACTTGAGCCCATCATCGCAGCCACCGTGTCAATCCATCTCCTTGAAGGCCTCCCCCTCTTTCGTCGACCCTCCACCCTACCAAGCATGACATCCTTCTCCAGGGAATGGTCCCTTCTGACAACATGACCAAAATAGGTGAGACGAAGTCTGGCCATTCTTGCTTCCAAGGAGCATTCTGGCTGCACTTTCTCCAGGACAGATCTGTTAGTTCTTTTAGCAGTCCATGGTACTTTCAGCATTCTTCACCAGCACCACAACTCAAAAGCATCAACTCTTCTTCCACTTATTATAGGCACCTCTAATGTCTCCCAATGAGCATGTTAAAGCCCTCTTCACATGGCCCAGTGTGGGGTGGGGTGGGGTCCGTGGAAGAGCCCTGGTGGTGCGCTGGTTAAGTGCTTGACCACTAACAGAAAGGTCAGTGGTTTTCAACTACCAGCCGCTCCACAAGACAAGACTTGGCAATCTGCTTCTGTTAAGATTAAAGCCTTGGAAACCCTGTGGGATAGTTCTACTCTGTACACAGGGCCATTGTAAGTCAGAATCAGCTCAAGGGCAGTGGGCTACAGTAAGTGGGTATGGATGTTCCCCTCCCCTGCTGTGTACCTAGTGAACTGCAAAACCTCATGGATCCATCCTGGAGAAGTCATGGGCGTATACAATGCTGAGAGGGTTCAGGGACAGCTTAATACATATGCCCTTGGTCCAGGATCACCTGTGAAACAGGTGCCTCTTCTCTTCCAGAGGACAGGGGTCAACAGAGGCTGCTGACACATGTACCATCTTGCCAACACCATGATCCAAACGTGTCAATTCCTCTTCTGTCTTCCTTTCTCATTGTCCAGCTTTCGCAGGCATATCAAGCTATTGAAAATATGATGGCTTGGGTCAGGTGCACCTTGGTCCTCAAAGTGACATCTTTCCTTAACATTTTAAAGAGTCTTTTGCAGCCGCTTTGGCCGATAAAATGTGTGCTTTGATTTCTTGACTGCTGCTGCCATAGGCATTGATTGTGGATCCAAGACAAATGAAATCTTTGACAACTTCAATATTTCCTTCATTTATCATGATGTTGCTTATTGATCCAGATGTGAGGATTTTCATTTTCTTGAGGCTCAAGTGAAATCTATACTGAAGGCTGTAGTCTGACCTTGATCATAAGTGCTTCAAGTTGTCTTCAGTTGTGTCAATGCTTGTAAGTCTGAAAATGCTTACTCAGTAATAGTTTGTCCTCTCTTTGATATTGATCCAGAGGGGTCTTTGTGACAAGATTCTTTTATTTCCTCCAAATCTCTCAAGTATCTCAAACTCAATGCACTCAATCCGGGATTCACCAATTTCTGCTCTCCCCTCTCCCCCATCCTAAAGTTACTCTTAGGCCTTAGAATGGTAACAGGTCCACACCCAATGACCAAAGGCAAAAATTCACATCATCCATGACTCTACTTTCCCCTTCATTCAACCAGCACATATTCAGTGAGCACATATTCTGGGCCACACCTTGTCTGGACAAGAAGAGACAGAACCTTGAGCAAAACAAAGCCTCGAGCTTCTGTTCTCATGGGGTGGAAGACAACAGACAGTTGATGGAGTGTCAGGTAGTGAGTGACAAGTGCTGTGAGGTAGAATGAGGCGATTCAGGGGACCAAGAGTAACAGGGAGTGGTGGGGAGGGAGGGCTCAGAGTACGTTTGCGCAGAGACCTGAACACAGTGAAGAATAAACTGTGTGAAGGCTTGGGATGTGGCCAGGGCTCAGTGAGGCAAAGGGGGAGTGAGTGGGAAGGAAGGGCAGGTACACAGGGCCTGGCCTCAGAGGGCACTCAGCGTCCTAGGACTTAGATTCCAATTCCGTTATAGTGGGAGACCACTGAAGGGTTCTGAGCAGGAGAAAAGCATGAGCTGATAGATACAGCTGTGGAAGTAGGGACGTGAGTAAGTCGGGGACCTGTCAGAGAAGGAAAGTTGTGTGCACAACACAATGAAACGCTGCCGTCCCGTGCCAGCCTCACAATCCTTGCTATGCCTGAGCCCATCATTGCAGCCACTGCAATGGGTTGGCCCATCTTATTAGGTTTCCCTTTAACAATTTTTATATAAATTGTTCCATACCGTTGGTAAGTGCCTAAGGCATTTGACTGCTAACCAGAAGGCTGGTGGTTCAAACCCACCAGCCAATCCTCGGAAGGAAGGTTGGAGAATCTACTTGCATAGTGACACTGCCTCGGAAACCCAAGGAGGGGTCACTATGAGTCGGTTCCAACTCGACAGCAGTGAGTTTGGTTTTTGGTTTTGACATAGGACAGCGTGTGCCTAAAACAAAGTTCAGAAGACAAAAAGGGGAAGGGATGACCGGCAAATAGAAACAGGGAGCCCAGGGAGAAGGTGGGAAGAGTGCTGGTACCTTGAGGGGATTAAACAAAATATGTGTAAAGTGTTGAATGGAAAACGATTTGCTGTCAAACCACAATAAAATGTTCGAACAAAAAGAAAGGTGGGAAGTGTGAACCCAGCCATCGGTGTGGTCGTTAAGGTTATGTGTCAATTGGCTGGGCCTGGTTGAGTGGCTGGGCAGCTGGATCTAGTTATTCCCCATGATGAGACTGGTCATCACCTCCATGGTGGAATCTGCTGAAGCAGCTGAGTAACTGTCTTAGGGACGTGGGCTGCTTCCAGTGTATAAGGAAGGTCTGTAGCTTCGGCATGCTTGAATCCTGCATGTAGCCGAGTCATGTTTGAGCAACCCAATCTTGAGGCTGTTAATGGACTTGAATTAGTGGCCTGCTGTGTGGGCTGATAACTTGGGGACTGTGCCATTTTATTTGTCGACCTTGGGTTTGTCAGCCTCAGTGGTCAGCAGCTACCTAAGAGATGCCTCCATTCCCAGTGGGCTGGGAGCAGCAGGCAGAGCTGAAGTCCAAGGTTGAGGGGCCTTCATCCAGCCCCTAGAGCTAGCACTTTGAACCCAGACTTCTAGCCTCCCGAACTGTCAGAGAGCGAATCCCCGCTGGTGGAAGCCCTCCATCTGTGGTATGCTTTCTGTTAGAGCAGCACTAGGGAACGCAAAGAAATGGTGATGCTGAAGCAAGGCCTGAGAGTCTGTTGCTGTGAAGATTACAGCCAGGAAACCCTATGGAGCAGTTCTACTTTCTAACACATGGGATGTTGTTGGGGAAAAGTCCCTGAAATCGAAATCTACTCCCAACCCAGAAAACCTCTCCACAAAAAATAGAAGAGAAAGAAAGCTTCATTTTTGGATAGGCATTAAACCTGAACGGGATGCCTCACAGGCCATCTGCTCTAGAGACTATGGAGACAGGAGGAAATCTCCTCCATTATAGAGGTAAGGGCACAGTGGCTGCACAACAATGGGCTCAGGTGTAGCAGGGACTGGGGGCCGGCACAGGACTGGGCAGTATTTCGTTCTCTTGTCCACAGGGTTGTTGCCGTGAGTTGCAGCTGACTCCACAGCACCTAAAGACAACATAGAGGAAAGGGGGTACAATCATTTCATTCATAGTTTAAAGGTAATTGTTAATTTCCTAATCCTTCTGGCCCAGAGATGGGGCTGGGCCACCAGAGCTTATGCTAATCTCCTCTCAGGAAAAACCGGAAGGTAGAGGAGGATTACCCAAAGTTACCTTGACACACTTTTTAGAGAGACAAAGATTTTACCGGTTATCTAAGGTGAGCTCTGAAGATAGGAGAGGAGGGGGTCTCCTCTGCTCTCACCAGGGGAAGTTACCTCTATAGGACATGCCTGTTTTTGCCCTTCCTGTAGCTATGAGTCCACCAGCCACTCCTCAGCAGGAAGACTGGGCAGTCTACTTCCACAGTGATACCGACTCAGAAACCCAAGGAGGGGTCCCTGTGAGTCAGGTCCCACTCAACAGCTGCGAGTCAGTCGGCTGCCTGGTAGCTGTTAACACTGAGGGGTTTCCATTGTTTTGAGGGTGATGTCCACAGAGCTCTGTACAGTGCCCTCTGT
>NW_006922000.1:2698599-2720989 GCF_000298275.1 Orycteropus afer afer | reverse complement strand
TGAAAGTGCTTGGATTGCAAACAGCTCCTTCCGGGGATGCTTAGTGAGGATCATCTGATGCCAGCTGCCCTTCGGTGGCGGGGAAAAGAAGAGATCCCCAAGACAAGGCCCCCTCCTTGAGGGTTTCCGTCTCCTGGGCCCTTCTGCTAACCAGAAGGATGAATGGTTGGGTAATCTACTTCTGTAGTGATACCACCACGGAAACCCAAGGAGGGGTGGCTATGAGTCAGATATAACTCGATGGCAGTGCAGTTTTTTTTTCCCCCCTGTGGGCCCTTCACGCACATATGTCCCCAAAGTGGACAAAGCAGTTCCTTGAGCTGTATCCACTTGAAAAACCCTTTAAGGGTAGGTCCTTTTGCTATAGTTCTGGGATTCCAAGATATTAGGATCTGCTATTCTGTCTACTATCCACTCAGAGATTGATCAACTCAATAAGCTGGTTTATTTTCCTGTTTTTTAGGATATAGGGATTAATGTTTTGTCTTGTCTATGATCCATTCCAAGATAAATCATCATGACAGTGTTGTTTAATTTCACTTTTTACTTGGTGTACTTTTTTTAATATGGCGGAATAAGTGCTTCAAAACCCCATTAATTTTTTTTCTCCTTCCTCTGGAGAAGCCTTAACTAGTCTCAGCTGCCAAACAGTGTCTGCTCTTCCCACGGGGCCCGGTCCTATCTCCCACCTCATTCTATAACATTCCCCTCAGCCCTGTGATGTTTGCTTATGATTACCATAGTAACCACAGCCCTTGACCCTGAGTTGGGGGAAATGGGTGGCGTGAGTCATCAGGTATCTCTTCCTGCCCCTCGTATCTGGGAAGGGAAGACCTCTCTCCACGCTGAGCCTGTGAGAACATTCTGACTCGTCTGCTGTTCAGTCACTGCTGCCCTGGGTTTCACTTCACTTCTCAGTCAAGAAGTTTTCTGTCCACGGTCCCCAGTCCCCCCAGGGGCTTCAGTATTTTCTGATCCATTTACACAGGCAGCCCCAGGACCGGCTTAAGGAGCAATGACCAGGGCTCCTCAGCTGCTCACTCCTCTTCTGAACTGGCTTCCTCCACTTTCTGCTAAAACTCCTTTTCTCTTCTGGGAACATCAACAAAATAATGGCAGAGTCTAGTTGAAAATGTAAGTAAAGAGCTTTCCTTGAGAGGCAAGACAATTTTCGACTTGGGAATCCAGTCCAGAGGATTCTGAACTAAGTGATCTGAGAAGGAGACAGTTCAGGGAATTTTTATAAGAAAATAGAGAGCTTCAATAAAAATTCAATGCTTGGTTGACATTTAGGTAATGGTTATCAAATTGAGTGAGGGTATATCTGACTGGTGGGAGATTACACATGTGTCTAATTTTTTTATATAAGTAATCATTAAATTAGATACATCTGGTCTCAAACCACTCCTGAGATTCCCCTTGTGTGTCTGCAGGGAGGACATGCATAGTTCTAAGGTTTATCTGGAGTGAGCATCTGTTCTGAGAACTGTTTGGGACCTGGTATCCTGAACTGGTAGGAGCTCTGGTAGCATAGTGGCTAAGGTACCTGACTGCTAACCAGAAGGCTGGCAGTTCAAACCCACCAGCCACTCCTCAGAAGGAAGGTTGGGCAATCTACTTCCGTAGTGATACTGCCTTGGAAACCCAAGGAGGGGTTGCTATGAGTCCGGTCCGACTCGACAGCCATAACAACAACAACATCCTGAACTGGGTGGATTCTTAAACAAGGAAAACTCTTAAGCAAGCAAAATCACATTCTTCTCTAAAATTGTTTATCAAGGAATTTCCTCAGGGCACCTGACGGTTACAAACACAACAGGCTGACTTCTCACTGCAGAAGTTCTTTTTGATTCAAAATGGAGTTTTGGCCTCAGCCATTAGCATAGCATCATCTCATGTCAGGAGCCAGTAGTTAATTTTGGGGTGCTCTTACTCAGGAGTGATCCTTGGCTTTAAAGCATTTCCTGTTTTCCAGTGTGCTTTCCTTTATATCCATGTATTGCGTTCTTAAAACAATCTTGCCAAAGGGGGTAGGATAGGTTTTGCTTTTTTCCCTTTACAAATGAAGAGACTTGAGACACAGAGAATTTGTGACTCTTACAAACGCATGCAGCTGCCATAGAATAAAAGATCTGGCACTCCGTAAAGGCATAACCACGAGGTTTATTGAGGGATAGAACAGTTCAAACCAGCCAGCTTATATGGGAACCACCGGATGCTCCTGCCAACTGGAGCCAGAGACTGGTTTAAATACAGAACGATCCAGAATGTCAGGCACTTTCTGATTGGCTGGTTTTACAGAGCTTTAAGTATAGTCTGTCCCAAAGCTATCACAAGGCCCAAGCAGTTTCTGTTAAGAGACCATCAATGTTTCAAAATAACCTGTTTCTCTAAATCCATAGAGGTCTTGGGGCTGCCATGGATATGCGTCTTACAAAATTAATTGTACAAGGGCTGGTGTGAGCATTCTTTCCAAAAACAGGTTTTGCAAGGGAAAGAGTGGGCAGTAGATTTCTGGAATAGCCCGACCACATTCCTGACCCCCACCATCCTTTGCTAAGAGCAGGTCAAGTATCACAAGAGTCAAAAAAAAAAAAAAACCCAAAACCAAACTCACTGCCATCAAGTCAATTCTGATGCATAGCAACCCCCGTTGGTTTCTAAGGTGGTAAATCTTTATGGAAGTAGATTGGCCCATTTTTCTTCCATGGAGCAGCTGGAGGGCTTGAACCACCAACCTTCTGGTTAGCAGTCAAATGCCTTAGGCACTGAGCCACCAGAGCTCCGTCACAAGAGTCCAAAAAACCAAAACCAAACTCACTGCTATCGATCAGATCTGACTCATAGCGACCCCTCCCTGGGTTTCCGAGGTGATATCACTAGGGAAGTAGATTGCCCAACCTCCTGAAGCGTGGCTGGTGGGTTTGAACCGTGAGCCTTCTGGTTAGCCATCAAATGCCTTAGGCACCAGCTGTGCGTAAAAAGCAGAAATGGGCTAAAGTCAAATGGCATCTAATCTGGACCTGGGTCAGCCAGTCTACTTATGCCCAAAACGGGTTTGGGGGTTTGCTTACCCACAGCTGGTAAGTGGCCGAGCATGAACGGCCACCAGGATTTGTGACCAGCTGCTCAGCCCCAGCTGACCCAGACCAAGCACACCCTCAGAATATTGGTTGATGCAGTGGTTGATGCGCTTGTCTTTGCTCTTGTCTGATTGACCATTCTGTACGCAATCTCAGAAAATGCCAACTTCTTCACAGAATAAGCAGAGTTCTTCCACCCATTCTCACTTCCAGATTGTCTCAATAATGTTGTGGTTGTTAGGTGCTGTGGAGACAGTTGGTTCTGACTCATATCGACCCTATGCCCAACAGAAGGAAACACTCCCCAGGCTTGTGCCAGCCTCAGCCTCACAATCCTGGCTGTGCTTGAACCCATCGTTGCAGCCACTGTGTCAGTCCGTCCTGTTGAGGGTCTTCCCCCTTTTCACCGACCCTCGACTTTACCAGGGAGCTCTGGTGGCATAGTGCCTAAGGCACTTGACTGCTAACCAGAAGGCTGGCGGTTCAAACCCACCAGCCACTCCTCGGAAGGAAGATGAGGCAATCTACTTCCGTAGTGGTACTGCCTCGGAAACCCATGGAGAGGTCGCTATGAGTCGGGTCCAACTCGACAGCACATAACAACAACAACAACAACTAGTACTTTACCAGGTATGACATCCTTCTCCAGGGGCCAGTCCCTTCTGACAACATGACTAAAGTAGGTGAGACAAAGTCTGGCCATTCTCTCCTCTAAGGAGCATCAGGGCTGTACTTATTCTGGGACAGATTTGTTCATTCTTCTGGCAGCCCAGGGTATTTGCAATATCCTTTGCCAGCAGCACAATTCAAATGCACCAATTCTTCTGCAATCTTCCTTATTCATTGCCCAGCTGTCACATGCATATGAGGCTATTGAAAATACCGTGGCTGGGGTCACAAGCACCTTTGTGCTTTAACACTTTGAGGAGGGCTTTTGCAGCAGATTTACCCAGTGCAATAGGAAGTCTGGATTTCTTGACTGGTGCTTTCCTGGGCATTGATTGTGGATTCAAATAAAACGAATTTCCTGACAACTTCAATCTTTTCGCCATCTAGTGTGATGTTGCTTATTGGTCTAGCTGTGAGGATTTTTGTCTTTTTTTTTTATGTTGAGGTATAGACCATTCTGAAGTCTCAGTAATACTGACTGTTCTTTGGACAAACTTTTCTATAGTTTCCCTTATCCACAAACCAGAAGACCCTGAGTTTATAAGTATTCTCAAAAAATCGTGATAGGAAAATAACATGAATGTGTAGAAGACTTGGTTTACTATTCCTTCTTAAAAGATTTATATGTAAGGACATTTATCAAACATATTATGTGTAAAGACATTTATCCAACATATTAGAATGGGCAGGAGGAGAGGAGAGGAGTGGTGTTTGGATCTAAAGGGGAAAATGTTTTTATAATTAAATTAAGTAGGATAGATGGCTGTCTGTGACTTTACGGTGTTAATGAGCTTATAAATAAGGAATAAGATCAACTCTTTGCACCTGAAATCCAGAAAGAAAATATATTCTATGTATTGTCCCCCTCTCCTGCATGCAATAACACAACAAATAAGCTAACAAAAAGCGTAAGCCTATTTAAAGCGATGCAGTGTTTGGAGTTCAGCTTTATTCTACCTTTTAAATAGCATCCTTTGGAGAAGTACAAGCTCCAAAGAGAGAGATTCTTTACAGAGTTGCCGTCTTAAGGGGCAAGCTCTTCCTGCCAGTAGCCTGCAGAGCCTTTCTGTCACCTGGGAGCTGCTCTCAATTGTCTTGGCTTTCTGAGACCTTCCTTTATCATGCAAACCAAGGCAGTCACATGGACTAAACTGGGTCCTCCCCAGTCCCTGGCAGATGGTCATTACTCAAAACAAGTGAGTGGGAGGATTAAGGTCAGCTCTAATCTCCCTTCCACTCCTTACACTGGGCTCAAGGCCTCAAGATCAGATAGACATTTGCAGTGGCCGAGGCTCTGCTGTTCACTTGGAGCTGGCTGCTGTTTTGAAAGCTTTAAATGTTTCTAAACCCAAGTGAGGGCTGGCTCTCAATTTTCAATTAGAGATGGTTGAAATTCTTAAATCATTTCCATTGTGTAAGAGCACCCCAACATTGGGGGCAGTTGGCATGTGTGGTAATTACGGTTGTGTGCATACTTGGCTGAACTGTGGTTGAGTGGCTGGGCAGCTGGATGTAGTTACTCCCCCAGATGATACTGGTAATCGATTCCATGGTGGAATCTACCACGAGCAGCTAAGTAGTTGAAGGGGAGTTACCTTTGGCATATGCCCTGCTTCCAGTATATATGGGGAAGCTTTGGGAAAGGTCTCTAGCTTTTTGGCATGTTTGGATCCTGCATTTGGCCAAGTCTTCATCTCTAGTTCCTGTACTTGAACCAGTGTTGTCTTCTGATCTTGGGGTTGTGCCATTTTACCTCCTGATCTTGGGTTCATCAGTCTTGGCAGCCAGCAGCTGCAGGAGTTCAAAGACGCCTCCAGCTCCAGTGGGCCTGGAACAGGAAGTAGAACTGAAGCCCAAGGTCAAGGGCCTTCACCCACCCCTGAGAGCCAGCACTCTGAATTTGGACTTCTAGATTCCTAAACTGTAAGAAAATAATTTCCTGTTTGTTAAAACCATTCACTTGTATTTCTGTTATAGCAGCACTAGAGAATTAAGGCAGCGTGGCTGAGAAGACAGACTCAGTTTCAGGCCAAACTCTAGCTTATTTTAAAAACTCGACTTTAGACTGTTTACTTCTGCTTATCGTTAACTTTGAGAGAAGCAGCTCATAGCCATTGTTTTCGGAGGAGCTTCTGAAATTGTATCATTTAACTAGATAACAGGAAGGCATTATTTTTTTCCTCAGGTTGTAACAGTAAGAAATGCAGTAATGATTGCTTAAGGAATGTTCCGGGAAAAGAGTCTTGCAAATGTTTGAAAAAGTTGAGAAATCATATTACAACATAGATTGCAAGTCCTTGACCCAAGAGGACAGTTAGTCAGCTATGGCTATGAGGACACTCCAGAACTGAGGTGCCTGACGTGATTAAAGATGGCTTGTTCCAGGTCTAAATTCAAGCTCCATTGTTGAATTAAATGGGTCTGAAGGCCTCCTTTCTACCTTCTCAGAACCAAGCCTGTGATGTAGCACAGTGACTTCTTGTGAAGCTTCAACCATTGTCAGCAAACAATAGAGGGGACAAGAATATGGTTTATGAAGAAGTGTTTGTCAGTAAATATTTGTCAAGATGGATCTCAGAAGAGTGCTTGCACAGCAGGGTTCAGGACAAATGTATACAGAGCTTACTAAGTTGGGTCCAAGAAATCTATGTTAGAAAGTAAACCAACTAATCTTGTGATGCTCCTTGGAAGCTAGAATGGCAAAACTTCATCTCATGTGCTTTGGACAATGTTATCAGGAGGGAGGAGCGGAGGGGAGTGGTGTTTGGATCTAAAGGGGAAAATGCTTTTATAATTAAGTAAATTATAATGGAGAAGGAGCTGTCCTCCTGGAGAAGGACATCATGCTTGGTAAAATAGCAGGTCAATGGGAAAGAAGAGCCTCAATGAATGGACTGACAATGGCTGCAAGAATGGGCTTTACCACGGCAACAATGGCACAGGACTGGGCAGTGTTTCTTTCTGTTTTACATGGGGTCACTATGAGTTGGAACTGACTCAATGGCACCTAACAACTTTGTAAAATTTCAACTTACTATTGTCTCATAACCATGTATAATTCCAAGCCCCTATGATTACAGTCAGGTTCTCCCTTCCTCACTTTTCTGTACAAAAAGCTCATCTCTCCCTCAGAATGTTACAAACCAAAACCAAACTCACTGCCATCGAGTCGGATCCAACTCATAGCAACCCCTCCTTGGGTTTCCAAGGCTGTATCATTATGGAAGTAGATTGCCTAACCTTCCTTCCGAGGAGTGGCTGGTGGGTTTGAACTACCAGCCTTCTGGTTAGCAGTCAAATGCCTTAGGCACTACGCCACCAGAGCTCCCCTCAGAATATTGGAGCACTTTAATGAATCCTCACTAAGTGCTATTCCAATGCGAATCCATCAATAAAACTCTGCTTTAATTTCAACAGAGAACTCTGGCCATACTCTCTGACAGCATATACCAGTAAAAGGAAAATGTGATTCTGATACTAGTAATTAAACAGAAAATAAAATTGCTATTTGCATTTTTTTTTTTTTTTTTTTTTTAAATTTGAAAATATCTGTAATTTGGTAAAACTAGATAAGAGTGTCAGGTGGGAACATGGCAGGCCAGGTGGGTAAATGATTGAGCAAGAGGAAATTACAAGACTGGCCATTAAAAACCGGTCAACCAAGATTGAGCAAGAAAGAATTATGAAAAACTGGCCATGCAGGGAAGCATCTGACCACAGCCTATACCACACCCAGAAGCACATAACCCTTGGTTCCTGGAGCAGATGCCACTTGTGATAAAACTCCAGCACATGACCCTTGCTTACGAAAGCCCTCAACCATTTCCTGCCCACTATGTTAATGAAGTGCTTTGTCCTCATTGGTTCCTGTAACACATCCCCTGTCCTCAACCCGGTCCACTAAGGAGCGGGGAAAATATCACTATAAAAAATCCCCTTCTTTCACCCAGGCGGCGCGACTTCCTGGGCCCCTCTCAGGGACTCATGAACCTCGCCCGGGTCCCTCTCGGGGACCCGTAAACCTCGCCTGGGAGCGCAGAATAAAAACTCTTTAACCCCACTTTTGTGCGTCCTCTTCTCCTTGCCGCGACCTTTACAAAGAGTTTTTAAAGTAAAAATCTGTGTTTGAAAATATCCTCATCCAGAAATGAGACAAATGACACTTGAGTTGCTTTAGTTTCTAATCTTTTTTGTCTATACACATGCACTTGTATGTAAGTAAGAACTTACTAGACAGTTTTAATTTTTGTTTTCATTGCATGTTATGAATCATTAGCATTTTTCATATCTATAATGACTTCATCAAGGTATTTTTGAGTGTTGCTTTACAGCTTATTACATGGTTATGCCATTAAGAATATCAAGTTACAAAGGGGATTCTGGGCACCGTCATGGAGACCATGTGTATTAAAGAGTAGAAATGAGCTGCACAGCTTTGCCTTGGCTGTAGTCATTATGGAAGCAGATCTCCAGGCCTTGGTTCTGTGATGTCACTGGGTGGGTTCGAACTGCCAACCTTTTGGTTCATAATACAGTGCAAATTATTTACACCACCCAGGAACATGAGGTCACTGTATGTCATAATTGACTAGACAGCAGTAACTTATTTATTTATTTATCTATCCTGGGAAACTTCAAGGGCTTTAGAGTTTGCTGATGGTACATCTGATTTCAGTTCAATGTTTATGACTTTAGTTTTCATTCTTTTATTAATTGCAAAAAATAGAGAAGGGTATAGAGAATAATATAACAAAAATCTTTGCATCTCCTACTCAGAATTAACCAATGCTGGCATAGTACCTAAGGTATTTGACTGCTAACCAGAAGCCTGGTGGTTCAAACCCCCCAACCACTCCTCAGAAGGAAGACTGGGCAGTCTACTTCTGTAGAGATAATTTCCTTGGAAACCCAAGGAGGGGTTGCTATGAGTTGGAATCAATTCCACAGCAGTGAGCTTGGTTTGGTTTGGAATGTTTTGTCAGTGATGGGATAATATCCATATGCCTTCAAGAAAGACCAGTCAATACTACTACCATTCAAATTTACACAACAACCACTAAAGCCAAAGACAAGGAAATTGAAGATTTTTACTAACTTCTGCAGTCTGAAATTGACCAAACATGCAATCAAGATGTATTATTATTACTGGCAATTGGAATGCCAAAGTTGGAAATAAAGAATAATCACTGGTAGTTGGAAAATAATGGCCTTGGTGATAGAAATGACACCAGGGATTGCATGACAGAATTGTGCAAGACTAATGACTTATTCATCGCAAATACCTTTTTCAACAGCATAAATGGTGGCCATACATGTGGACCTTGCCAGATGGAATACACAGGAATCAGATCGACTACATCTGTGGAAAGAGGCAAACGAGAAACTCAGTATCTTCAGCCAAAACAAGACCAGGAGCTGACTGTGGACAGACCATCAATTGCTCATATGCAAGTTCAAGTTGAAGCTGAAGAAAATTTAAACAAATTCACAAGAGCCAAAATATGTCCTTGATTATATCCCAGTTGAATTTACAGACTATCTGAAGATTAGATTTAATGCATTGAACACCAGTGACTGGAAACCAGGTGAGTTGTGGGATGGTATCAAGAATACCATCCCTGAAGAAAGCAAAAGGTCATTAGAAAGACAGGAAAGGAAGAAAAGACCAAAATAGATGTCAGAAGCAACTCTGAAACTTGTCCTTGAATGGAAAGTAGCTAAAACAAATGGAAGAAATGACAAGACAAAAGAGCTGAACAGAAGATTTCAAAGAGCAGCTTGAGCAGACAAAGTCAATTACTATAATGAAGTGTGCAAAGACCTGCAGTTAGAAAACCAAAAGGGAAGAACATGCTCAGCATTTCTCAAGCTGGAAGAACTGAAGAAAAAATTCAAGCCTGGAGTTGCAATATTGAAAATTTCTATGGTCGAAATAATGAATGATGCAGGAAACACCAAAAGAAGATGGAAGGAATACACAGTCACTGCACCAAAAAGAATTGGTCGATGTTCATCCATTTCAGGAGGTAGCATATGACCAAGAACCAATGGTACTGAAGGAAGAAGTCAAAGCTGCACTGAAGGAATTGACAGAATACCCTTTGAAACGTTTCAACAAGTGGATGCCCTACTGGAGGCACTTACTCATCTGTGCCAAGGTATCTGGAGGACAGCTACCTGGCCAACTGACTGGTAGAGATTCATATTTGTACCCTTTCCAAAGAAAGCTGATCCAACAGAATGCAGAAATTATCAAACAGTATCATTAATATCACACACAAGTAAAATCTTGCTGAAGAAAATTAAAAAATGATTGTAGCAGTATATTGACAGAGAATTTTGAGAAATGCAAGCTGGATTCAGAAGAGGACATGGAGTGAAGGATATAATTTTTCATGTCAGATAGATCTTGGCTAAGAGCAAAGAATACCAGAAAGATGTTTACTTGTGTTTTATCGACTATGCAAAAACATTCGATTGTGTGCATCATAACAAATTATGGGTAACATTGAGAAGAATGGGAATTCCAGAACACTTAACTGTACTCATGAGGAGCCTGTACATAGACCAGGAGGCTGTCGTTCGAACAGAACAAGGGGATACTGCATGGCTTAAAATCAGGAAGGGAGTGTGTCAGAGCTGTATCCTTTCACCATATTTATTCAATCTGTAGGCTGAGAAATAATCTAAGAAGGTGGACTATATGAGAAAGAACACAGCATCAGGAAGAGTCATTAACAACCTGCGATATGCAGCTGATACAACCTTGCTTGCTGAAAGTGAAGATGACTTGAAGCACTTACTGATGAAGATTAAAGACTACATATGTGATCATATTGATAACAGCAACTTGAAAGGTTAGATGAGAAGGTTCGGGGCAGTGAGCTAGCGTTAGCGATGGCCAAACAATTTGGAAAAGGATGTTGAGAATGGTGGTACAACATGAAGAATGGAGTCACCACCATTGAATTGCACATGTAGGAACTGAGTTGGTGCATTATATTTTGCTGTGTATACCCTCACCACATATAAAAAACAAACCATTTTTTCCTTCTCTCTCAAAATGACAACTGAGATTGCTAAGGACTCTGTGCGTGTGTGTGTTCACTCCTTTTTCAAATCATCTGTCTCCAATGAGATTCTTTTCCTTGTAGGCAATCAAAACTGATTCACGGTCCTTGGAAATTAACATGTCTTCTTGAGTACTGTGCACTGGATGCTCCAAACTGGCTTCTGTTGGGAAGAGCTGCAGAACGTCCGAGAACTCTCCCCGTGCACACACACAAAGAGGCCTCTCACTCAGCAACGGAGGAGCCGCTAGGCTGCAGCCGCAGAAAGCCATCGATCACGTTGATTACACAGCAGACAGGAGCAATTTTGAGGGAGCCTGAGCTGCCCCAATGAATTCCAATAATTCAAGTTATGATTCCTAAGCTGGGGGCCAGACTAATCCAATAGTACTTTTAGGCAGGGAAAAAAGAAGTTGAAATTATTAGTCCCATAATATGGACAAAAGTATCTGGTTTTATTACTTTAATCATTAATAATGATATTACAAAGCACTTGGGTCATTTTTTAAAATAGAAGAAAGATAAATTGTATAAATCCTACAGTATCACAATTATGTAAGTGGTTAGGGCTTTTTTTTTTTTTTTTTTTTAACATCAGAGGTAGATTTTTAAATACATTTGGAGACTACTTACTTTATAGCCTATGTCTTGGGTTTTCCTATTTTCTTTGTAAAATGGAAATATTTTGGTGGTTTTGGTGGATTATAAAAGCAATTTCTGGTCATGAACAATAAAGACAGAACAGAAGAAGAGAAGGCCTATAGAGTGAAAAATTCCCCAGATAGCATCCTTTGCAGTTATGCCGTTTTCTTAAACACGGCATATATTTTCCAGGTTTTTAATGCGGAGCCACTCATCCATCATCCCCTATGCGTGCAGGCATCCGTCCACCTGTTCATCCAGCTACCCATCCGTTCACTCCATCTTGCCCCACAGCAAGGCAGAGGGTTGGGGAGGGGGTGGGGAGGAGCGGATCCTTGTCCTCAGAGAGAGGAAGACTCACACCTAGCACGTGATCAGGGCCCGCTCGGGCTAACCTGCAGTGGGCAGTGCTGTGTGCGGGAGCTCCAATCTCGTGTCCTCGTTTCAGCCCCGTGTGTTGCTGTTGTGTGACGTTGAGTAAGCCAAGCACCCTCATTTATAAAATGCATGCTCTTTGCTGGCTAATACACCTTGGATTAGACTCTGCTTTACAATGGTGTTGTGAGAAAGGAAGCGTTCATTTTTGATCAAATGTTATTTCTATTTAAAGGAGCATCCAGTGAATGGACAACTTGACACATGTCCCCAAATACACTCACCAACACGTGACAATGTATCTCGTTTTCCAAAGACCCCAAAGTGACCACTTAGCTCGGCTCCTTTAGGCTAAGCTTAAACTACTTAATGACCTTGAGGAACAGAGTTTGAAACAGATGGCTCCGTGGTCTGAGAAAATGCTTCAAGGCATTGATCATGTCTTGTCCTTGATGAAATGACACCAGTGTTGGCATCGGTCACGTAGATGACGGCTGGGGAGTGGTTGTCTATGCATGCTGAATTTCAAAGATGTGGTTCTCAGGAATACAGGGGGTTTTGTATGGAGCCGAATGAACCTTCCACAGCCTGAAAGCCCATCTTTGGGAAACAAATATCCAGTTGCCATGGCGACACTCAAGGTAGATGAAGGATGGATTAATCAAAATACAGTAAATCCTTTTTATGAGCTTTCTAGGAAATCTAGTGTGAAGTGAACCCTCTAGTCTGTCCTCTCTCATTCTCCCTCCATCATGCAGGAAACCCACCATGGATGCACAATGACACACATTTATTGTGCTGAATTCTTGCTACATGCTAGTGAAAACACCCATTCTTGCCTGAAAGCACAAGTACTCTCCACACATTTGGTTTTCAAACGGTGTTTAAAATTGAGAGGGAAATTTTTTTTTTCATCCTAGGTGATCTGCAACAAAAGGAAAAGAGAATGAGTAGGGACAGCCTCCACCCATTGTATATTTGTTCACTGAGCCGCATTCTCTGAGATGTTGAGCACATGGAAACGTATGTACTGTGACACACTGCAACCTGTCTGCCCACAAATGTTCGACTAACTGGATCATTTTAACTGTTCAGTGGGTCCAAGTCATCTCAGGCCAGTATTTCTTAAATAAATAAAGGAATAAACCAATAAACCAACTCAGCAACCCCCATCAGGTTTCCAAGGTTGTACATCTTTACGGAAGTAGATTGCCTCATCTTCCTCTCGAGGAGCAGCTGGTGGGTTTGAATCATCGACCTTCTGGTTAGCAGTCAAATGCCTTACCCACTACACCATCAAGCTCCTTAAATAAAAGAGGGAAACAAACAAAAAACCAAACTCATTGCTGTTGAGTCAATTTCAACTCATAGTGACCCAATAAAGGGAGTAAGTCAACATAAATGATTAATTTGAAGAAATGAATGAAATGGCTATTTCCTTCCTTCCCCATAGGCTCTGTGATCAAATTGATCAAAGGGTAATCTGGTTGTTGGAGACATTTTCAGAAAACTTGGATCACTCACTCCTGGGCAGCCAGTTTCTTTTTTTTTTTTTTTTAATTTTATTTGTTGTTGTTGACAATTCAACAGTTTCTGCATGCACAGTTCAATGGCGCTCTGACGTTGAGTCATGTGACCGTTGTCAGCCTCCGTTCCAAGTTGTTCCTCCCCCATTGCCATACGCTCACCGCCCTCCAAGGTTCCTGTCTAACCCTTCGAGTTCCTGTTGTCAGTTTGATCCCATCCAGATAGTTCTTAAAACAGCACAGTGCTCAGGGCAGACAGTTTTTATGAGTTCAAGCTAAACTGTTGTTTGGTTTTAAGAAAACTTCGGGATATTTCTGGTTTAAGGTTTAAAGATGATTTCAGGGCACTGGCTTAGGGGAGCCAATTTGATTTTAATCCCTGGTTCCAAGCAGGCACTGAGTCAGGCCAGCCCGACAAGTTAGGTGTGTGTGAGTGGGTGCTGGTCGCTGTCCAGGAGCAGGTGGGGTCTGCAGTGAGGAGGGCAGTTAGCAAAGGAAGGGGCCTGAGGAATCTAGAAGAAGGTGCCGGCCAGAGGTTTCCTCGGGGATGTGTGGAGTCTCAGACTCCGTGTGTTCTCACAGACCAAAGATGTCTGTTTCTGTCTTAGTTATCCAACGCTTCTAAAACAAATACCACAAGTGGGTGGCTTTGTCCTGTATGTTTCTATAATGCTCTCAAAGCCCATAAGATATGTCATTATTATGCTTTCAAAATCCACATGAATGAGCACTCAGGACATGAATTTAGAATTAGATGCCCACTGTTACGAGGCCCTCTCACATTAACTGTAAGCCATTACAACCCCGTAAGGCATGAGAACTTAGTTAGGACATTTCTGGACTTAGAGGCATAAGAAGTGCATTAGAGCTGAAATTCTAAAGCACCCTTTTTTGTGTGTGTGGAAGGCTGCAGTCTATGGCAGGAGCCCTAAGTGTGTTTGGAATCTTGTCATAATTTCAGATGCCATTTGAGTTCTTTCTGACCATTAAGCCAGCAATTGGCTGGCTTTGGACAAGTCTGGGACAAGCCCAGGGAGGGTCAGTTTGCTCTCAAGCTCACACAAAGAACTAGGGAACTTGCCTAGGCGTATCCTTAATGATTTGCCAAAAATAGCCACATGTTATCTAATTTAAGTGCAAACTTAGGGTCCTGGTATTGTAACCACCGTGTGGCTATGACTCAGAGTTGCATGATCATGAGTCATACCCCAACCACCACGTGGAAACCCCAGAACCATTTTTTATGTGCAATTACGATAGAGAACAAAGGGAATCGTCACAAGATCATGATTGGTGGCAGGTCAGTCCATCACTGTCGTAGGAGGGACTACAGAAGCAGAGAAAGAACCTTTGTTCTGTATTGTATATGTGAAAACTGTGGCTGAGTCCGCGAATGACATCAGGCCCATGCTGACAGTGTCCCTCATCTGGATGATTACATCTGTCTTTGTCCTATTTAAGGCTCAATAAAAGGGTCTCTATAGAATACGCATGAATCTGGGGGCCTTTTCTTCCCAGCACAGAAGTATGCGAAGAACACACATAACCTTTGAGTTCACTTGGACCCAGCATCCTGTGACACAAGAAAACACAATGAGTCTTAACCACCTCCCTAATCTCTAACTTTGAGGGAAAGTGTCATCAGCTGCTCTCTAACCTGGAGAAAAGACATACCCTACCGCTAGTCTTTGACATCACACTGGCCCTTGTGTGGAAGTACCATGACAAATTCAGAAACATAAACCCCAGTGTCTGCTCACTCCCTGGGAGAAGATAGAGATGGAACTGGGGTTCTGTTGGCAGCAACCGACCTCAGACCCGACCTATACAGGACCTTGCCTGAGTTCAAGCTGTGGTTAAGCCTTCCTCCTGAGACCTCTTGTTAAAGATAAAAGTCTGAGGTCTAAAGATTTGGACTCTACTCATTGATCTACTGTTGTAATTGTAATTATTAATTCTAATTCTCTGGTTCTAAATGAATG
The DNA here is from genome assembly GCF_000298275.1 of Orycteropus afer afer. Lineage (NCBI taxonomy): Eukaryota > Metazoa > Chordata > Mammalia > Tubulidentata > Orycteropodidae > Orycteropus > Orycteropus afer. The sequence continues at coordinate 2,705,642 of NW_006922000.1, read as the reverse complement.
TCATGAGGTCTTACTTGGGTGCCTTGCCTTGACTACCTTGTAATAAACAAATGAGTTTATTGACGTGACAAACCTGAGAATCTCTCAATTCATCTAAGATGGAAACCTTACACAACAGCCTTCAATAAGCAGGAATTCATTTTCTCACAGTTGAGGAGGGGAGAAGTCCATATTCAGGACACCAGGTCTGGGGGAAGACTTTCTTTCTCTGTCGGCTGTGGGAGAATGCCCTGTCTCTTCAGCTCCTGCTTCCTGGATCCTTGGAGATCTCCAGGTGCCTTAGCAGCTGTCTTCCCCCATCTCTGCTTCCTTGACCTACTCCTTGTAGGAGGTTGACTCAAAACACACCCTACACTAATCCTCACTGACACAACAGAGACAACCCATTCCCAAATGGGATAATAACCACAGGATAGAGGTTAGGATTCACAACATATTTTGGGGGAGATGCAATTCAATCCGTGACAGTTTTCTGGGGCTTCTGGAACACAAATATTACAAGGGGGGGGGGGGTGTTAAAGAATAAAAATTCATTTTCTCGCACTGCAGGAAACTAGACGTCCAAGTAAGGGTCTCGGCTGTGTTGACCCTTTCTTTTCAGTTGCCCTGGGTGGCCTTTGAGTCCTTGGCTGGTGGATGAGCCTCACGTGGCGTCTGCCTTCCCTCCTGCATGTATGTCTGCGTGTCTAATCTGCTCTTTTGATTCCTCAGAAGCACTTAGATTTAGAGTGCCTAAGGCATTTGACTGCTAACCAGAAGGCTGGCGGTTCAAACCCACCAGCCACTCTTTGGATGGAAGGTGGGGCAATCTACTTCCATAGTGATATTGCCTTGGAAACCCAAGTAGGGGGTGCTATGAGTCGGGTCTGCCTTGATGGCAGTGTGTTTGTTGAAGGCATTTGACTGCTACCCAGAAAGCTGGCAGTTCAAACCCACCCGTCATTCTGTGGAAAGAAGATGGGGCAATCTACTTCCATAGTGATACTGCTTCAGAAACCCAAGGAGGGGTCGCTATGAGTCAGATCCGACTGGAAGGCAGTGAGTTTGGTTTTCGGTTTTCTACCAGGTATGATCTAATTAACATAACAAAGAAAACCTATTTCTAAACAGGTGTGGGTGTTAGGATTCCAATGCACACACACACACATTATATATTTAACATTTTATATTTAACATTTTATTGTGGTTTGAGTGAAAGTTTACAGAGCAAATTAGTTTCCCATTCAAGAATTTGTGCACGTTTTGTGACTGGTTGCAGTGCCCTCAATGCAACAACATTCTTTCCACTTCCTCCCTGGGCTCCCTGTTTCCACTCACCCACCTTTCCTGTCCCTATCTACTTTTGGAGCTTTGTTTTTGGGCAGATGCTGCCCTTTTGGTCTTGTGTGGGTGATTGTTCCGTGGAACATGTTCCTCAAGAGTGTTAATGTTCACTTTAAAAGCCTGTCCAATGTTTGACCAACGGTGATCTCCAGGGGCAGATTCAGTCCCAACTTGAAGGTGTCTAAGGGCCAGTCTTAGGGGTCCCACCAGTCTCCATCAGACCAGTAAGTCTGGTCTTTTTTATGATTTTGAATTTCTTTCCACTCTGTCCAGGACCTTCCACTGGGATCCCAATTCTAGTGGTCTGTAGTGGTAGCTGGGCATCATCTAGTTTTTCTGGTCTCAGGCTAGTGGAGGCTATGGTTCAAATGGTCAATTAGTTCTTTGGATTAATTGTTCCCTCAAATCATTTCAAATCCATTAGACCTTGAATCTTTGATATCCTTCCCTTTTCTTTGCTCCAAATGGAAAGAAATCAATATTCGTATCTTAGATGGCCACTCATGAGCTTTCAAGACCACACATACTATTAGCAAAGTAGGATATAGGACATTATCTTTATGAACTATATTATGCCAATTGACCTACATGTCCCTGAGAGTATTGTCTAAAGCTCTCAAGCACAGTGACTCAGTCCCTCAAAGTGTATGGTTATGGTTAACATCCCGTGGGAGCACATGCCTCCAGCCCCAGGGAAGTGGAGTGGTGACAGCCATGAGCACACGCTGCCAACCATGGAAGTGGCAGGGGCATGACATATGACCCACGGGAGTGCATGCTGCTGGCAGCTGGGTGAACAGAGTGGCACAGAGTTGCAGGTGGAGAAAGATAGGCCTGGACGATCACCAGGTGGGGGAGGGGTTGCAGGGGAGTGTCACCTGTTGCCAGGTGGGTGAGGGCAGGGGGCCCACACATTTGGTCACCAGGAGGGTGCAAGGGGGCAGGAAGGCAAGCACATTCCTCCGGTTGCTGGTCACCATCATAGGCACCGGTGCGTTCTTAGGCAAATGCAGCTGACTATCAGGTTCCTGCCCTGACCCAGTGTGTGTGTTTGTGGGGGGACTGTCTGGAGTTCAGTGTCTCTAGCTGCCACTCCAAAGACCCTCCCCTTCCTGTAGGTCTTCAACGCAAACAGCCAAGGACCACTGCTAGTGAGCAATTCTATTCCTACTTGCTGGCTCCCTCCCTGTTCTGTGGATGCCTCAGTCCCTGGTGCTCTCGCTCACTTTCCTTCCTTAAATCTGGTCCTTGTTTGCTTATCTTCTTCACTCTGGGTTTGTCTACACTGTGTCTCTGTCCTATCAGGGATTCCATACAGTTGCCTCCCTACGCTCTTCACTGGGAACACTATCTGCTTTGTCTCGAGATAGCCACGGGGGCTAGGCCAGCTAGCATAGCAGCACCACTCCGTATCTGTCCTTGTTTATTGTTTCCACTCAGTTTCTTCTTCTTCTGATTGGTGTTTAATCTAATTCTTTATCCTTTCATTTGATGCTCAGGGTTCCAGGATTGTCACCTGTAGCTGTTTCATTTGGTTTCTTAGGTGTTTGGTTTAGAGCGACAGTGTAGTGTGATTGACTGCATCACCTTCTTAGCCCTGTCTCTAACACTTATTTTGGTGTTTCATTATTCAATCCATCACAGAAGGGTACACAAAGAATGCAAATTCCAGATGAATCAAGACTGCAGCAGTGGTTCTCAACTAGGGGAAATCTTTTTTTTTTTTTTAGATTGTGATTTAGGTGAAAGTTTACAGAGCATATTCATTTTCCGCACAATAGTTCATACACATTTTTGTTTCATGACATTGACTAGAATCCACACAGTGTAACAGCTCTCCTCCCACTGTCTCCCTGTAGTTACATCTTCCCTGTGTCCTTCTTTCCTACGCATTCCTGCCCTCTGAGCTATCTCCCTGTGCAACTACTGCCCTTCTGTTCTCCCATGATTGATCGTTCTAAGGAGTGTATCTCCCTGCTGTACATGTTCACCCTATATCCCTGTCTGTTGTTTGGCTGGGAGCCATGGGAGTGAGTCAATTCCAGACCTAAAGGGTAGCTAGGGTCTCACCAGGCTCTGTCCGACCAGTAAACCTGGTCTTTTTTATGATTTTGAATTTTGTTCCATGTTGTTCTCCCACTCTATACAGGATCTCATGCCTTGACCACTTTCCGAGTAAGCTTGGTCTGTTTTTCTCTTCATTTCTTTTTTAATGATTTTGAGTTTTCTTCTGTGTTCTTCTCCCACTCTGTCCAGGATCTCTTGCACTGATCCCTTTCTGAACGGTTGACAGTGGTGGCTGGGCATCATCTAGTTCTCCTGGTCTCATGGTCATATAGGCTGAGGTTCACATGGTCCACTAGTCCCTTGGACTAATTGTTTCCATGTATCTTTGGTTTTCTTTATTCTTTGTTGCTCTGGATGAGGAGAGACCAATTGTTGCATTTAGATGGCCGCTTGCAAGCTTTACCCCAGTCCCTACTCACCAAAGTAGGTTGTGGAACAATGTTCATTGTAGTATGTTATGCCAGTTGAACTTGATGTCCAACTGGGGAAAATCTTGCCATGCATGGGGGCTGGGAGTGGGGATGTGTTACTGTGGCATCTAGTAGGTAGAGGCCAGGGACGCTGCTGAACATCCCTCCATGCCCAGGACAGACCCTCACAATAAAGGAAGATGTCAATGGTCCCGAGGTGAGGAAACCTGGAGCAGAAGTGAACAGTTAATGCAGTCTAAATAGCACTGTACATGGAGGGCAAACTCTTGGACATACACCAGCAGCACAAAGGGTTATGATGCCTGAGTTAAGCAGTAGGGAATCAGCTCTGGAGTTGGGATTGGAAGACCTGGCTCTCAGTCCTTGCCTTGCTACTTGTTACCTGTGATATGTTGATCTCTTTGAGTCTCAGTTACTGAAGCTGTTAAATGGAGACACTAGGAATGCTTACCTACCTGCTTTGTTAGTTGCTATTGAGTTGGCCCTGACTCATGGCAACCCCATGTACAACAGAACAAGATGTTGCCTGATCCCGTGCTATCTTTGTGAGCATCGATGTGGTTGAGACCACTGTTGCAGCTACTGCGTTTTTTGAGCGCCTTCCAACCTAGGGGGCTCGTTTTCCAGAGCTCTGTTGGACAATATTCTGTGGCGACCCATAAGGTTTTCATGGCTAAGTTTTGGACATATTTCACCAGGCCTTCTTCCTTCTCTGTCTTAGCCTGGAAGCTCCTCTGAAACCTGTCCACCATGGGTGACCCTGCTGGGATTTGAAATACTGGTGCCATAGCTTCCAGTATCTTAGCAACACAGAAGCTGCCACAATACAACAAGTTGGCAGATGGGACCTACTTTATAGTGAGGATTAAATGAGCTAACAGCTGTGAAAACATGGAACACAGAATCAGCGGTCATGAAACAGTGATTGAAAACAGACAAGCCTGTTTATGTTCTTTTGGAGCAAGGTGGGTCAAATTTGACTATGGTGACAAGAAAAAGAGGGGAAAAACAGATTTGCAATTCACCATTCCCTTTAGATCTTGACATAAGAAATGTACTTTTTTGCTTCAATGGGTTTGAGTGTGAGGATGCCAGATTGCAAAAGATTACGTTTATTTGTACGAGAGAGGAGGATAAGAAAGTGTTAGGGGAGGACCAATGTGTACTGGAGCAGGGAGAGCTTGGACAGGAAGACTGGGAACAAAGTATCTTTCAAAAAAACTTGTTGCTGTCAAATCAATTTTGACTCATGGCTCCCCCATATGTTAGAGCAGATATGTGCTGCGTAGAGTTTTCTTGGTACAGTCTTTTCAAAAGTAGATCAAGAAGACTTTCTTCCATGGTGCCAATGGACTGCCAACTGTAACCTGTAACCAACCTGATGCCATAGGGTTGACTTCAACTCATCGTGACCTCATGTGTGACAGACTGAAACTCCTCCACAGGGTTTTCTTGGCTGTAATCTTTATGGAACTGGATCACCAGGTTTTTCTTCCTTGGAGCACCTAACTGGTTTCAAACTGCCAACCTTTATGTTCGTAGTTGAGTGCAAACCGTTTGAGTCACCCAGGAACCTCATGGATTTCAAAGATGAAGTTTCACTGTGAGATATACTGTGTAACCCTCTCTTTTTCGTCCCCCTGCACCTCTTAGTGAAATCCTCCTTACTTTTTCATGGTTCGGGTGTTGGATTTGCTTTTTTGCTTTTGATACAACCAAGTCTTGAGTCATGCTTCAGGTGCTGCCAAGTAGTGCATGTTAAGGAAACATATCCAAACTTGGAAGTAAGATAAAACATGACAAACATCATGCCAAGAACGTTTTCTAACAAACCCACCTAAGGATCAACTGACACAAGGGAATTGGTACAATTCATTGCGACCCAGAGATCTTATTATTCTGTAAAGCTAATCTAGTATAATGATTTCCTTTTTTTGTTTGGTAGGAAAGATAACCCCAAACACAGTGTTGTAACATTCAGCTACTAACTGAAGGATGGCAGTTCAAACCCACCCCAGGGTTCCAAGGGAGAAGGACCTGACAGGCTGCTCCCATGGAGCTTACAGTCTGTACCACTGAACATTTTGATCAAAGATTCCATTGAGGAGTCCTGATCTAAAGGAGGACAATGCAGAAAAGAATTTCAAATCCTCACGGAACCCAGACTTTCTGGAGCCATGGAGGGTGAATGAACCCCTGAAATTATTGCCCTGTAATCATCTTTAAACTTTAAACCAAAAATATCCCCTGAAATCATCTTAAAACCAAACAATAGTTGAGCTTCACTAGTCAAAAAGGTCTGCCTTGAGCACTGTGCTGTTTTAAGAACTATCCCTATGGGATCAAAGTGACAACAGCAACTCGAAAGGTTAGATAGGAACCTTAGGGGGCAGTAAGTTGATGTTAATGGGAAAGGAGCAACTTAGAAAAGAAGGGTGAGAATCGTTGCACAATTCAAAGCATGTGATCTATGTCATTAAATTGCACTTGTAGAAATTATTACATTGATGTATGTTTTCTTTGTATGTTCTCAATAAGAACAACAAAATGAATAATATTTAAAAAGATTCACCATAGGAAACCCTGAGCCAGTTCTACACTGAAATCAACTCAATGGCACCTAACAACAATAAAAACAAGAAGAAGATTAACCAGTTTTGTATCTAATTTAGCACTTTTATTTCAGCTTACTTTTTTCCCCACATTTACTGTATAAATCCCAGTCCCATAAATTCTCTTTTAAACTTGTTTTATCATCTTGCTGATTCCTTCATTAAGAAATTCAGTAAATCTTTGACATATATTCGCTGTCTATTTGCATGACAATTATGTTTTTAACCTTTTGAGAACTAAGCTTTGACCTCTGTATACAACCTCTGTTTGCACTGGGGAAAGGTGTTCCTTCTTTGAGTATGATTAAACTTCTTTTGCTCAAGTACAATCTTTAGAAGATGGCATATTTTTATTTCTTAATGATAAAAATTGTGGCAAACCTGGACATTCTATATAAATTATACAAATTAAATTATTGAACATTGCAAAAACGACAAGGAGGCCACATGTTCTGACCTCCTCTAATCCCACAAGGGGAAGACAGGATTACCAGCAGTAACCCAAGGCCTATTCCTGCCAGGCCAGACATGTTGCCTTCCTCCAGCCCTTTCTTCAACCGTTCCTCCCAGAGCACCCACCACCTCTCTCCTGGGTTCGATAATTCGCTGC
>NW_006922000.1:2686898-2695954 GCF_000298275.1 Orycteropus afer afer | reverse complement strand
CCAAGGAGGGGTCGCTATGAGTCGGGGCCGCTATGAGTCGGGGCCGACTTGACGGCAAATAACAACAACAACAACAACACATTTTTATCATCATTTCAACACCTGCTTGCAACAGTGTCTTCTTTCCTAAAGAAATGCACAGTTTCTCTTGTGACATTATATACGTTTAATAAATTTGAGTTTTGCAGTGCTATCAAATTCTCCATTGGCAATTTCTACTGCAAGGTTAAATTTATCTTAAGAGCTACAAAAGTTATTTGAAATGTGTCCGGTAAATTATTGTTACAAACATATTGCAGTATTTATCTGGAGTCATAAAAGTGAGATTTCACGACCCAACTTAAGATTTTAGTTCCTCATACATGGAAGTTGTATCAATATCATTTTCCTTACTTTTTTTCACCAGTCGATTTCACCTCTTGATGTTTATCTAGTGGCCTTAGTTCATGCTTGTTGTAATTCTTTAAATGGCACTTACCTTGTAGAACAGGAAGTCAAGATCGGTTACAATTGATTCTGACTCATGGTGACCTCCTGTGTGTGGGAGTAGAACTGTAACCCACAGGCTTTCCAGTGGCTGAGTTCTCAGAAGTCACATTCCAGGTGTCTCATGCTGGGTTCTGTAGAGAAGCCAAACCAGTGGAGCTTTTACATATATGTATATGGAGAGAGGTTGGGCAATCCTACTTCCGTAGTAATACTGCCTCGGAAATCCAAGGAGGGGTCGCTATGAGTTGGGGCCGACTCGACGGCAAACGACAACAACAACAACAACATATGGAGAGAGAGAAAAAAAATTATCTCAGTAAAATGGCTCACACAGGTGTAGAAGCTGGCAAGTCCCAAGTCTGTGGGTCAAATGTCAAGCTGGAGGCTTCTTTGATTCATGCAGCTGCAGGGCTGATGAACTCAAGATTGGCAGGAGCTCTGGTGGCGTGATGCCTAAGGCATTTAGACTACTAACCAAAAGCCTGGCGTTTCAAACCCACCAGCCACTCATCAGAAGGAAGGTTGGACAATCTACTTCCATAGTGATATCGCCTCGGAAACCCAAGGAGGGGTCACTATGAGTCAAAATCTACTTGACGGCAATGAGTTTGAGATAGCAGGCAGCTGGCTTCAGAGGACAGTGAATCCAAAATTGGAAGGTAAAATGGCAGATTGTTTGCTCACAGGCTGTGAAGGCAACATTCCCAAGGTCTGCAGGTAACATGGTAGACCACTGGTTTAAGTCCAGGAACCAGAGATGATGACAAACAATATGCAGGATCCAAAATGAGCAAAAAGCCAGAGACCTTTCCCAAAGTTTTCCATATATACTGGAAGCAGGCCACACCTCGAAGGCAAATCCCTGTCAACTGATTGGCCAGTCATAGCAGCTTTCATCATGGAGGTGATCACACTGTATCCGATCTCATCATGGGGAATAACCACCTCATAACTGCTAAGCCACTTAGAATCACAGACCAGCCACGGTGACACGTGCTCTTAACTAGCACATCAAGCCTTTCTTCCAAGGTGCCTCTGGGTGGACTTGTACTTCCAACCTTTTAGTTAACAGCTGATCATGTTAATTGTGCACAATCCTGGGATTCCAAAAGGCCATCTATTCTGCTAGCATTTAAAATTTCTCCTTTAAAGACGATATTGTTATATCCAATATTAACAAAAAAAGGAAAATGAATTTGAAATTGAATTTTGGATCATTAATCTGCCTTAGTTTCTTAGGGTTGCCGTAACAGAATTACCACAAGGGGGTGGATTTAACAAACAGAAATGAATTTTCTCAAAGTTGAGGCAGCTAGAAGGGTGAATTCAGGGCATTGCCTCTAAGGGAACGTTTTCCTTCTGTGTCAACACTGGGAGAAGGTCCTTGTCGCTTTCTGTTTTTATTCCTTGGTTCCTTGGTGATCCTCATGTGTCTTCCCCGTCTGTGCTTTCGTCGTCTATCCCGAACCTGCTATTTCCTTTAGAAATTAATTATTTCTTTTTATTGTGATTTTGGGGAAAGTTTACTGAGAAAATTCATTTTCCAGACAACAGTTCATATACATTTTGTTACATGACATTGATTGCAATCCCCATAATGTAACAACTCTCTTCCCACTTCTTCCCTGTGGTTACCTTTTCCCCACGTCCCTCTTTCTTAGGCATTCCTGCCCTTTGAGGTTCTCCCTGTGTAAGTACTGCCTTTCTGATCTCCCATGGTTGATTGTTCTCAGGAGTGTACCTACCTGGTGTAATTGTTCGCCTTGTCGGCCTGCCTATTGTTTGGTTGGCAATTAAGCCATGGGAGTGAGTTCAATTCCAGGCCTGAAGGGTGACTAGGGGCCATAATCTTGGGATTTCACCAGTTTTTATCAGACTAGTATGACTGATCTTTTTTATAATTTTGAGTTCTGCGCTACATTTTTCTCCCACTCTATCCAGGACTACCAACACTGATCACTTTCTGAGTGGTTGACAGTGGTAGCCGGGCACCATCTAGTTCTTCTGGCCTCATGGTCATGTAGGCTGGGATTCCCATGGTCCACTAGTCCCTTGGACTAATTGTTTCCACTTGTGTTTGGTTTTCTTCATTCTTCTTTGCTGTGCATGAAGAGAGACCAATTGTTGCATCTTAGATGGCTGCTTGCGAGCTTTTAAGACTTAATCTGTTGTTTAATATCCAAAACTCATTGGTTTAAGATACATCTTACACTGATATAGTCATATTAACATAACAAAGAAAATGCTATTTCCAGATGAGATTACATTCACAAATAGAGGTTAGGATTTGCAACACATGTTTTTTTGAGACACAATTCAATACAAAACAGACGTAATTCTCCTTTGAAATGAAGCTTCTCACTCCTTTCTCAGCACCGTTTATGTTGGGAGCTGTCATTCATGTCAAGAGACCCTGCAATTTGTTCAATATCTATCATTCCATCCATCCATCCGTACATCTATTCATCTATTCATCCATCCATCTATTATCTATCTATCTATAATCTACCTGTCAAATATCTATCTATCTAATCTATCATCACCCATCTATCATCAATCTATCTAATTTATTTATATGTACACCTACTCCTCACTTATTGACTATCACATTATCTGACTTTTCACATTGATGACAATTTTGAAAAAAAATTCCCAGGCAGTGTCTCTAATGGATTGGACCCCATGCAAGGCCACATCCAGGTCCAGGGCACACTCTGCAGGCTGCCCCAAATGATATACTGGAGGCCCTGTCATTGACTGGTCCCCATGAGTGTCAGTGGCTCACCAGCCAAGAGACGCCTTCTCCAGTTTGCCCATGTGATGTCTTGATCTGGCCACAGAGGATGTGGGGTGATGGTGGTACAACATGAGGCAGGGGGTGGAAGGCCACAGTGAGGGCCCAAAGTGGCAAGGAGGTTGCTAGGGGGAGGTGGGAAAAGAGAAAGAGGGAAAAAGGGTCCACATGAGGCTGTGGGGCTAGGGGGGACAGGACGAGTCAGGTACCTGCCCAGGTGGGATTGGAAGGTGGTAGGTAGAGGACAAATGGGATCCCAACCCAGAGTGGGCAGTAGCAGGCAGCAGGAGGCAGTGGGTGGCACACAGCAGGAGGTGACAAACAGCAGGAGGTGGGAAGTGGCAGGCAGCAGGTGGCAGATGGTGGGCACCACCCTACCACCCGCACCCCCTCAATCCCCATGAGCTCTGCAGTGGTGGGTAAGGCATGGCAGAGAAGTGGTCTACTGTACCACACACATCCCAAGATGTGCTAGGAGCACCTGATAGATGGTGAGTACCAGGGGGACACTGGCATTGAAGACGAGGTGTAGCCTTCAACTCTTGCCTAACACTGATTTCACCTAACAACCTGGCCTTTGGAACCTAACCATGTCAATAAGTGAGAAGTGGTGATACACACATGCACACACACAATGTATTTGTTTATTTTGTTGTTGTTGAGCATACACATAGCAAGCACACACCAGTCCAACAGTTTCTCCATGTACAATTCAGCGGCACTAATGACATCGTGCGATCAATCCCATCCTCCTGTTTCGATCGTCCCTCCCCCTGAGCATGACCCCCTGCCCCCTAGGATTCCTATCTAATCTTTCCAGTTGTTGTCATTTTGCTCCCACATGGATAGTTCTTAAAAGAGCATAATGTTGAAGGCAGACACTTGTATTAGTTAAGCTAAACTAGTGTTTGGTTTTAAGAAGACTTTAGGGGATATTTTTGGTTTAAGTCTTAAGGATTCTGTCAGGGCAGTATTTTAGGGGCTCACCCAGTCCCCTTGGCTCTCGAAAGTCTGGGTTTTGTGAAAATTTGAAATTCTGTTCTGCATTTTTCCCTTTCTGTTCAAAGGTTCTTCTATAGAATATTTGATAAATATGTTCAATAATGGTAGAGAGACATCAATATATTTTTCACAAACATTAATGTTTGATTCATCTTCAAAGAATTTATTAATTCCTTTGATACTTTTAAATGCATTGCATTTTTGTTCCAGTACCATTTTGCATATATCATCAACTTTACCTAAAGTATTAGCTTGGTACTGAGCAAGTACGTTTAAAAGTGTTTCTTTTCATAACCTTTCATACCTTTGGCTTGTGTTGCAGAAAAACATAACTATGGGTGCCATCAACAATTTCTAACAGAACACTGTGTTCTTCCTCTGAGTTCCTAATGCAATGGCTTCAATTTTACTTTCTCATCATTTTTTAAAAAGAGCCTCAGATCTTTCTTTCCTAAAATTGTTTTCAGTAAACTCCAACATTGGTGCCAAACAAGTTGCTGTGTGTTTCCTATCAAGTTCAAAGAATGTGCAAAACAAGGAATATGGAATGACGTGTAATTTTGCAGGGATTGGTTCCTGTGATCTCTTGTGTTTTCCATGCATGTTTGTAGCACTGTCATGTCCCCTGGTCACTCCAATTATTTTGTATAGGTTCCATTTTTGTAGGCATTCTACTGAGAATAGATTTCATCTATGTCAACATAGTTTGACTATTTTTCCCCCAAGAAATTCTAGCACAGGAAGATAAGCCTATAAATCAATAAATAATTCCACTGGTGCCTTTAGAATTTCTACAAAGCAATTTATCAAGGCAAACTGTTGCCTCACTATGGCAAATAGCTAATCTTATCAACACTGTGTGCTCACCTAGACGTACAACTTGCTTTTCAGGACAAGAGTTTGTTCAGCCAGACTTGCCTCAAGATTCCCAACTGCTGTGTTTACCAAAGGAGGAGCTATTCAGCATTTGGCTGCTAATCAGAGGTCCAAAGTTCAAACTCACCAGCAGTAAAGAAATCCTATAGGGTAGGTCCAGTCTGTCCTATAGGGTCACTATGAGTTAGAATTAACCCAATGGCAATGGGTTAACGGCTCTGTTGGTGCAGTACCTAAGGCATTTGACTGATAGCTAAAAGGTTGGTGGTTCAAACATCCCAGCTGCTCCATGGAAGAAAGATAGGGCAATCTGCTTCCATAAATCTTTACCCCCTTGAAAACCCAACGGGGGTCGCTATGAGTTGGATTTGATGAGATGGCAGTAACTTTGGTTTAGTTTTTGGAAACTTTTCTGTCTCAAACTTTGCCCAATCTCACCTCAAAGAACTTGCATTAAATCACTCAAATCCAGAGTCCAAACCCATAAAAACCAAACTCATTGCTGTCAAGTCAATTCCAACTTATAGAGAACCCATATGTCATGGGAATTTCTCAAGAGGCTAAAACCTCCTTCTGTATAGGTGGCAAGAATTCGAAAAACTTTCCAGGATGTGTAGTCAGAGGCATACACATTTATTTAGAGGAGAACAAAAGAAAGCAAATAGAGCATAGAATAGAATGGAAGACAAAAAGTGTGGGCTTATAGAGTCTTGCTAGCAAGTCAACGTCCAGCAGCGGTGGGCCAGAAGGGATCCAAGATGGCCGCTAATCCCCCTTCCATATTACAGGGATACTTGCACCTGAGTGAGGAGTTGGAGATGGGGGGCTATGTGCCCACTCTCACACTGGATGTTGCCTGGCCCCAGTGGGAAGGGGCCCTGGACAGTATCTTGTGACCACTATGCATGTGATGTCCTGATCAGGGCTGCAGTCAGCAAGTTTAATGGCCCATAACTATTCAAGGAATGGGTTAATACATTACAGGAAAAGTGGGGGAAGAAGTAGGGGAATGACTTTGCGTTTTACAGGCTTAGCCAAACAAGATAGAGTCCGGGAGCCATTTTGAGGGGTTAAAGTTTCTAACCATATGCCATAGGACAGAGTTAAACTGTCCCAAAGGGTTTCCAACGCTGTAATCTTTCTCCCACAGAGGTACTATGTCAGTTTGAACCACCGATCTTTGAGTTAGCGGTCGAGAACTTGATCACTGTGCCACCAGGGCTCCTTATTCAGCTCTGAAAGCTGTATGAACATCCATGCATAACTTCCCCTTCTGAGATATTATTAAAAAGACTCTGTTCAGATGGTGTTCTCCTTTACTACAATAAGTCTAATATATTCACCTTTGCTTGATCAACACAGTGGTTAAGGCATTGGGCTACTCACCAAAAGTTCAGCAGTTTGAACCCATCAGTCCCTCCACAGGAGAAAAATGAGGAAGTCTGCTTCTGTAAAGATTGACAGTCATGGAAACTCTATGGGGCATTTCTACTCTGTCCTATAGATTCACTAAGAGTATAAAATTGATGGCATTGAGTTTTTTGGTTTTGCTGGACCAACAGGCAATTTAGTGTATATTTGTGGGAGAGTCAACATTATTATATATATATTCTCTAGTCATGTCATTGACTGAACAAAGTCTCACAAAATGTTCACCTTCTGTGGTGCCCTGAATCACCTAGTACAGCTCTTCTAACCATGGTCTTTGTGACCCCCACCAGATGCCTGGGTGGGACTATATAAATATGAGATGCTTGTGGTCCACCAAGGGGATTGGCTAGCTTGTTTACAATGTACATAAGGTACATGGCACCCTTATGAGGGTGGGACTATGGAAGTAAGGTATCTAGAACCCTAATGTGAGAATTGCCAGTTCTGTCATTTGCTAGCTTTCAAATGAGCCCTCCCAGAGGCAGAAGGGAGATCTCACTACTATCAGAAGAAGCAGGATGAAGCACGTCTTTGGACCAAAAATTCTGGTACTGAGAGATGGGACAGAGATTGCAGAGTCAGCAGAAAGATGGCAGAGAGACACCAGAGAGACAGCAGCAGCAGAACCAAGAGAGCAGCATGAGACAGAGTGGCAGGCTTGCGGGCTCATAGAGCAAGAAAGCTGAGTGCCTCTGGGCGAGAGGTTTGCTGCCAGAGTGGGGTGCACCTATCAGCAGCACTAAATGAGCTTTTCACACTTGCCTGAGCAGGATGGAGCCCAGGTCGAGAGGCCAAGGGCCAAAGAGAGGCGTTGTCTTCAGGCATAGCCAAGGGGAGGCTGTCCTGACTGAAGTATCCTGAGTGTTCCTGTTCTGAATTGTAACCTGTTGCTTCACTAATAAACCCCATAATTGTGAGTATTGTCTTTAGGTTCTGTGTGGCCATTGTAACGAATTCTTGAACCCATCAGAGAAGGAAAGAGTGCTATGGGAGGGATAGCTGTTGTCAACTGACAAGAAGGTTGGAGGCTGTCAGTGTGTCTGCCTTCTGCCTTCTAGGAGTCAGCCTGGGGCTACTGCTGCTGCAGATGGTGGCACTGTCTCGCCCTCATTAAATTGGAGGAGGTCAGAGGATGCTGCCTCTACATCCTCTTTGTACCTACAGACATATTTGCATTTTTGAAATCTGAACATCTGGTAATAATTATTACAGAGACAGCAGAGAGACAGCAGCAGCATACAGAGACTGTACCTAAAGTAACTGAGTAATATTTAGCTATGTATATTTTACCTTAAGGGGCATTCTGGTGGCATAGTGCCTAAGGAATTTGACTGCTAATGAGAAGGCTAGTGGTTCAAACCCACCAACCACTCCTCAGAAGGAAGACAGGGCAATCTACTTCTGTAGAGATACTGCCTCGGAAACCAAAGGAGGGGTTGCTATGAGTTGAATCGCCTTGATGGCAGTTTGTTTCATACCTTATCCAAGTAATGTATAATATGATTTGGTTTTGATGTTTATAGTCTACAAAACAGCACAAATGATGGTTATAAAAGTGGACTTCACCAGATGGAGTACACAGGAATCAGATTAACTACATTTGTGGTAAGAGGCGATGGAAAAGCTCAATATCTTCAGCCAAAACAAGGCCAGGAGCTGATTGTAGAACAGACCATCAACTGCTCATATGCAAGTTCAATTTGAAGTTGAAGAAAATTAAAACAAGTCCAAGAGAGCCAAAATATGACCTGGAATATATCCCTCTTGAATGTAGAGACTATCTAAAGAAGAGATTTGTTGCATTGAACACCAGTGACTGAAAACCTGAAGAATTGTGGGATGACATCAAGAACAACATCCATGAAGAAAGCAAGAGGTCATTAAAAAGACAAGACAAGACAAAAAGACTAAAATGGATGTCAGAAGAAACTCTGAAACTTTGCCCTTCAGCAAAGAGTGTTATTGTGGTTATGTGCCCTCAAGTCGTCTCCAACTCATAGTGACCCCTCCTTGGGTTTCCAAGGGAGTATCACTATGGAAGTAGATTGCCCAACCTTCCTTCCGAGGAGTGATTGGTGGGTTTGAACAGCCAACCTTCTGGTTAGGGGTCAAGTGCCTTAGGCACTATACCACTAGAGCTCCCAGGGGAGAATAGTTAAGGCAAATGGAAGAAATGACAAGATAAAAGAGCTAAACAGAAGATTTCAAAAAGCAGCTTGAGCAGACAAAGCCAATTACTATAAGGAAATGTGCAAAGACCTGGAGATAGAAAATCAAAAGGGAAGAACGCATTTGGCATTTCTCAAGCTGAAAGAACTGAGGAAAAAAATTAAGCCTTGAGTTGCAATACTGAAAGATTATATGGGAAAAATGTTGAATGCTGCAGGAAGCATCAAAAGAAGATGGAATGAATACACAGAGTCACTGTACCAGAAAGAACTGATAGATCTTCATCCATTTCAGG
>NW_006922000.1:2672696-2681044 GCF_000298275.1 Orycteropus afer afer | reverse complement strand
GCTGTGCCTTCCAGCTCTGGTGGCCCGGGCGTTCCTTGGTTTATGGCCGTGAAACTCCTATCTCTGCCTCTGCTCATGTGGCAGTCTTCTGTCTCTGTGTCTCTTCTCCGCTTAGAAGGACACCAGTCACATTGGATTAGGGCTCACTTTAATCCAGTATGACCTCGTGTGAAGTAATTACCTCTGCAAAGACCCCATTACCAAATAAGGGCACTTTCATAGGGACAAGTATTACGACTTCAACATATCTTTTTGAGGGACACAATTTCCCCACGTCCATGAGAATTTTTGCAAATTGATTAAGGCTGGCATCTGCCCTCCAACTCCTCAGAAAGTACTTATTTCAATGCATATGAAGGATCATTGGCTCAAAGAGGCACATTTCAACTTTAAACAACCAACACTGTTGTTGATATGCCCTGAGTTTTCTTCACGTTTCCAAGAGCACGTGATAGATGATGTATTATTCTCATTCTTCAGGTTTTTATTTTTTTTTCCTTTCTCTTCCCCCATCTCAGGAGACTTTTCCATAGAGACAAAATACAGAATCCTTTGAAGTACAAAGGTTTAGTGATATTTTTCATCATTTGGGAGAATTTGTGTGTGATCTTTCCAAACACTTACTACCTGTAATTTGAGGACAATAATTTTCCACAAGGGTTTCCTTTCAGTAGTCGAGTTACGTGTCCACGTCCTTGGATCTAAGGAAAGTACGTTGGGCTTAATGGGGTCCTAGGTTTTTGTCTCTCCCAGTTTTTCTGGAAGCTCATCTATTACGGTTGCCATGGAGATAGAAGGTACGTTCATAGCCTGGCCGGCGGTGACACAGCGAGCTACATGCTACTGACGCTGGTAACTCTTAGATCTTTTCCTCTTGGCCTCTGCATTTTATCTGTTTTCTCTGAAAATGCATTCAGTTATCCAAATACATTTCTTTTATTTTCTCTAAAAAATTTCTGTTTTCTTATCCTGGCAATTAAATATATTTATCTATCTATCTTGTTGACCTTTAGGAAGAAATGACATAGTAACTTATTATTTTATCTTAGATTTTGAAACATTTACATATAATATGTATGGGGGAAAATATAACATTATAGTGGAGAAACCTGCCAGATACCACCTGCCTTAGTTTCTGTAACAGAAACACCAAGGTGGGTGCCTTTAAAGAACAGAAATTTATCTTCTCACAGTTCTGGAGGCTAGTGGTCCTAGCCAGGGTCTCAGCTGTGGGGAATCCTTCCTTGTGGGGAGTCCTGGGCATTCCTGGTTCCTTGGGGATCCTCACATGGCTTCTGTTTTGCCAGTGAACATGTCTCTGTCTATGCTGCTCTTTTTCTAGCTCGGAATTGAGGAAGCTTAGGACCCAGCCCCACACCTATGTGACCTCTATTGATTGATTGGTTGTATCTCATTAGATTGTATTGTGGAGAGTGATTACATTCCTTTAGATTTGATTATGCCCAGTGGTATGTCGTTGTTATTGTTAAGTGCCGTGGAGTCAGCTCCAACTCACGGCAGCCCGACGGACACCAGAACGCAGCACTGCTCAGTTCTGCACCACCCTCACAATCCTTGCCCTGTTTGAGCCCATTGTTTCAGATACCGTGACAATCCATCTTGTTAGGAGTCTTCCTCTTTTTCACTGAACCTCTACTTAACCAGGAATGAGGTCCTTCTCCAGAGACGGGTCCCTCCTGACAGCATGTGCCATTATTGCTTTTAAGGAGTGTTTGGGCTGGACTTCTTCCAAGACAGACTTGTTTGTTCTCTAGCAGTCCATGGTATATTCAGTCTTCTTTGCCAACACCAAATTCAAAGGCATCGATTCTTCTGTCTTCCTTATTCATTGTCTAGCTTTCACATGCATATGAGGCAACGGAAAATTCCATGACTTGGGTCAGGCACACCTTAGTCCTCAAGGTGACATCTTTGCTTTTTAACACTTTGGAGAGGTCTTTTGCAGCAGATTTGCCCAATGAAATATGCTGTTTGATTTCTAGACTGCTGCTTCCATGAGCATAGGGGTTAAAATGCCAATTCCAATGATTTGTTGTTAGGTGCTGTGGAGACAGCTCTGACTCACAGTGACTCCCTGTGTACAACAGAATGAAGCACTGCCTGGTCCCGCATGCTTGGTCCCATTGTTGTAGCCATGGTGTCAGTCTATCTCATTGAGGGTCTTCCCTTTGTCACTGACCCTCTACTAAGCAGGATATCCTTCTCCAGGGAATGGTCCCTTCTGACAACATGACCATGAAATCAGACCAAAGGCGGGTCCCTGCCCAGTGGGCAGTCAGGCCAAAACAGTTCACACACCGAGTGATTAAGAGGAGAGAAAATTTCTTATTGCAAAGCAGCAATGCAAGGAGACAGGTTTGGCCCAAATCTGACTCCCCGAATCTAAATCAAATTAGTTTTTTATTAGTTTCAGGAGAGAGGGTTATGCATATTCATAAAAGTTTCAGCAATTTGTGTGTGAAATAATTGATGATTGGCTGAAATTTCCTTCACCTTCGTTTAAAGGGACCATCGTTTTTTAATGCAGTGCATTTGCACACCAGAAGAGTCACACCCAGCTTCTTGTCATCAGCTGATGGGGGCTTAGGCAGAGGGGAGAATGTCAGTTCCCAGCAACCTTGCTCCTGTCTGTTTCAATGCGCATGTCTGCAGACCAAAGTTAATTTTCAAGTTGTCTTCTGAGACACATTAAGGTGCTTATCACCTGTTTCTAGAGGAATAGCAGGAAAGAATGTGCAAATTGGCTTTTCATTCCATTCAGTCCTTAAGGAACTGAGCTTATTGTGTTTACTCATCTGTCTCCAACCAGGGTCCTATTTATCTTAACCAGGGTGGGGAAATAGTTGAACTTCACTTGATTTCAATCCCCCCAGCTTTCATCCTATTCAGCTTTTAAGGAACTGAGTAATTATGTTCCAACCAGGGTCCTATTTGTCTTAACCAGGGTGGGGGAAATAGTTGAGCTCTGACTTCACTTTGTTTCAACCAAAGTAGATGAGATGAAGTCTGATCATTCTTGCTTCTAAGGAGCATTCCGGCTGCACTTCTTCCAGCACAGATTTGTTCGTTCTTCTGGCAGTCCATGGTAATTTCAGCATTCCTCCCAAACACCACAACTGAAAGACATCAATTCTGCTTGGATCTTTCTTATTCATAGTCTAGCTTTCACATGCATATAAGGCAATTGAAAATACCATCACTTGGGTTAGGTGCACCTTAGTCTTCTAAGAGACATCTTTGCTCGTCGGTACTTTAAAGAGATCTTTTGCAGCGGATATGCCCAGGGAAGTATGATGTCTGATTTCTTGACTGCTGCTTCCATTGGTGTTGATTGTGGATCCAAGTAAAATGAAATCCCTGACAACTTCATTCTTTTTTCCACTTATCATGATGTTGCTTATTTGTCTAGTTGTGAGGATTTTTGTTTTCTTTATGTTGAGATGAAATCCATACTGAAGACTGTAGTCACTGATCTTCATTATAAGTGCTTCAAGTCATCTTCACTTTCAGCAAGTAAGGTTGTATCATCTGCATGTTACAGATTGTTAATGAGTCTTCCTCCAATCCGGATACTGCTTTCTTCTTCTTATAGTCCAGCCTTTTGGATTATTTGATCAATGTACAGGTTAAATAAGTATGGTGAAAGGATACTACCTTGACACACACCATTCCTGATGTTAAACCATGCAATATCCCCTTGTTCTGCACGAAGGACAGCCTCTTGGTCTATGTATAAGTTCCTCATGAGCACAGTCAAGTGTTCTAGAATTACCATTCTTCACAATGTTGTGAAGAGTGAACATAATTTGTTATGATCCACACAGTCAAATGCCTTTGCATAGTCAATAAAACACAAGTAAACATCTTTCTGGTGTTCTTTGCTTTCAGCCAAAATTCATCTAACATCAATAGTGCTTTCTCTCATTTCACTTCCTCTTCTGAATCCAGCCTAAGCTTCTGGAGGTTCCCTGTCAATATACTGCTGCAATTGTTTTGGAATTATCTTTAGCAAAATTTTACTTGCATGTGATTTTAATGCTATTGTTTGGTAATTTTCATATTCTGTTGGATCACCTTTCTTTGGAATGGGCACAAATATCAATCTCTTCTAGTCAATTGGCCAGGTAACTGTCCCCCAAATTTCTTGGTATAAATGAGCATCCAATGATATAGAGTGGAGTCTGGTGGCATAGTGCCTAAGGCACTTGACTGCTAACTAGAAGGCTGATGGTTCAAACCCACCAGCCACTCTTCGGAAAGAAGGTTGAGCAATCTACTTCCATAGTGATGCTGCCTTGGAAACCCAAGGAGGGGTCACTATGAGTCAGATCCGACTCGATGGCAGTGGGTAGGAATGATATAGATGTTAAAATTGCAACACATATTTTAGGAGGACACAATTTAATCCATAGTCCCATCCTAACCAAATGACTCGACAGCAGTGAGTTTAACCAAATGATCAAAGTCGCCATTCTAGTAATGAGACACAACATGTGCCCCTCAGTCTGTTGTACCAAGAGGGGCTCTAAGTCTCTTCTGTGGCATTTTTTACAAAAAAATGCATAATCTGAATATAATAGCAAGGAAACTTCAGGTAACCTCAAATTTCAAGACCTTTCTAAAAAATAATCAGCAGGCAATCTTCAAAAATGCCAAGTCATGAAAAACTGAGGAGCTGTCCCACATTGGAAGAGATTAAGGAGACATGCTAACTAAATGCAACATGGGACCCTGGATTAGATTCTGGACCAGAAAAATATAGTGGGACAATTGGGAAATTTTGAATAGGGTCTTAGATTAGTTAATAGCATCGTATCCAAGTTAGTATCCTGTTTATGGTCATTGTATGATGGTTATGTAAGATGTTATCATTAGGAAAACCTTAGTGAAGTGTATGCAGAAACTTTCTGTACCATTGTTGCAGCTCTTTTATGTCTGATGTTATTTAAAAAGAAAGATAAAGTGACATGCATATTATGTTAAAGGACAAAGAGGGTCCTGTCTGATGCATGAAAGATCCAATCTACTTGGAACCAGATTTGGGTGAAAGAAAGATGACTACTGAGGTGCAGCACATCAGCTCACCCAAGTCAGACTCTCTTGAGCCAAAGTTTGAGTAATAATTTATACAGTTCAAAAATGAGGAAATTATATATATATTCAATAATTTTCTGGGAAATGTAACACATATTCAAAGCAAGATGGGGACTTCCTGTGGACAGGAACGGGCCTTTGGGCCCTTCGCTTCTGATTATCTTTCCTGAACTTTAGGTTGCTGCACCAGTTCCTTCCTATGTCCTGGACAGATTATCCAGGGACACAGCTCCTCTTTACTGTGCATGTTTGGTGGCCCAAACTGGCTAAAACTAGTTCTTGTCTTCTCATTAGCCTCATATCTTCCTGGTTCCTCCAACACACAATGATTAAGTGCAAGCTAACACAATGGTTAAGCATGAGCTGACACAGTGACTAAGCAAAAAGGGATGGGGGTGGGAAACTCAACCTGTATGGTTCCAATTACACAGTCTAAATTTGAATAGCATTTTTTTTAGTACTGATGTAATTTTCATAATAAAAGCATAATTGCTGCAGTATAAATAAGCAGTTACCGTCGACCCCATGTGTGTCAGAGTAGAGTGGTGCTCCATGGTGTTTTCAGTGGCTGACTTTCAAAAAGTAGATCACCAGGCCTTTCTTCCAAGGCACCTCTGGGTTGACTCAACCCCAAAACCTTTTGGTTAGTGGTGAAGTATGTTAACTGCACCACCCAGGAACTCCATAAAATAAATAGTAGATAATTACTTAGTAATCTTTGGTTTTTATCTATGCAATAATGCATTGTGAATTTTACGGTAAATAAATATTAGTTATTACTTAGTGATTCATGTCATAATCAAAGTACTTATAGGTTTAAATTGGAAACTCAGCAAGATCTTCTAGTATAATAAATAAATAGCTGATGACATGAATTGTAATATGCAGTGTCAACTTTAGCCACTGCCCTAATGCCAAGAGCAGATTTTGTTTTAAATTTTACTATTAGTGTATTCATTAGCAAAGATTTTTGGTATCACTCACCACTTATAGTGGATCTCTCAGGAAAGTATGTGTATTTATTGACTAATTAAGGTAGGCTGGGAAAAATGACATTTTATCAAGAGTATTAAGCTTAAATTCTAGTCTAAAATTTTAGTTCAAAAGACATGTGAAGCTCAACAATATTACACTGAAGCAAGATAGAAAGGCAGGGTTGTCTTTGGCTTTGTTAGGTTATAAAATTACTCTCTTACTCTATGTTTGGAATAACAATAACAGCCGGCCTGAAAAAGACAGAAGGGTTTGTCTTGGATCCTTTTAGGATCCACAGGGCTTTGTATGTGTGGTGATCAGACCTTCTGAACTCGGTGGAGGTCTCCGAGAAATAAATGTCTTTCACTCTGGGCACATTCCTGAGGTGGGTCAAGCATGACCTAATTGTAACACAATGGATTCTTTCTAGGAACATTCCTGAGGTGGGTCAAGCATGATCTAATTGTAACACAATGGATTATTTCTAGAAACATCAAAAAACACTCTGTGCCAAAAGAATGCTTTGGAATATCTGATTCCGTTTAAATTTGAAAGCCTGGGGAATTCATCAGAGGCCATGTAGGACCCACGCTCTGGCCCAGGAAACACAGAGACCAGTGCCGGTAACTACCAGGGTGTTCTCGCCACTCATCTGCAAGGACGTCCTAAGAGATAGTTGGGGTGGTAGTTAAGTCTGTGTGTCAACTTGGCTAGGCCTGGTTGAGTGGCTAGGCAGCCGAATGTAGTTATTCCCCATGGTGAGATTGGTAATTAAGTCCATGGTGGAATCTATTGGAGCAGCTGCTTTAGGGATGTGGTCTGCTTCCCATACATAAACAGCAGCTTTGGGAATAGTCCCTAGCTTATGGCACGCTTGAATCCTGCTTGTAGCCGTGTCGTTGCTTAGCGCCTGCCATGCTCTGCCGACCTTGGGATTTTCAATGGACTTGAATGAAGGGCCTGCCATGTGGTTTATAACATCGGGACTGTGTCTTTTTACTTGTCAATCTTGGGCTTGTCAGCTTCAGCAGCCAGCAGCTGAGTGAGTGAAAAAAGGCCTCCAGCTCCAGTGGGCTGGGAGCAGGAGGCAGAGCTGAGCCCCTAGGCTGAGAGGTTTTTACCCAGTGCCAAAGCCTGGAACTTTGAACTAGGACCTCTAGCCTCCAAAACTGTAAGAGAATAAACTCCTGTTTGTTCAAGTCATTTCATTTGTGGTATATTCTTGTCAGACCAGCACTAGGTAACCAGACAGTTGGCATTTGGAGTTCTCCTCCGTTTAACAATTTTTAAAAGAAAACTTCTGGATGTACTATTTATTCCTCCTCTTCCTTTTTGCTCCTTCCCTCTTCCGCTTCCTCTCCCGCTCCTTTTCTTCCTGTCCTCTTCTGCATCCTTGTCCTCTTTTTACTGTTTTCCTTGTCCCCTTCCCCTTCCTCCTCATTCTTCTCCCCTTTAGGAGTTTCCATTTCACTGATGGGGCTGCATTTACTGGGATTCATGATTGCCCTTGGTTAAGTTATCAAATGTTCAGTATATTATACTAGAATTTAGAAGTTCTAAATTGGTCTTTGTTTTTCACTAAGTGTCTGCTTTGGAATTTGAATTTAGATTTTCTGATTTCAAACGCTGTACTCTTTGAACCACACCTTTATTTCCTCTGTACATCTTTACGTTGAGATCTTTGTTTGAACAGCAGCTACAAGTAGTGTGGGGTTTCCACTTGGAGGAACTAGATTTGCTCACCAGGACAGATAGTTTTCTTAGACAAATGGACCTATGTTGGGACATATTCAGGAGAGGTGTTTCCTGAAGCTGTCATGTTGTTGAGAGAAGCTTAGCTTATGGTCAGAGAAGGAGAGCTAAGATAAAGTCTTGGGGAAAGGAAAAGAACAAGGATATTAGAATAAAGAACACGGGTAGCTGGAAAGAGGAAGTCAGATAAAATAAAGTACATGGGGTGGGTTGAATGAAGTCGTTCAGAATTGTGGAACAATAAGGCTTTTTTCTGTGATTATACTTGAATCTGTTAGATTTCTTCATTGACTTGAGTTTTCAAGGCTGCTAAAAAAAAAAATAAATAAAAAGAAAAACCCACCAGGACTAGCTGCCACGACAGCCCCGGTGGGGTCCGCGTGACATAGTCACCGGTCTGAAGCAGCTGTTTCAAGGAAACTCTAAGCTTCCCGGGATGAAGTGTGCTCTCTCAATTTTTATTATTTGTTCGTGCTTGCTGATGCTTTTGATAATATTGTTTGGTT
>NW_006922000.1:2660063-2671731 GCF_000298275.1 Orycteropus afer afer | reverse complement strand
AACATCTCCACTTTATTTTTAACTTGCTTGACTGACTGAAATCAAAATAGATGGTAGTTTTGTAAAAGCAACTAACATATATTATAAAAATATGGCTTTGAAGCATAATAAACGCTCTCAGCTGCAAGCATCCTCTGAGTTGTTTGTCTTCTGTTAGCCAGTTCGCCGACTCCCTATTCACCTATAATCTTCTTTGAGTAATAAGGCCGAACCCAGTGACTGTGCTAGTCCGTGGCAACTAGCAATTGGATTTTCTTAAGCAGCAACAAAATCTTCCTTCTTAGTAACTATCAGTAAACAGGATGACAGTGTTGAATTTAATACAACAGAATAGGCAAACATTAAATTTAAAAAAAAATGTTTTTTATCATTCAAATAAATTTAGAAGTCTTTTAAAGAAAAGTGGTAGCTATACACTTTGTTTCTGCCTATTCCCAATTTTCACTCTTGAAAGGAAACCATTTTCAATTTATTTTTAGATTGTTGTTTAATGCCACTGACTTCCATATTTTATAATAACATGCAATAATTCTATTTCTTGATTTATGCATTTTAGCTATTATTTACTGATATCCTATTATAGAAAAGGAAGCTTTAGTCCTCTTTGCTTCCTTATCTCCTCCATATTTCTCTTGTGTCTGTGGCTCAGTGATATAGATCACAATTTGGGATAAATTAATATGTACATTATATTAAATTATCACTTGTTGTTGTTGTTGTTGTGTGCCGTCGAGTTGGACCCGACTCATAGTGACCCCTACTTGGGTTTCTGAGGCAGTATGACTACAGAAGTAGATTGCCCCATCTTCCTTCTGAGGAGTGGCTGGTGGGTTTGAACCGCCAGCCTTCTGGTTAGCAGTCCAGTGCCTTAGCCACTATGCTACCAGAGCTCCCAAATCATCACTAGGGATATATTATTTGCAGGTGAATCATGTAGTGAGTGTACTCTGATTGTGTTCCTTTTTTTTTTTTTTTGCAAAACTTTTGTTCTCTTTGGAGTTAATAATTGACTCATTTTTATATTTGTGTGTATGCCTAACTAGTTTTCAAACTCTTTTTCAGAAGTGTCATAGCAAAACAGTCTTACACACTGTTAGAAGTGAAAATAAAGAGCTTTATTGAAAGGTAGAGAGATCCATGAATGAGAAACATACTAGCACCTAGGCAAAGTATTATAGTGTTTCAAAGTGAAAGATCAGAGAGAGATTTTTATTGTGGAATAAACGAAAGACTACACATTCACAGGCACAAGGGAGATATATGACACAAAGTTACAAGAGGGCTATTAAACTACAATTCTTAACATTATCATTTCTATTTTTTAACCTCCTGGAACTTGTGGACCAAGGCATTCATCTTGGCATTCTTAAGCTGTGCAAGCATTCTTGACAAAAGTGTTTTAACAAACATTTCCTCACACAAGCTGACATCTTGACTCTGCTCCTGTTCGGTTTCAAGCAGTTAAACTTTTGCAAGAGATTTCATTGCCTTTATCATTCTTAGTCTTGTGGACTTGCAGAAAGAACAAATGGCATAATGAAAACCCAACTTAGCTTAGCAAGCTAAGTTGTATTTTCAGAGCAGCAGAAGCAAAGATTTTAGGCCAAGTTGCAGTTTGGTTAAAAAATGGAGTTTAATTTGGATCTGGGCAGTTATTTTAGTCATGCTAAGTATTTCAGTTTGGGAGGTTACTTACTCATTCTCCTTCTTTTGATCAAGCCACTACTGGGGGCACAGATCACGCACAAAGGAATTACCCATCTTCTGCAAGGATTTATTATTTTAGCAGCAGTTGTTCTATTTTAATGTTTAAGACCTCAGACTCCAGCTCTGTTATTAAAGGTGGCCAGGCAATAGAGGAATAACTTGGTATTCCCAAAAGTTCTGATCTCACCAGAAGAACTAGATGGTGCCTGGCTACCACTGTCATCCCCTTGGAAGGGGATCTATGTAGGAGATCCTTGATAGAGAGGGAGAACAATGTGGAACAAAACTCAAAATCATTTGGAGGAAAAAAAAATAGGGGGGGGACCAGGTTTGCTGGTCTGATAGAGCCTGGTGGAACCACTGAGACTATGGCCCCTAACTGCCCTTCATGTCTGGAATTGAACCCACACCTGTGGTTTCCAGCCAAACAAAAGACAGGCATATGAGTTGAACATTTACCTCAAGTAGATACTCTCCTTGGAGAGAACAATATGGGAGAAAGAAGGGCTACTTATGCACAGGGAGACAGCTAAGGGGGCAGGAGTCCATGGAGGGATGGACACAGGGAAGAGGTAACTATAGGGAGGAAGTGGGAGGGGAGCTGTTGCATTGTAGTAAACTGTGGTCAATGTCATGAGACAAAGTATATGTAAACTGCTATATGGAAAATGAATTTGCTCTGTAAATCTTCACCCAAATCACAATTAAAAAAAAAAAAAAGTTCTGATCTCAGAACTAAACTTCATTCTCCTTAGCAAATTTAGTTTCTTTTCACTATATGATTCACTACATGGCTAGATGTCTCAAAGGTTGTCTGTGGCAATGAGAAATGGAGTGCATGATACACTTAACAAGACCTATAACAACTATTTCAATGATTAGAAGGACTAGGCAGGCTAGTAGAAGAGGTATTCCAGATTTGATACTTAGAGGTACTAACTGAAACTATCAAAGGAGGAAGGTACAGTCATGTAGTGAATTGTATGCAACAAGGAGACTTTGACATATTTTAATAATAGCTTTTTCTACTTCTCTGGAACTTTTCGTCCTTGAACAGCAAGGGGTATTCACAACACACAGTCTCCTCCTTGTTGAGCTAGGAGGAAATCAAGGACAATTATATTATCTAATATAATTTAAGCAAGGGATAGTAAGGATGTCTTTTGGGCTGCCATTCCATCAGCAACATTATCAGGAATTTGGGCCATAATGGCAGATAGATTGAGAATAGATTTTTCTAATTGTAATATGCCATAAGTGGGAAAAAATATGTTTGAAGAAATGACCAGCTCTAACCAGGTTTATCAGCAATGGGACTGTCTGAGAGCACAAGTTCTCTTTTCTGTAGGGATATTAATTTCAAGTCACTGTTTCATAGTAAGCTGCCTCATATGAATGGATGCTAATGAGAACTCCAAAGATACCTAGGATACAATTGGCCCCAAGTATTCCAACCATCAAAACATGGCAAGGCACAAGTAGAGGTTAAATCACTGACCTTTTTGCCCAAATAAACTGATCCTCCACACACACACACACACACAAAAAAACATATTTAGATGGGGCATGTAACATCCCTGCCCCAGTATGAATATTAGGAAATGGAATGGAGTGATTGGGTCTTTCAAGCAAGTCTGCAGTTAATAAAACATCACAAGTGAATAATTTTGAGAATTCTAGGTGATTTCAGAGTTGGGCAAAGAACTGGGGAATTTTGACAATTATAAGACAGCTACTAATTAATGAGGAATAATATTGAGTATTACTTTAAAAAAAAAAAAGATTGCATGATGCAGGAAAAACAGAACCTCCATCAGGACCTATCCAGGCACGAGTAAGATTGAAACAGGACACTGCTGAATAGATGGATAATTTTGGAGGTAACCATAGTTTTAAACAAATGGACCATTTACATTGTTTTTCCTAATCAGTATTAAAGTTAAGTATGAACTTATCTAAAACGGGTATAATGAGGGGATCACATGTTCTCAGATGGAATGAGGAGAAAGATGACATATACAGTATTCAGTAAAATTCCTGGGCTAGTTACTGATGAGTTAATTTGATAAAGCATTTTCATTTCAAGCACTACTGATGGTTCTGATAAACAAAAAATATACTTATAAAAAAATTCATAATGGAGAAAAGTTAACTAAAGTAATATAATAAAGAGAAAAATGTGTGTAAAACACTTTCTTTTTAGTAAATTATTAGGAGATGAACCCAAGTTGGTAAAATAAAGGTACTTTTTTTTCTTTTTTCCTTCACCAAGTTTTGTTTAATGTCAACCTTTTATATCATCATGGTACAAGTATCAAAACCAGGAAATTAACAACTAATTATACTACTATTAACTGAACTCCAGACTTCAGATAGATTTTACCAGTTTTCCAACTAATATTCTTTTTCTCTTTCAGGATCTCACATTGTGTTTAGTTGTTATGTGTCCTTAGTCTCCTCTGGTCTAAGACAGTTTCTCAGTTTCTTTCCTTATTTTTCATGACCTTTACAATTTTCAAGAACACTGGTCAGGTATTTCACAGAATGTCCCTCAATATGGGTTGTTTTTTTTTTTTTAATTGTGATTTGGATGAATATTTACAGAGCAAATTCACTTTCCATACAACATATACTTTGTCTCATGACATTGACCACAGTTTACCACAATGCAACAGCTCCCCTCCCACTTCCTCCCCATAGTTACCTATTCCCAGTGTCCATCCCTCCATACACTCCTGCTGTCTCCCTGTGAATAAGCAGCCCATCTTTCTCCCATGATTGTTTTCTCCAAGGAAAGTATCTACTTGAGGTAAATGTTCAGCTCATATGCCTGTCTTTTGTTTGGCTGGAAACCACAGGTGTGGGTTCAATTCCAGACCTGAAGAGCAGCTAGGGGCCATAGTCTCAGTGGTTCCACCAGGCTCTATCAGACAAGCAAACCTGGTCCCCACTTTAAAATAAAGGTAATTTTAAAGGCTATAAATGTTAAACAGAGTACAAAAATTTCAATTTCTGGCATAAGGAATAAATGATTTAACCTGATGGGTTAGTGTTAAAGCTATTCAACAATTACCAAACCTACTAATAATTCCACAAGTGTGTGTCAAACAGACAAAACTATTAAAACCAGCAGTTGAGAAACAGAATCCAGAAACTTCAGCCACTTGCCAACTTGCATGCAATCTTGTTCTGTGATTCCTGAGAACAGCTGCTTGATTTTGAAGTTGTCTACTTCTGGCTACTAGGGCATTTCAGTCTGTTTCAAATTTCCATTTGGCTGACAAGTCCAGATAGGTGCTTTGGCTTTTTTTTTTTTTTTTTAGCTCTGATAACTGAATGTGAGGGTTAATTCCTTCTAGTTTCACTGCATAAGGATTAGTTAAAAGAACTAGATAAGACCTGTCCAGTGGAATTTAAAGAATTTTCTAGTTGGTACCTTTTTCAATAGACATGATCTCCTGGGGTAATATTAATTAAAAGAGAAGAACCAGATTTTTACTCCTCAAATATTTCTTTAATTTGTGAAAAATATTTCTTAGAGTATTATATTAGAGATTGACAATATTTCAATAATTCAGGGTGTACTAAGTTTTGCCACGTGCAAAACACACTCACCCATCATATCATCCTATGACTGGGAATTTATAATACATCACAAATGGAGAATAATTATATCAGGTCTCACTATGATGGATGATTATATCATTAAAAACCTGTCAGATTATTACATAACTGTGAAGTTATTGAGAATCATGGCTTAACCAAGGTGACGCATATTTTGGAGGTACACTATTAAATCCATGACCCAAATTCCTGTCCTTGCCACATGCAAAACACACTCACCCATCATATCATCCTAAGAGTCTTAAATCAAACTCCAAGTCCAAATTCTATTCTGGTCAAAATTCCTCATCATCTGTGAACCTGTGAAATCTAGAATAAAAGTTATCAGAGTACAATGGTGGAACAAGCACAAGGTAGGCATTTCATTATCAATGTGAGAAATTGAAGAAAAAGAAGGAATAATGGGCATTAAGTAAGTCTGAAACCCCACAGAATTTGTTACCTCTCAAAGCTTGTGGTACCATGGACTGCTAAAAGAACGAACAAATCTGTCCTGGAAGAAGTGCAGCCAGAATGCTCCTTGGAAGAAAGAATGGTCAGACTTCATCTCACCTACTTTGATCAGGTTGTCAGATGGGATTGTTCTTTGGAGAAGGATGTCATGCTTGGTAAGGTGGAGTGTCAATGAAAAAGGAGAAGGCTCCAACAAGATGGATTGACATGGTGGCTGCAGCAATGGACTCAGGTATAGTAGGGATCATGAGGCTGGCACAGGACTGGGCACTTTCATTCTGTTGTACATAAGGTCACTATGAGTTGGAGATGACTCAATGGCACATAACAACAACAACAACTCAAAGCTTAAAAATAATCCTATTTTCTGAGACCATCTAGGCAATGGCCCTGCCCTCCACACACTAGGAATTTTCTACTCTCTGGATTCTGGGTGCAGGTCCTTTGGTGCTGGGCTTCAGTTCCACTTTCCAGGCCCCCTGGGATGTCAACTCTGCTCCTTCAGCTTTGAGCAGCCCCATTCTCCTAGTCCAACTGAATGGAGACTCCCACCACCTTGGCCCCACCAAACTTGATTTTTTTTTTTTTTCGCCCCTTGGGCATGTCGTCCCTGATCCATCAGTTTTGGTCAGCAGCTCTGGCCCCTTCTCACCAGCACACCTTAATGACAGCCCTCCACTCCAGAACCAAGTTGGTGAAGATCTGACTCTTTGAAACTTAGGAGGCTGTGGTCCTTTGATACCCAGCAGATTGTGGGTCCGCCTTTTGAAACCACCAAGGTTGTGGCCCTACACCTTCAGGCCGAGGCAGCTCTGTTTCCTGTGTTTCAGCTTCTGTTTCCTGGTCCGTTGGTCTCCTGGCCCTTCAGCCCCTTGAACTTCTTGGGTGCACCTGGCCTCTTCCCTGATTAGGCAAGTGTTACAAAGCTCCTTAACTTTACAGATAAGTGCCCAGAGGCACTTCACACTGCCACAAGATACTCAGCTCTCTTGCTCCATGGTTGGCAAGCCTAGCTCTGTCAACAAGTGCCAGAAGAAGAACCTCATAGGAGGGGAGTCTGCTAGTAGATAAATGTTGGAGTAAAGCAGACATAGCATGGGGTATATATATATATATATATATATAAGATTCCCTAAAATTGTATCTGCAGTAGTTTCCACCAATTTTGCAATACAAGCCGTGGCCCTGAGGCAAGGGAAGTAGCTTCTAGCTGCAGGCTGTAATCACCTACAGGACTATTTTTATCCTCTGAGTTTATGTGTAAGAACACCTAAAGCATTACCAGGAACTTCAAGTACAAATAAAGAGAAGTTCAAATGATAGCTATCAGGGAATCCTGAAGCGGGCATGTTACTCAAAGTTTCTTTTAATTTAATTATTTCCCTCTGATCTTCTGCAGTGAGATAAAATGTATCAGGGTCATTGGTCCTTAAATATTTGTATAAAAATTGAGCCATGAGAAAATAGTTAGGAATCCAAGCTCAACAATAGCCACAGAGCCCTAAAAATCTCCTTAATTATTTCTTTGTTTTAGGTAAAGGGGAGGCTATGATAGCTTCTTTTCTTTTCTTGCAATAGCCTTTTTTTTTTTTTTAAATAGGAGTGCCTTCTATACTGAATTAATGACCTAAGTATTCGCCAGAAAGCTGAAATACTTGTAATTTTTCTCTAGAAATGCTATGTCCACTAGCAGCTAAATGTGTTAACAAAGTGATGCTGTTTTCTAGGCAGGCTTACCAAGAGGTGGAGCATATGAGTAAGTTGTTGACATATTGTAAAAATGTAGACTCACTTGTTAATTTTAAAGGTTGCAAATCTGCATGCAAAACCTGAGAGAAATATATTGGAGACCTTGTTAAATCTTGGGGTGTGGGAGTCCAGAGGAATTGTTAGTTGTTGCTGTCTTTGGACTCTCTGGCTTTGAATCTTTGGCAGATTCTTCAGAGTATAAAGGAAATTCACACAAAGAAGGCAGAGTGGGATACAGAAAAGTGATCACTGGCTGAGGAGTAGAGGGAACTGCAGTGAGGGGTGTAAGCACAGCACTGCTCTGATTTTGTAATTCCTTTTTTTTTAATTTAGTTCAGAAACTGTATTCTTCAATTCCTAATACTGTTTAGTCAATTTAGAAAGAGTGTCTTGCAGAAAAGTTATTTTGTTATTTTTATCTCTTGAGAGGCCTCAAGGTACCCATTGAAAAAGATATCCCATTGCAACTTCTTAATGTGGGAGCCTTTATTTTCTAATTTACCATATAGAGTATTTAACTTAGAAAGATCAATGATCTCCCAAAGTGGCCACTGATTTTCTGAACTGTCTTTGGTTAGGTCATGCTAAGCAGATAGAAACAAACATATTGAAGAAAAAAATGCTTGTTCATGTAATGAGTGGGAGTTTATAAAGGAGGCTCAGTGTCAATCATAGATAAGGCATTTCCCATATTCACGAAAGCAGCATAAAGTAAGCTTCAGAAGCTTTAAAGTAAAGCTAAGAGCTTTCAGTGTCTCAGAACTGGATAACATAACAGTTAATGAAGGAATGCTGCAGAATTTTTATGACAGTGTTTTGATCTGAACTGTGCCCACTGTTTCTAAGTGGCTTTTATGTTCTGAGATTCTTAAGCAATGACTGTGTGGCAGCAAAAATCGGAGGAACTTACATTTCACTTTAAAAAACCAGACAAGATAGAGAAAGGCAAATCATATAATAAAGTTCAGGAAACTCCTATGCAAAGAGAGCACAGACACAGATGCAATTGCTATTTACCTTTCCACAACTCCTAAATCCACCATAGAGACAAGGAGTCCAATAATGACCCAGACTGGTGCTGTTTTCCCAAATCCCTGGCACCTAGGAAGTTGCACATGTAAATCCACCTTTGAGACACAAAGAAATGTTGTAGCAAAGCACCAGTCTTACACGTTGTTAGAAATGAAGACAGAGTTTGGTTGAAAGGTAGAGAAGCCCACAAACTGGGAGAGACACTAGCACCCAGGTTCCAAACTGCAGGAAGAGAGAGGTTTCCATCAGGTGAATCAGGGGTATGTGCTTACAAACATGAAGTGAGACAGGACAGAAAGTTACAAGAGGGTGGTTAAACCACAATTCTTCTTAACATTATCATTGCTATTTTCTAACCTCCTGGAACACGTGCACCAATCTATTCTTTATGGATTAAGCCACTGTATTAGGCTGGCTTCTCTGTTGTTGTTGTTGTTATGTGCCATCGAGTCAAACCCGACTCATAGCGACCCCTCCTTGGGTTTCCGAGGCAGTATCACTACGGAAGTAGGATTGCCCAACCTTCCTTCCGAGGAGTGGCTGGTGGGTTTGAACCGCCAGCCATCTGGTTAGCAGGCAAGTGTCTTAGCCACTATGCTACCAGAGCTCCTCTAGAGAAGCAAATCCAGTGAAGCTTATTGTTAGGTTGTTAGGTGCCAATGAGTCAGCTCTGACTCATAGTGACCCCAACATACAACAAAACGAAACGCTGCCTGGTCGTGTGCCATCCTCACAGTCCTTGCTATACTTGAGCCCATTGTAGCAGCCACTTTGTCAATCCATCTTGTTGAGGGTCTTCCCCATTTTCACCAGCCCTCCACTTTATCAAGCTTGACATCCTTCTCCAGGGAGTGGTTCTTTCTGACAACATGACCAAAGTAGGTGAGACAAAGTCTGGTCATTCTCACTTCCAAGGAGTATTCTGGCTGTGCTTATTCCAGGACAGATGTGTTCACTTTTCTGGCAGTCCATGGTATTTTCAGTATTCTTTGCCAACACCGTAATTCAGAGGCACCAACTCTTCTTTGGTCTTCTTTATTCATTGTCCAGCTTTCACACACACATGAGGTGATTAAAAATGGCTTGGGTTAGGTACACCTTAGTTTTCAAAGTGCCATCTTTGCTCTGCAGCACTTTAAAGAGGTCTTTTGCAGCAGATTTGCCCAGTGCAATATGACGTCTGATTTTGTGACTGCTACTTCCATGGGTGTTGATTGTGGATCCCAGTAAAATAAAATCTTTGACAACTTTGATCTTTTTTCCATTTATTATCATGCTGTTTATTGGTTCAATTGTGAGGATTTTTGTTTTGTTTTGTTTTCTTTATGTTGAAGTATAATCCATACTGCAGACTGTAGCCTTTACTCTTCATCAGCAAGTGCTTCAAGTCATCTTCACTTTTGGCAAGCAAGGTTGTGTCATCTGCAAATAGCAGGTCATTAATGAGTCTTCCTCCAATCCTGACGCCACAATCTTTTTCATATAGTCCAGCTTCTCGGATTATTTGCTTAGCATATAGATTGAAATAAGTGTACTGAAAGGATGCAACCCTGACACACACTCTTCCTGATTTTAAAGCATGCAATATCCCCTGTTCTGTTCAAACAACAGCCTCCTGGTCTATGTACAGATTCCTCATGAGCACAATGAAGTATTTTGGAATTCCCATTCCTCATCATGCTATTGATAACTTATTATGATCCACAAAGTTGAATGCTTTTGCATAGGCAATAAAACAGAAGTAAACATCTTTCTGGTATTCTTTGTTTTCAGCCAAGATCCATCTGACATCAGCAGTGATATCCCTTGTTCCCCATCCTCTTCTGAATCTGGCTTGCATTTCTGGAAGTTCCCTGCCAATATATCACTGCATCTGTTTTTGAATTACCTTCAGCAAAATATTACTTATATGTGATATTAATGATATTGTTTGATAAGGCTAGAGAATGCCAAATTCTCTGATTGCAGTTCCCTTAAGTCAGATGGTTGTCGTTAGGTTCTGTCAAGTCAGATCTGACTCACAGACCCTACGTACAACAGAATGAAACACTGCCCAGTCCTGCACCATCCTCACAGTTGTTACTGTTCTTGAGACCATTTTTGCAGCCACTGTGTCCGTCCATCTCACTGACTCTCTACTTTCCTAAGCATGATGTCATTCTCTAGGGACTGGGCCCTCCTGATAACATGCCCAAAGTATGTGAGAAAACTTCTCACCATCTGTGCTCCTAAGAAGCATTCTGGCTATACTTCTTCTGACAGATTTATTTGTTCTTCTTGCAATCCATGGTATTTTTAGTATTCTTCACCATTATCATGATTCAAATGCGTCAGTTCTTCTTAAGTCTTCCTCATCCAATGCTCAGCATTCACGGCATATACTGTTGTTGTTAGGTGCCATTGAGTCATCTCCAACTCATAGAAACTCTATGTACAGCAGAACGAAATACTCCCTGGTCATGTGCCAGCTCCACGATCTCTGATATACCTGAGCCCATCATTGTAGCCACTGTGTCAATTCCATCTTGTTGAGGGCCTTCCCTTCTTTTGCTGACCCTCCACTTTACCAGGCATGATATCCTTCTCCAGGGTATGGTCTCTTCTTACAACATGACCAAAGTAGGTGAGACGAAGTCTGGCTATTCTCAATTCTAAGGAGTATTTCAGCTGCACTTCTTCCAGGACAGATTTGTTAGTTCTTTTAGTAGTCTGTGGTATTTTCAGCATTCTTCACCAGCACCACAACTCAAAAGCATCAACTCTTCTTTGGTCTTCCTTATTCACTCTCCAGCTCTAACATGCATATGAAGTGATTGAAGAGATCATGGCTTGTGTCAGGTGCAACTTAGTTCTCAAGGAGACTGCAGTGTACTAAATTACTTAGTATGGCTTTTCTATCCATAAGTCATTGTAAACTCAGTGGTAGAATGAGCAACTGAGGAGCTGATTGTAAATGTTATCCACGTGGAGTATTTCTGTTGGGCGTGGCACAATACGATGTTCTGGGAGGTGCCCACTTTCTCTCAGGTGCTTAGAGTTCTGATGCTATGATTGGCTAGTTTGACCACCCTGCTGGGCTCAAAAGGAGGCCTCCTGGAAGCAG
>NW_006922000.1:2652175-2655818 GCF_000298275.1 Orycteropus afer afer | reverse complement strand
TCCCTAATTCTGTCTTCCATTGATTCAGTTCTGCTCCTTTGTCCATTCAATGTCTTATCTATTTCTGAAAATTTAGTATTAATCTTCTGGATTTCTGTGCATAGATTTTGTATCATTTCTAATTTTTCATTTATTTTGTCATTTTGTTCTTGTATTGTCTTTTGAAATTATTGTAGGGTTTTCTCTGTGTTTTCCTCAATTTTTTCAGTGTTTTCCTTGATCTGTCTCTCAATTCATTGAAGATACCTAAATGTAATTCTCTTGAATTCCTTATCAGGGGGTTCAAATGCTACATCATCCTCATGGATGTGGTTTGGGTCTGTATCCTGACCCCTTGTCTCTCCTGCTTTATCTTTCTTCTTTGTGTGGACTATGATGCTCTGTTGTCTCTGAGGCATTGTGATGTTATTGTGTTTATATTTAATTGGTGATTGTATGTTGGAGTGACTTGCCCACAATTTTCGTTTTCTTTGTTTGTATGTTATCTATGTAAGCAGGGTACTGTACTGTGCTCCTGTATTCACTAGTTGACAGCACTTATACACTCACCACCTGTCTCCTTTCCTGTTTTCTGCCTTTCGTATGTTCCTGCTGACTTTGGCAAACAGAGCCTATTCTTAGGTCTGTGGAATCCGAATGAGAATGCTGTCACTTTAAAATCCAAAATGGATGCCTCTTGTAAAAATTCAAACTGGCTGCGCCCTCAGTCCCTTTAAAAATCCAAAATGGCCACCACTTGTAAACATTCAAAATGGCTGTGCCCTCCATCAGTTTAAATATCCAAAATGGCTTCCACTTGTAAATGATCAAAATGGCAGTGCACTCCAGACAGTGGAAAGTCAACAGCTCATATTGTCTCCCTCCTTGCTGTTTCCCTTCCTAGTAATATGCCACCAGTGTAGTCGTCCCTGCAGCCCTTGATGACCAGGGCTGATCTTTAGGTCAATTCTCAGGTCCCAACACCACTTGGAAATATTCAGGCTCTTGGTCCCATCAGAGTAGCTGATAGTCCGCAGCTCTGACCATCTCTGTATTCACTGTTTTTGTTCAGGTTTTTCCACTAATTGGTGCCTAATCTACTTCTGTATAGTTCCTTTCAAAGCTCAGGGCTCTAGGATTATCTTCTGTATCTCTGTCAATTGATTTTTCTTTTCTTTCTTGAAGAGGGTCTGTGTCACTTGTCTGCCTATTCCTCCATCTTACAGGAAGTCCTGCTTCTTAACATTTAAATAGGTCTTTTGGCCTAGATTTGCTCAATGTAATGCAACATTTGATTTCTAGATTGATACCTCCATGGGCATTGATTGTGGATCCAGGTAAAAGGAAATCCTTGGCAAAGTCAATCTTCTCTCCATTTATCATAATATTGCGTTTTGGTCCAGTTGTGAGGACTTATGTTATTTTTATGTTGAGGTGTAATCCAGAGTGAAAATATAGTCTCTGATCTTCATTAGTAAGTGTTTGAATTGTCACTTTGTTGTTCTGTGGTGGCTTGCATGTTGCTCTGATGCTGGAAGTTATGCCACTGGTACCAGTAGGGTCACACACAGTAGACAGGTTCAGTAGAGCTTCTAGAGTACGGCAGACTACAAAGGAGGACCTGGCAGTCTGCTTTTGAAAATATTGGCCAGTGAAAATCTTATGAATAGGAGCAAAACAGTGTCTGCTATAGTGCTGAAAGATGAGGCCCTCAGGTTGGAAGACATGCAAAGTACAACTGAGGAAGAGCTACCTCCTCAACATACAGTCAATCTTAATGATGTGGGTGGAGTAAAGCGTTCAGGACCTTCATTTGCTGATGAAGCAGGAGTGAGAGCAAACAGTTGCAAATATCCATTAATGATCAGAACATGGAATGTATGAAGTATGAATCTAGGACAATTGGAAGCTGTCAAAAAATGAAATGATATGCTTGAAGATCAATATACAAGGCATTCCAAACTAAACCCAAATCCAATACCATCAAGTAAATTCTGACTCATAGTGACCCTATAGGACAGAGTAGAACTGCTCTATAGGGTTTCCAAGGGAAAATCTTTAAGGAAGCAGCTTCCCTCATCTTTCTCCCATGGAGTGGTATGTTTGAACCACTGACCTTTTGGTTAACAGCTGAAAAACTTAACCACTGTGCCACCAGAGCTACTTACATGAGGCATAATTAGTTGAAATGAACTGGTATTGGCCTTTTTCATTTGGGCAATCATATGTTCTACTATGCAGAAATGACAAATTGAAGAGGAATGGTGTCGTATTGATTGTCAAAATGAACAGTTCAAGATCTCTGCTGAAATACAATGCTGTCAGTGATAGAATAATGTCCCTATGCCTACATGGAAGACCAGTTAATACGATGATCAATCAAATTTACACACCAACTACTAAGGTGGAAGATGAAGAAACTGGCGATTTTTAGCAGTCTGAAATTTATTAAACATGTAATCATTATGCATTGATAAGTACTGGTGATTGGAATGAGAAAGTTGGAATCAAAAAAGAAAGATGAGTAGCTGGAAAATATGGCCTTGGTGATTAAAATAATATCGGAGATTGCATGATAGAATTTTGCAATACCAGCAACCTATTAACTGGAAATGTCTTTTTTCAACAAATAAATGATGACTATACATGTAGCTACTCATGAAGTTTTCCAGTAATAGACAGTGTTTCACTGCTGTTTCATAAGGTTCTCACTGGCCAATTCTTTGAGAAGTGGATGTCCCCTTCCTTCTTCCAAGTCTCTTAGTCTGGAAGTTCCATTGAAATCTGTCCACCATGAGTGACCCTGCTGGAATTTGGAATACTGGTGACATAGCCTCCAGCCTCACAGCAACACACAAGCCACCAAGCAGTATATCGGCAGAGGACTTCCAGCTGCAAGCTGGATTCAGAAGAGACTTGGAATGAGAGACATCACTGATGATGTCAGATAGACCTTGGCTGAAAGCAAAGAATGCCAGAAAGATGTTTACTTGTGTTTTATTGACTTTCAAAAGCATTCAATTGTGTGGATCATAACAAATTATGGATAGCACTGAGAAGAACTGGAATTCCAGAACACTTAATTATGCTCATGAGGAACCTGTACACAGACCAAGAGGCTGTCTTTCCAACAGAACAAGGGGATACTGCATGGTTTGGAATCAGAAGGGCATTGTGTCAGGGTTGTATCCTTTCACCATACTTGTTCAGTCAATATGCTGAGCAAATAGTCTGAGAAGCTGGACTATATGAAGAAGAGCATGGCATCAGGATTGGAGGAAGACTCATTAACAACGTGTGATATGTGGATGACACAATTCTGCTTGCTGAAAGAGAAGATGACTTCAAGCACTTGCTGATGAATATTAGGGGCTACAGTCTGCCGTATGGATTACACCTCAACATAAAGAAAATGAAAATCCTCACAACTGGACCAATAAGCAGCATTACAATAAATGGAAAAAAGATTAAAGTTGTCAAAGACTTCATATTACTTGGTTCTACAATCAATCCCAATGGAAGCAGCAGTCAAGACATCAGATGAATGGAGAGTGTATCCAAGATCATATATAGGGTTGGCAGACAATGGGCCTATAAGTTCATGTGAATGATCAGAATTCTCAGGTGTATAGTAGAGCTGACAAGGGGCAAGGTTATGGTCATT
>NW_006922000.1:2636987-2651405 GCF_000298275.1 Orycteropus afer afer | reverse complement strand
TAATTAAAAAAAAAAAAAAGACATCAGACGACATGTTTCACTGGGAAAATCTGCTGCAAAAGACCTCTTTAAAGTGCTGAAGAAAAAAGATGTCTCTTTGAAGACTATGGTGTGCCTCGCCCAAGTCATGGTATTTTTAATCTCCTCATATGGGTGTGAAAACTGGACAATGAATAAGGAAGACTGAAGAAAAGCTGATGCTTTTGAGTTGTGATGTTGGCGAAGAATGCTGAAAGTACCATGGACTGCCAGAAGAACTAACAAATCTCTCCTGGCACAAGTGCAGTCAGAATGCTCCTTGGAAGTGAGAATGGCCAGACTTGGTCTCACCTACTTTGGTCATGTTGTCAGAAGGGACCATTCCCTGGCAAAGGATATTATGCTCGAGGTGGTAGTCAAAGTTGTATGTCAACTTGGCTGGGCCTGGCTGAGTGGTCGGGCAGCTGGTGGTAGTTTTTCCCCATGATGAGACTGGTAATCAACTCCATGGTGGAATCTACCAAAAGCAGCTGAGTAGCTGCTTTGGGATGTGGTCTGGATCCTGTATATAAGCAGGAGCTTTGGGAATGGTCTCTAGCTTGTAGAGAACACTTGGACCCTGCATGTAGCTGTGTCATTGTTCAGCAGCCTGCTGTGTTCTGCTCTTCTTGGGACTTTCAATGGACTTGAACTTATGGCCTGCTGAGGGGTTTGGTAACATCAGGACTGTGCCTTTTTACTTGTCAACCTTGGGCTTGTCAGCCTCAGCAGCCAGCAGCTGTCTGAGGGAAGAAAAGCCTCTAGACTCAGTGAGCCAGAAGCAGGAGGCAGAGCTGAAGCCCAAGGCTTTTATCCAGCCCCTAGAGCCTGGTACTTTGAACTCGGACTTACAGCCTCCAAACTATAAGAGAATAAACTCCTGTCTGTTAAGACCATCCCATTTGTGGTATATATTCTCGTCAGAGTAGCACTAGGGAACCAGGACACTTGGCAAAGTGGAGGGCCAATGAAAAAGAAGACTCTCAATGACATGGATTGACCCAGTGGCTGCAACAATGGGCTTGGGTATAGCAAGGACTGTGAGGCTGGCACAGGACTGGCAGTGTTTCGTTCTGTTGTGTATAGGGTCACTATG
Source organism: Orycteropus afer afer (assembly GCF_000298275.1). Classification (NCBI taxonomy): domain Eukaryota; kingdom Metazoa; phylum Chordata; class Mammalia; order Tubulidentata; family Orycteropodidae; genus Orycteropus; species Orycteropus afer. The sequence continues at coordinate 2,650,291 of NW_006922000.1, read as the reverse complement.
AGTCAGCTGACTCAATGGCACCTAACAACACAACAACATACAGTGGACTTTGCCCAATGGAATACACAGTAATCCAATCAACTATATCTGTGGAAAGAGATGATAGAGAAACTCAATGTCATCAGTGAAAAAACAAAGCCAGGAGCTGACTGTGGGAAAGACCATCAGAAAGAAAAGACCAAAATGGATGTCAGAAGAGACTATGGAACTTGCACTTGAATGGAGAGCACCTAAAATGAATGGAAGAAATGATGAAATAAAAGAGCTGAACAGAAGATTTCAAAGGGCAGCTAGAGAAGACAAAGCAGTATAATGAAATGTGCAAAGAGTTTGAAAACCAAACAGAAAGAACACACCTGGAATTTCTCAAGCAGAAAGAACTGAAGAAAAAAATTCATGTTTTGAGTTGCAATATTGAAGTACTCTATGGGAAAAATATTGAATGATGCAGGAAGCATCAAAAGAAGATGGAAGGAATATAAAATTCACTGTATCAAAAAGAATTGGTTAACAGTCAGCCATTTCAGGAGGTAGCTTATGATCAATAACTAATTGTTTTGAAGGAAGACATCCAAGCTGCATTGAATGCATGGGCAAAACACAAAAAGCCCAAAGCCAAGCCCACTGACATTGAGTAGATTCTGACTCACAGCTACCCTTTCAAAACAGAGGAAAAATGCCTCATAGGGTTTCTGAGGCTGTAACTCTTTATGGGAGTGGACTGGTTCATCTTTCTCCCATGAGGCAGCTGGTGGGCTTGGACCATCAAATCTTTTAGTTAGCAGCTGAATGCTTTAACCATCACATCACCAGAGCCCCTTAGTCTCCAGTAAGTGCCAATGGGATGTTTCAACAAATGGATGCAACACTGCAAGTACTCGATCTTCTAAGCCAAGATTTGGAAGACAGCTATCTGGCCAACTAACCGGAATAGATCTGTATTTGTGCCCATTCCAAAGAAAAGTGATCCAATGGAATGCAGAAATTATCGAAAAATACCATTAATATCACATGTAAGTAAAATTTTGCTTAAAATAATTCAAAATGGTTGCAGTAGTACATCAGCAGGGAACTGCCAGAAATTCAAGCCAGATTCAGAAGAGGAGGCAGAACAAGGGGTACCACTGCTGATGTCAGATGGATCTTGGCTGAAAGAAATAACACCAGAAAATAGTTGGTTTTATTGACTATACAAAAGTGTTCAACTGTGTTGTTGTTGTTAGGTGCCATTGAATCAGCTCTAACATCTAGTGACCTTATGTACAATGGCTAAGGCATTTGACTGCTAACCAGAAGACTGGCAGTTCAAACCCACCAGCCACTCCTCGGAAGGAAGATGGGGCAATCTACTTCCGTAGTGATACCGCCTCAGAAACCAAAGGAGGGGTTGCTGAGTCGGGTCCGACTCGACAGCACATAACAACAACAACAACAATGTACAAAAGAACAAAACATTACCTGGTCATGTGCCATCTTCACAACCCTTACCATACTTGAGCCCATCATTACAGCCACTGTCATTCCTTCTTGTTGAGGGTCTCCTCCTTTTTCCCTGACCCTCCACTTTACCAAACTTGATATCCTTTTCCAGGGACTGGTCCCCTTTGACAACGTGACCAAAGCAGGTGAGATGAAGTCTGGCCATTCTTGCTTCCAAGGAGCAGTCCAGCTGCAATTCTAAGACAGAATTGTTCATTCTTCTGGCAGTCCATGGTATTTTCAGAATTCCTTGCCAACACCACAATTCAAAGGCGTCAACTATTCCTCATTGTCCAGCTTTTACATGCATATAAGGCTATTGAAAATACCATGGCTTGGGTTACGCACTGTTGTTGAGTCTGACCTGACTCATAGGGACCCATCCTTGGGTTTCTGAGGTGGTATCACTACAGAGTACATTGCCCAACCTTCCTTCCAAGCAGTGGCTGGTGGGTTTGAACTGCCAGTCTTCTGGTTAGCAGTCAAATGCCTTAGGCACTATGCCACCAGAGCTCCCATGCACACTTTAGTCTTCAAAGAGACATCTTTGCTCTTCAACACTTTAAAGAGGTCTTTTGCAGTAGATTTTCCCAGTGTGATACATCTAATTTCTTGATTGCTGCTTCCGTGGCTGTTGATTGTGGATCCAAGTAAAATGAAATCTTAGAAAACTTCAATCTTCTCTTTATTTATCATGATGTTGCTTATCGGTCCAGTTGAGAGGATTTTAGTTTTCTTTATGTTGAAGTGTAATAATCTTCATCAATAAGTGCTTCTAGTCCTCTTCATTTTCAGCAAGGAAGGTTGTGTCATCTGCATATCACAGATTGTTAATGATTCTTGCTCCAATCCTGATGCCATGTTCTTCTTCATACAGTCCATGCTTTTGGATTATTTGCTTAGCATACAGATTGAATAACTATGGTGAAAGTATACAAACCCGACTCACACCCTTCCTGATTTTAAAGCATGCAGTGTCCTCTTGTTCTGTTCAAATGACAGCCTTCTGGTCTGTGTACAGGTTCCCCACTAGCACAATTAAGTGTTCTGGAATTTTCATACTTTGTAATGTTATCCATATTTTGTTATGATCCACACAGTCAAATGCTTCTGCATTTGCATCATCAGTAAAACACAGGTAAATATCTTTCTGGTATTCTTTACTTTCAGCCAAGATCCATCTGACATCAGCAATGATATCCCTCATTCCACATCCTCTTCTGGATCCAATTTGCATCTCTTGAGTTTCCCTGTCAGCATACAGCTGTAACCATTTTTTTTAATTATCTTCAGCAAAATTTTACTTGGGTGTGATATTACTGACATTGTTTGATAATTTCCACATTTTGTTAGATCACCTTTCTTTGGAATGGGTACAAATATGGATCTCTTCCAGTCAGTTGTACAGTCAGGTGTTTTCCAGATTTCTTGGCATAAACAAGTAACTATCATTAACAACCTGAGATATGCAGACAATACAACTTTGCTTGCTGAAAGTGAGGATGACTTAAGGCACCTACTGATGAAGGTTGAAGAATACAGTCTGCAGTATGGATTACATCTCAACATAAAGAAAACAAAAATCATCACAACTGGACCAATGAGCAGCATCACAATAAATGGAGAGAAGATTGAGGTTGTCAAGGAATTCACGTTGCTTGGTTCTACAATCGATGCCAACGGAAGCAGCAGTCAGAACATTAGACGACGTGTAGCATTGGGAAAGTCAACTGCGAAGGAACTGTTTCAAGTGCTGAGGAGCAAGGATATCTCATTGAGGACTAAGGTGCGCCTGACACAAGCCATGATATTTCCAATCGCCTGGTATGCATGTGAGAGCTGGACAATGAATAAGGAAGACTGAAGAAGAGTTGACGCTTTTGAGTTGTGGTGCTGGCGAAGAATGCTGAAAGTACCATGGACTGCGAAAAGAACGAACAGATCTGTCCTGGAGGAAGTGCAGCCAGGATGCTCCTTGGAAGCAAGAATGGCCAGACTTCATCTCACCTATTTTGGTCATGTTGTCAGAAGGGACCATTCCCTGGAGAAGGATGTCATGCTTGGTAGGGTGGAGGGTCGATGAAAGAGGGGGAGGCCTTCAAGGAGATGGATTGATACAGTGGCTGCAATGATGGGATCAAGTATAGCAGGGATTGTGGGGCTGGTGCGGGATCGGGCAGTGTTTCGTTCTGCTGTGCATGGGGTCGCTATGGGTCGGAAACGACTCGACGGCACTTAACAACAACAACAACATCTGTAATGCTGCATCCATTTGTTGAAACATCTCAATTAGTATTTGGTCAATTCCTGGAGACTTATTTTTCACCAATTCCTTCAGTGCAGCTTCAATTTCTTCCTTCAATACCATTGGTTCTTGATCATATGGCACCTCCTAAAATAGTTCAACATTGGCCAATTCTTTTTTTGTATAGTGACTTTGTATTCCTTCCATCTTCTTTTGATGCTTCCTGCATCATTTAATATTTTGCCCATAGAATTTTTCAATATTGCAATGAGGCTTGAATTTTTTTTCTTCAGTTTTTTCAGCTTGAGGAATGCTGTGCATGTTCTTCCCTTTTGGTTTTCTAACTCCAGCTCTTTGCACATTTCATTATAATAATTGACTTTGTTTCCTCGAGATGCTCTTTGAAATCTGTTCAGCTCTTTCATCTTGTCATTTCTTCCATTTGCTTTGCATGCTCCACTCAAGAGCATGTTTCAGGGTCTCTTCTGACATCCATTTTGGTCTTTTTTTTCTTTCCTGTCTTTTTAATGACCTTTTGCTTTCTTCATGTATGATGTTCTTGATGTCATCACACAATTCTTCTGGTTTTTGATAACTGGCATTCAGTGTGTCAAATCTGTTCTTCAGATGGTCTCTAAATTCAGGTGGGATATAATCAAGGTCATATCTTGGCTCTTGTGGACATCTTTTAATTTTCTTCAGCTTCACCTTGGACTTGCATACGAGCAATTGATGGTCTGTTTCACAGTCAGCCCCTGGCTTTGTTTTGGCTGAAGATACTGAGCTTCTCCTTTGCCTCTTTCCACAGACATAATAAATCTGATTTCTGTGTAATCCATGTGGCCAGGTCCACATGTATAGCTGCTGTTTATGTTGTTGAAAAAGTATTTGCCATGAATAAGTCATTGGTCTTGCAAAATTCTATAATGCAATCTCTAGTGTCATTTCTATCACCAAGGCCATATTTTCCAACTACCAATGATTCTTTGTTTCCAACTTTTGCATTCCAATCACCAATAATCATCAATACATCTTGATTGCATGTTTGGTCAATTTCAGGCTGCAGAAGTTAGCAGAAATCTTGAATTTATTCATCTTCGGCTTTAGTAGTTGGTGTGCAAAGTTGAATAGTAATGGTATTAACTAGTCTTGCTTATAGGTGTGTTGATATTATCCTATCACTGACAGCATTGTACTTCAGGATAGATCTTGAATCATTCTTTGTGATGGCCAATGCAATGCCATTCCTCTTCAATTTGTCATTCCTGACATAGTACATCATATGATTGTTGTAGGAACAACAAGTTTCTTACCCCCTGAAGCAGGAAAGCAAAAGAATTTATTGAGTGTCAATATCCAAGGAGAGAGAGGGAATCACTTCTCTAAAAAGTCTGTCTCCCTGAGCTGACATGTAGTTAGGGTTTTTAAAGTGAATTGGGCTGAGTGGTAGGAGGGTTTGAGGAATGTTGAGAATGCTTTCTTCTTGTTATTGGGTTGAGTGGTTGTTGCCTTATGATCTCTCTGGTATTCTTCTGGTCAGTGATAAAAAGCCATCCTTGGTCAGGAGAAAGTGTTCTTCAAGTTCCTCACACCTTCTTAGAGAGGTTAACTACAAGGAGGGGAGAGTATGGGAGTGGGCACCCTCAGGTCTCTCAGTCTGCCGGGGATGTCTCTGTTTCTCCTTTAACTTAGTTGCTCTAGGATTGGTATCTCCTTTTTCAGGGTCATTTCACTCTATAAACTGCAATTATCTGTTACAAACAGCCAGTGGGTTTAAGTCAGATGCCCAAAGGAATGTGTGAGGAGAAAAGGGGGAGATAGAAAAACAGTTAATGATTGTGGTTAATCATAGCTGTTAGTTATATTTCTGCAATTTTCCAGCAAAAAGGCTTCTCTGGCCCTTTAACATGATTTTCTGATTCAAAATGGCCAACGCCGGTCCATCTCAGCTCACCAGTGCCTAGGATATCAATCTTTGTGCATTCCATTTCATTTTTGACAGCTTCCAATTTTCCTACATTCATACTTCATACATTCCATCTTCCAGTTATTAGTGGATGTCTGCAGCTGTGTCATCCCATTTTGAGTCGTGCCCTATCAGCAAATGGAGGTCCCCAAAGTTTGCTCCATCCAGGTCAACTCTACTCTGAGGAGGCAGCTCTTTCCCAGCTGTGCTTTGCAAGTCTTCCAACCTGAGGGGCTCATCTTCTGGCACTATATCAGACAATGTTTCAGGGCTGTTCAGTTTCCTAGTAATGTGTCAGACAGTATTTCACTGCTATTCATAAGGTTTTCACTGCCCAATTCTTTGAGAAGTGGATGCCCTCTTCCTTCTTCTGAGTCTGTCTTTGTCTGGAAGCTCCGCTGAGACCTGTCCACCGTGGGTGACTCTGCTGGTGTTTGAAATACCAGTAGTGTAGCCTCCAGCCTCACAGCAATATGCAAGTCACCACAGTACAACAAATGACAGACAAGGGGTGGGTTTGATTGTGTGGAACATAACAAATATGGATGACATTGTGAAGAATGGTAATTCCAGAATACTTAACTGTGCTCACGTGGAACATGTAGGCAGACAAAGAGGCTGTCATTGGAATAGAACAAGGGGATACTGCGTGGTTTGAAATCAGGAAAGGTATGCATCAGGGTTGTATCCTTTCACCATCCATACTTATTTAATCTGTATGCTGAGCAAATAATCTGAGGAACTGAACTATATGAAGGGGAACGAGACATCAGGATTGGAGGAAGGCTCATCAACAACCTTTAATATACAGATGAGACAACCTTGCTTGCTGAAAAGTGAAGAGGACTTGAAGCACTCACTGATGAAGATCAAAGGTCAGATTAGGCTCTGGAAGAGTAGTTTCCTCTGATAACAGGCTTTTGTTATGGAGAACAGAAGGTCTGCGCTTTTTCAAAATTACTACTTTTCTCCTTCCCCTGACTGAAGCACAGAGGATTTTCCTCCAATCTTCTCAGTGAGCACTTGGCAGCACTCCTGGAGGTAAAGCTCAGGAAAGTGTGGGTGCCCCCAAGGCAGGACCCCAGCAGTTTTTAACTCTCACACTATTTTACTGTCATTTTCAGTGAAGTTTCTTGAGGCAAACATGTATTTAATTCACACACTCAATTAGAACCCTTTTTGTCCTGGATATTCATTGTTTCTTTCTTTGTTTTGCTTTATTTTTTAAAATGATTATTCCCAGGAAGTAAATATTCTTTAAGAAGTCCTGGAGAAAATCCTGGTGACCTGTTTGCATGAAGATCATAGCCTAGAAACCCTTTAGGGTGGTTCTACTCTGCCTCACGGGTTCATTAAGAGTCCAACATGGACTTGACTCCACCTAACACCAAATAACAACTATTCGGTACTCTTTCTTACTTGTGTTTAGAAAGATGATGGTCGATCTCTCCTTTTAGATTTCACGAAGCTTCTTATTAACTGTGTCAGAGAGAAACTGATAGCAGACATCTGGCTCTCATTTTGGAGTTCTGTTACCCAAGAAACCTAATATTCACTTTAAAGAAACTCCTGACTCAAATTAACTCTGCCAGTGGCTTTTCTTTTCCCTAAAGTTGCAAATCCTTTCCTTCCTATTTGAAGCCAGGCTTAGGAAACCTGAATTTCAGAAGATGCGGCTGCCGAAGAGCAGAGGCCACCATGTGACCCGCTATCAGATGGATCTCAGTAAGATGGAGAGTGCAGGGCTCAATCACTCATGTTGAGTTAGCCAATGGTTGACCTTCCATATTTCCTTCTCTTCTTCTCTTTATAAGCCTCATTTTACAGGATGAGAGCTTACAATCAGAGGCCCTTGGTATGTGTAAATAGAGCAGTCTGAAAGCAGGGCCTTAACTCCATGTTACAGTCTTGGCAGGAGTCTGGAATCCACAGCAAAGTGTAAAATCGCCTTTTCTAAAAGCAGTTCCTCTAAGCTTGAGGCTGACCTAACCTTAATGCTGACCATATACCCTAATGGAGGCTTTATTTGTCTCTGAAGTCTGGCCGCTGCAGGATATCACAATTTATTCCCGGAGGGTCTTTCCTCTGTGATCAAACAGATGCAGGATGTGATAGCTGATACCAGAAGGGTCTTGATGCGTAACTTTATTGATCAGTCTTTACAATGCATGCCCAGAAACAGACATGACTGAGAAAAAATTCTTACCTGAAGGTTACCTGAAAAACATTTCCTGTCATTGTCCTGTGACCATGCTGTTACAGACTGGAGAGCATGGAGCCTTTCAGTCATGTACCAACCGATCACATAATCCCACATATGTGTCATCCACCTGTCCCTGCTAAGTCCCCTGCTCTTAGATATCTAGCCTTTGACTCCCCTGGTTTTCTTTCAACCAGATATGATTTTCTAACTTTAATTTCCTGCTCTAATCATTAAAAAAATGTATTCTTGCCATTGTCTGGTGGAACTCTGAATTTGGACATCTTCTCAGTCTGGCCCAGCTCTATCCCTCAGTAAAGCACTTTTGCTTTTACTTAAGCAGACTCCACAATGTTGCTCTATGACAGTACCTAGCTTCCCAGAGCCATCTGCTGCTTTTTGGAATTAAAATGATCTCCCTATATGCACACAGAATCACCAGTCAGAAAAAATTTATGTTCACATTTTGTTGAGTTTTGATTCTATCTAACAACTCTAATTTATATTTTATAATATAAATATGCTGAGCAAATAATCTGGGAAGCAGGACTATATACAGAGGAAGGAGACATCAGTATTAGAAGAAGACTCATTAGCAACCTGCGATATCCAGATGGTACACCTTCCTAGCTGAAAGTGAAGATGACCTGAAGCACTTACCAGTGAAGAACAAAGACTATGGTTTTCAGTATGGATTACACCCCAACACAAAGAAAACAAAAATCCTCACAACTGGACCAATAAGCAACTTCATGATAAATGGAGAAAAGATTGAAGTAGTCAAAAATGTTGTTTTACTTCTATCCACAATGAATACCTATGGAAGTAGCATTCAAGAAATCAGATGTCAAGGGTGGGAAGATGGTGTTGTATCCATAGCCCACATGTTTGTTCCCTCTAGCATGTTAATTCCTGAAAAACTAGGTGTAGAGATAGAAGCAGGAATTATGGAGTTATGGACAGCTGAATAGGAGAGAGGATGCCAGATTTAATGGAGGTGGAGAAAAAGAGCAGATTAAATAGCCAGGAAAAAAACAAACGATTCTGCCTGGCCAGCAGGGAGATGGAGAGATGGAGAAGCAAAAACTCATTAGCAATACAGGGGAGAATGGCAGACAGAAGGAGGAAAGGGGGGGCACCAAAGAACCCATGGAGGCTCAGAATACCCACATTGGGAGCTTCTCACAGTAACCACGGGAGCTGAGCTGAGTAAGTGGATAACCTTCCTGAGAAACAGAGCAGAAACCCCCTTGGCTCAGGCTGCCAAGGAGTTCAGAGTGGAGGGCGGAAGGAGGAAACTCCCTGTGAGTAGGTGGGCCCTGAAGTGAGCTCACAGCAGCAGGCTGGGATTCAACTCTTCCATGACTGCTTTCTAGCACAAAGTGGACTGGGGTACGGGGTTTTTGTGGCTTTCCCACCCAAGTGGAAAGTAGTGGCCTCTTAACCATTGGGGTCTCTGTCCATTTTGAACCACAAGTCTGTGATTGACAGCAAAAACATCATCATTAGTAGCCATCCAAAGCAGACTCAAAACAAAGCCCCGTAGCCAGCAGCAACTGAGTATATGTGGAAAATAGGGACTCGCTATTGGCGCTTTTTCTTATTTCTCTCTTTTTTCCCCTTCTCCCCTGCCTCATCCAATAGAAGAAGCACATTAAGCCACCACAACACCTCCTCGTCCCAACTCCAAATCCCCTTCATGATGAAAAGAGACCTGTATCTACTTTCCCAACCATAATTCCATCAACACAGAGAAAACTGGAGAGCAACCCAGTACATCTCCATAAAAAGTACACTTGATCCACATTTGCAAATATATATAAACATAAAATCAGGGTGAAACAAATCATTACATAACTAACAGTTAAAGATAACAACGTCAGAATATCTAGGAAACAACAAACAAACAAACAAAATAAAAACAGGACAAGACACTAGAAATAACACCCCAGGCTAAAGATTTATCTATCATGGAAGAAGAACAGGCCATACAATTATCTGAGAAGGAATTTAGAAGATATGTATATGGAACTCTATAAGAGCTCAAGGAAACCACAAACAGAATCAAGGAGAACATAGATAGCAGCCTGGAAGAATTCAGGAAAACCATTCAAGAACAAAATAACAAGATAAATACATAAGCAGAACTCATACAAAAACAGCAGTTAGAAATTCAGAAGATGAACACTAAAATTACAGAGTTAGACAACACAGTAGAAGGACAAAAGAGTAGACTAAAACTGGATGAAGAACATATTTCCCAACTAGAAGATAATTCCCTTGACACCAGCCTGTATGAAGAAAAATCAGATCAAGGATTTAAGAGAAATGGAGAGAACCTAAGAGTTACATGGGATGAGATGAAAAGAAACAACATATGTCTCATTGGAATACCAGAACAAGAAGAGGTGAAAAAAAAAAAAAAAACACTGAGAAAACTGTGGAATGTGGAAGATTTGCTAACAGAAAATTTCCTCTATATCATGAAGGAAGAAAAGAGATCTGTCCAAGAAGCTCAAAGAACCCTATACAGGATAGATCCCAAGAGAAAGTCACCAAGACATATCATAATTAAACTCTCCAAAACCAAAGACAAAGAAAGAATCTTGCAAGCAGCTCAGGAACAAAAAGAAATGCCACCTACAATGGATAAGCCCTAAGACTGAGTTCTGATTACTCAGCAGAAACCATGTAGGCAAGAAGGCAATGGGCTGGTATATATAAAAAACTGAAGAAAAGAACTCTAACCAAGAGTTCTATATCCAGCCAAATTGTCCATCAAATATGAGGGTGAAATCAAAACATTCTCAGACAAACAGAAATTAAGGGAATTTGTGGAAACCAGACCAACACTAAAAAAAGCTAAAGGTAGTCCTTACAGTAGAGAACCCACAACAGAGAACAACAAATTAGAATCAAGACACTTGACATCAACATGTAAAAACCAAACCAGAAATAGATGCTCAAAATAAGTTCATAAAACATTGTACACAAAGAAACAAGGGAGTCAACCTGCAGATGACACCAGCAACAAAACAAATAGAGGGACTAAAAGTTCTAGTTATGAAACTTCTAGATGGAGAAGAAGACAGGACAACATCTTTATAGAACAGACTGTTCCAAAATTAAAGAGATAAGAATTTTCTTCAGGGTAACCACAAAGAAAATTAACAATCCCCCTAAGCAAACCCAAAAAGAAGAAAAACATATGGCTTAGTAAGCATGAAACCAACAATAATGAAGAAAAGAGATAAAACACTTGATAACAAAATGAGCCCAGCACAAAAAATATTTGAACCAAGGAAAACAACAACACAACAAAAAACACAATAGAATAGCAGCAATCAATTCATACCTATCGCTGATTATACTCAATGTGAATAGACTAAATGCACCAGTCAAGAGAAAAAGAGTGGCAGATTGGATAAGAAAAGAAGACTCATCAATATGCTGCCTACAAGATGCCCACCTTAGATACAAAGATAAAAACAAATTAAAAATTAAGGGATGGAAAAAAAAATATACCAAGCAAATGGTAACCAAAAAAAGAGCAGGAGTGGAAATATTAATTTCTGATAAAATAGACTTTAAAGTGAAAAAAAGCATAAGGGACAAAGAAGGACACTAAATGATGCTGAAAGGCCAGTTGACCAAGAAGATACTACCATAATAAATATCTATGCACCCAATGAAAATGCTCCAAAATATGTGACACAAATATTAACTGAATTGAAAGGAAAAATAGACAACTCTACAATAGTAGTAGGAGGCTCATACATACCACTTTCAAGGAGGGACGGAACAATTAGGGGGAAAAAAAAAAAAAAAACCTCAACAAAGATACAGAAGAACTCAACAACACAATCAACCAACTTGACCTCTTAGACATATACAGAGCATCCCACCCAACAAAAGCACAATTCATATTCTTCTCCAGTGCACATGGATCATTCTCCATAATAGACCATATGTTAGGATATAAAACAAGCCTCAATAAATTCAAAAACATAGAAATACTACAAAACATCTTCTCAGATCTTCTCAGACCTCAATACTATAAAGTTAGAAATCAATAATAGGAAGATCAAGGAAAAAATATCAAATGTAGAAATTGAATAATACACTACTGAAAAACCACTGGGTAATAGAAGAAATAAAGTGCGAAATTAAAAAAAAAAAAAATGTCTTAGAGACAAATGCTAATGAAGATACAACTTACCAAAACCTTTGGGACACAGTGAAAGCAGTACTCAGAGGTCAATTTATAGCAATAAATGCACACGTCAAAAAAAAGGAATCAAAATCATTTTATTCAACAACTCCAACAATTAAAATAGAGCAACAAAAGAAGCCTACAGTATCCAGAATTAAGGAAATAATAAAGATCAGAGCAGAAATAAACAAAACAACAAAAAATAGAGAAAGTCAACAAAACAAGAAGCTGGTTCTTCAAAAAGATTAACAAAATTGACAAACTACTGGCAAATCTAACAAAAGAAAAGAGAAGATGCAAATAACACAAATTATAAACAGAAAGGGCAACATCACAAAAGAACCAACTGAAATAAAAAAAGATATAAACAAAATATTATAAAGAACACTATTCCAATAGATGTAAGAACCTAGAAGAGATGGACAAGTTTCTAGAAAAACAAGACCTATCTAAACTATCCCAGTTGGAGATAGGATACTTGAACAGACTCATAACAAAAGAAGAAATTGAACAGGTGATTAAAAAAAGAAAAAATTCCCACAAGAAAAAGTCCTGGCTTCACTAGAGAATTTTACCAAGCATTCAGGGAAGAGTTGACACCTATACTACTCAAGCTATTCCAGAACATAGGAAAAGATGGAATACTCCCAAATTCATTTTATGAAGCAAGCATAACACTAATACCAAAGCCAGGCAAAGACACCACTAAAAAGGAAAGCTACAGACCAATATCCCTCATGAACATGGATGCAAAAATCTTCAACAAAATACTAGCCAATAGACTCCAACAACATACCAAAAAAATAATAATACATCCTGACCAAGTGGGATTCATACCTGGTATATAGGTGAGGAGAGACAACTCAGGGATGCCCAAAGCAGCAGGCCAGAAGAGCTGGAGAAAGGGGATTAAAAGCCAGGAAGCCAGAGAGAAGAGCAATCAGCCGAAGGGACTAGGTGAGGAGAGGAAACTCAGGCCTGCCCAGAGTAGCAGGCCGGAAAAGCAAGAGAAAGGGGATAAAAGCCAGAAAGCCAGACAGAGGAACAGTCAGCCACAGGGACCCAGGTGGGGGTGATACGAGAGGTCTCCAACAGCAAGACAAACTTGTCTGTCAGTTTGTCCTACTGTGGTGACATGTAGACGTGAGTTTTGAGGCTGAGCCTCTGGTGTTTAAAACCCAGCGAGATGCACCTGGTGCAC
>NW_006922000.1:2622454-2633019 GCF_000298275.1 Orycteropus afer afer | reverse complement strand
AAAAAAAAAAAAAAAAAAAAAAAAATTCCTGGAACTAATAGCGGTTCAGCAAAGTGCCAGAATACAAGGTCAGTATACAAAAATCAGTTAGATTCCTCTACATGAACAAAGAAGCTTCTGAAAAGCAAATAAGGAAAACAATACCATTTACAATAGGTACCAAAGAGATAAAATGTTGTTGTTGTTATTGTTATTTGCCATTGAGTCGGCCCTGACTCATAGCGACCCCTCCTTGGGTTTCTGAGGCAGTATCACTATGAAAGTAGGATTGAATATCTAGGAATAAATCTTACCAGCGACACAAAAGACCTATACAAAGAAGACTATAAAACACTACTAAAAGAAATGACAAGGAATCTACATAAATGGGAGAACCTACCTTGTTCACGGATAGGAAGACTGAATATTGTGAAAATGTCAATACTACCCAAAGCAATCTACACATTCAATGCAATTCTGATCCAGATACCATCAAAATTTTTTAAGGATATGGAAAAACCAATTATTAATTTCATATGTAAAGGGAAGAGACCTCAGATAAGCAAAGCACTGCTGAAGAAGAAAAACAAAGTGGGAGGTCTCACACCGCCTGATCTCAAAACTTGCTATACAGCCACAGTAGTCAAAACAGCATGGTATTGGTACAGTGATAGACAGATAGACCAATAGAAAAGAATTGTGAACCCAGAAATAGACCCATCCATCTATGGACAACTGATCTTTGACAAAGGACCAAAATCCATTAAATGGGGAAGAGATAGCCTCTTTAACAAATGGTGCTGGCAAAATTGGATATCCACCTACAGAAAAATGAAACAAGACCCATACCTCACTCCATACACAAACACAAACTCAAGTTGGATCAAAGACTTAAATATAAAGCTCAAAACTATAAAGCTCATGAACGATAAAATGGGAACAAATCTCGGGGTCCTAATTTATAGTATAAATAGATATCAAGCGTAGCCCAAAATGCACAGGCAGTGGAAGAGAAGCTAGATGACTGGGACCTTTTAAAAATTAAATTCTTAAGTGCAACAAAAGATTTCTCCAAAAGGGTAAAAAGAGAATCTACAGATTGGGAGAAAATATTTGCCAATAACATATCTGACAAAGGACTTATATCCAAAATTTATAGAAAACTTCAACACCTCAACACCAAAAAAAACCAAACAATCCAATTCAAAATGGGCAAGGGACATGAACAGACACTTCACTAAAGACAATACACTGGCAGCCAACAAACATATGAGGAAATGCTCTTGATCATTAGCTATTAGAGAGATGAGATAACAAAACAATGATGAGATATCATCTCACCCTAGCAATAATAGAAAAGTTCAACAAGACAGAAAATAACAAATGCTGGCAAGGTTGTAGAGTGATTGGAGCTCTCATACACTGCTGGTGGGACTGCCAAATGGTACAACCATTTTGGAAAATGGTATGATGTTTCCTTAAAAAACAAAATAGGAATACCATTTGGTCCAGCAATTCCATTACTAGGAATATATCCTAAAGAGGTGAGAGACGGGATACAAACAGACATATGCACACCCATGTTCATCGCAGCACAATTCACTATAGCAAAGAGATGGAAACAACCTAAATGCCCATTGACAGATGACTGGATAACCAAATTATGTTACAGTCATACAATGGAACACTATGTTACATAGGAACAATGAAAGATATGCAAATCATCATGCTGAGTGAAATAAGTCAATTGCAGAAGGACAAATATTGTATGAGCCCATTACTATAAAAAGTTAAGGAACGGTTTACTTAGGGAAGGGAGCTCACTTTGTAGGTTACTGGGGATGGGAGGGAAGTGAGGGAAATTTTCAGACTACTTGGAGGCCACATGTTGATTTGGGTAAGGGGAGGGACGGTATGGAAAGAGTCTGTGACCAGCATGATAACATTGGGGAAAGGGAGGACACTGAAATTTGCCCCTAAGTTATAGACAACAGAGACAAATACTATTATATGCACAATACTGCATTACCACTAATACCAAACACCAGGCTACAGATAAATGCATAGATAGCTGAGAAGATCACATGGGGGTCAGAGAACAGGAATATACCCTCAACCAATGATAGATTCAGCTGAGGAATAATCTTGCAGACATTAATGATACAAAATACCACAATCATTACAGAAGCAACAGAAGACAGACTTGGAGTAATCCCTCAGAGATAGCCAAACACCTTGGGAGAAAGAACCACTGGGCCTGCTGCTGACTCAGGACCATGGTATTGGGGGACACCAAGCTCAATTGGCACAACATAATACCCAAAAATCTTGTTCCACAACCTACTTTGGTGAGTAGTGACTGGGGTCTTAAAAGCTTTGGAGCAGCCATCTAAGATGCAGCTAATGGTCTCCTCTCGTCTGAAGTGAGGAAGAGTGAAGGAAATCAAGGGCATTTGGAAAAAATTAGTCCAAGGATATGATGGACCTTGAGATCAGAATTAGATGGTGCCCGGCTACCATTGCCAACCACTCTGGAAGGGATCAAAATTGGAGATCCTGGATAGCATGGGAGGGAAAATGTGGAACAAAATAAAAAAACTCAGTAATGACCAGAATTTCTGGTCAGATGGAGTCTGGTGGGACCCCCAAGACTATGGCCTTGGGATACCCTTCGGGCCTGCGATGGGACTCACTCCCAAGAATTGGCTCTCAACCCAACAGTAGAAAGACTGACATGCATAACACCCAACCCAGGGCGATGCACCCACCTACTTTATGGAGATACACCCCTTGGAGCAATCGGCCATGGGGCACCAGAGGGGCAACATTCATACGGACAGACAGGAATGCAGAGTCAAGAAGGGCACAGGAAGCAAGGGGAAGAGAGTGGGTTAGTGTTGGGGATGGAAATGGGGGCGTGCAGTCAAATGTATATGAACTGTTGAACGCAAAACAAATTCTGCTCTGTAAATTTGCACCCAAAACACAAAGCTCAAATTTTAAAAAGCACAATTTTAAAAATAATAATAAATGAGGTGTCATACTGCACTGGCCAAATTTGCTGTGAAAGACCTCTTTAAAGTGTTTAAGAGCGAAGATGTCACTTTGAAGATTAAGGTGAAGGTAACCCAAGCCAGGGTATTTTCAATAGTCTCATGTGCATGTAAAAGCTGGACAACGAATAAGGAAGACCCAAAAAGATTTGATGCTTTTGAGTTGTGGTGTTGGTGAAGAATACTGAAAATACAAAGAGTGCCAGAAGAAGGAACGCATCTGTCCTGGAAGAAGTGAGGCCAGAATGCTCCTTAGAAGCAAGAACGGCCAGACTTCATCTCACCTACTTTGGTCATGTCAGAAGGCACCGGTCCCTGGAAAAAGACATTGCATTTGTTCTCTAGTGCTGAAATAACAGAAATCCCATCAATGAGCGACTTCAGCAAACAGGAGTTTACTCTCTTACAGTTTAGGAAGCTAGCAGTCCCAATTCAGAATGCTGGCTCTAGCGGCTGGGTGAAGCCCCCTCAATCTGGGGCTTCAGCTCTGCCTCTTGTTCTAGGCCCCACTGGAGCTGGAGCCATCTCTTATATCAGACAGCTTCAGGCTTGTGAGGCTGACAGACTCATGGTCAGCAGGTAAAATAGCACTATCCCAAGATCAGCAATCAACATGGCAGACCCCTGGTTCAAGTCCAGGAACTGGAGATGAAGAGTTGGCCAAATGCAGGATCCAAGTGTGCCAAGAGTTAGAGACCTTCCTCAGAGCTTCTCCTTATATACTGGAAGCAGGCCACACCCTCAAGGCAGCTACTAGCTGCTCATAGCAGATTCCGTCATGGAGATGATTACAATCTTATCATGATGAATAATGACATCCAGCAGCCAAGCCAATGAAAGCCAGAGCCTAGCCACGTTGACACACAACCTTAAGTACCACAGATGCCATGTTTGGTAAAGTAGAGGGTCCGTGAAAATGGGTAAGACCCTCAAGGAGATGGGTTGTCACAGTGGCCGCGATGATGTGTTGAAGCACAGCAAGGATTGTGGGGGTGGTGCAGGACTGGGCAGTGTTTACATGGGCTTGGGCCTGGGGTTGCTATGAGTGCCAACTCGACAGCACAGAACAACAATGACAACAACAATTTATACATCTACCATGATTGCCAATCTGATGAAATCCAAGCTAATAGTTTCTGATTTCCACAGAAGCCAAGCTAATACTTTCTAATGTCTGTAGATAGCATTTCCTGGAGTTCCCTGTTTATAACATGCTTGATGGTTGTACTGGGGGAAGCTGGCTAGTTTTCAGGTAAAGGTGTAACTCGTATTAGGTGCTGGATGAAAGAGCCACGGGAACCTCAACAATTCTTCAGTATAAAGCTGCTGGTTCACCTGTGGAGTCCCTGCTGCCTTGACTGGTAACCACAACAATGAACTAATACTGTATTTGTCCTTCTGTGATTGACTTATTTTACTCAGCACAGTGTCCTCCAAGTTCATCCATATTATTCCATTTGTCTTTTAAATCACTTCTTCTTTCTCAGGTTATTCCTTTACAGCAACGTTGAGAGTTTAAGTCTATGTGTCTGATTCAGGGAATCTGACAGGATTAGGAGAGAAGGAACAAGATCCAGGAGGACCTCATTAAAATACTCACTCGCTGCCCCTCCTTGGCTTTCTGAGGTGGTATCACTACAGAAGTAGATTACCCAATCTTAATAAGGTTTTCCTTATTGCAAAATTAACCCTACCCCTCAGCATTGTTAAATGAAATGACAATAGATTCATGTGGTTGACAAAATGGTATTGGCGGCTGAGCTGACAGTGCCCCTAAGACTTGTCTTTACTGAAACTTAAGCCTAGCTTTCCTGTAAGTCAGGCCACCCTCATTGACCAGTGATGATCCTGACATTGCTCTCATCCATGCTTGTTGACCAATGAAATCCTGACACTGTTTCAATAATAAATTGTATAAACCAATCAGAAATAAGCTTTTGCTTCCAAGTTTTGTCAGTGTAAACTAATCTCTGCTGATACTCCGTGGAGTACCTTTCCACTTGCGGTTTGGTGCTACCCTGTTCGTGCATCTGCTGCCCAAATTAACCTCATCTAATAAATTCATTTTATTATCAGTTCAGTTTCTTTTGACAGCATATACAAAAACACATTCTAGATAGAGATATAGACATAATAACTATAAAAATAATAGAAGAAACATATAATATTTTAGTAATATTGGAGTCACGAGGCCTTCTTAAATAAAACACAAAACTCAGAGTCAAAAATTAAAGATCAAGAAACTTAACTCTCAAAACTCAAACTCACTGCCGTTGAGTCAGACCCGACTCATAGCGACCTCTCCTTGGGTTTCCAAGGCAGTATCACTTCAGAAGTAGATCGCCCGACCTTCCTTCCAAGGAGTGGCTGGTGGGTTAGCAGTCAAATGCCTTAGGCACTACGCCAGCAGAGCTAGCAGAAAACACTTAGGTATGACAAAAGATAGCCTTAAAAAATGTTAAAATGTGACAATATGGGAGAAAATATTTGCAAAATTGTTTAAAAAAAAAAAAAGAGAAAGTAATTACTTGTCACTGTGCTATCTAAATGATAACCAAAACCAGTATCAGTTGCCATGGAGACAATTCTGACTCATGGTGACTGCAAATGCGCAGAGTAGAACTACTCTACATGGTTTTCAATGGCTCTGATCTCCCAGAAGTAAATCACCGGGCCTTTGTGGGAGGGACCGCTGGGTGGATTCAAACCACCAGGTGTTCAGTAAGCAGCCAAGTGGTTAACCATTAGCACCACTGGGACTTGGTCACAATAGCAAAGATGTTTCTTGGGCATGTGTTACTGTTACTACCTCAGTGTCCTAAGTTTCCTCACATCCTGACATCATTCGATTATGTCATAATCAACTATGTTTCCTTATTAGTATGCATGCTTTGGAGGCCTGGTGGTTGGTACAAATGGTTAAGCACATGGTTGTTGCCCAAAAGGTTGGCAGTTTGAACCCACCCAGTGTCTCCAAGGAAGAAAAGACCAAGTGCTTTGCTTCCATAAAGATTACAGCCAAGGAAACCCTATGGGACAGCTCAACTCTGTCGCATGGGGTCACTGTGAGTTTGAATTAACTCAATGGCACCCAGTAACCACAACAAAAAAAAAAGTATGCTTCTGTAACATACTTGTTAATGACTGACAGGTTCCATTTTGCTGGGCGTGGTAGACAGTTGGAGGATCCAGTAGAACTTCCTGGAGGGAGTGAGCTGTGCCCACTCCTCCTCAGAGACCCTCTTCCACCCCTCTCCCGGTCAGCAATACCAGAGCCTTTAAATAGACAGTGGGCCACTATGTGCTGCTCAGTGGTGCCAAATTATTAGCATACATGGAGCACTCACGTACCCTGATCCAGAGCTGCCTACCTCTCTTGGTTCATTTTCACCCAAACTTTCTCTTTTCCATTCAGAAAATGGAAACACATGCAGTAGTAACAGAGAAACAAACCCCAGGCTATTGACTTGTTTCTGGCTCATAGCGCCCCTAGAGGACAGAGTAGAACTGCACCACAGGGTTTCCAAGGCTGTCATCTTTACAGAAGCCAGCTACCTCATCTTTCTCCTGTGGAGTGACTGGTGGGTTGGAACCACCGATGTTTTTGGTTAGCTGCTGAATCCTTTAACCATTGTGTCAGCAGAGTTCCTCAGTAGTAGTAGGAAACCAATAAATGTGTGAAAAACCCATGACTAATGTTTTCAAATGACAAGAAGTTTTCTCAGTAAATATATTTAAAACAACAGCCAAACTCACTGCCATCGAGTCGATCTCAACTCATAGCTACCCCCTTTGGGTTTCCAAAGTGGTAAATCTTTATGGAAATAGATTGCCCAGTCTTCCACAGAGTGGCTGGTTGGTTTGAACTGCCAGCCTTCTGGTTAGAAGTCAAATGCTTTAGGCACTAGTAAAGACAGGCAGCTTCCTTTCTGTCAATAGATATTTCCAGAAAATAGCAGGAAACTGGGTTTGACATGAAATTAAATATAATAACTCCCCTCTTCTGATACCCCTAAACAATACTTTAATTTACAGGGAACAACAAATGGAACTGCTCTCATAATTGTTGTTGTTACTTGCCATCAAGTTGGACCGACTCATAATGACCCCTTCTTGGGTCACTACAGAAGTTGCTCACCCAACCTTCCTTCACGGGAGTGTCTGGTGGGTTTGAACCACCAGCCTTCTGGTTAGCAGTCAAGTGCCTTAGGCACTACGCTACCAGAGCCCCTGCTCTCATCATAGTCCCTTAATACAGATTTTGAAATAGTTCGTTTTCTATTAGAGCAAACAAATGTCAATTTATTCAACAATTACAATTATTTTGCTTTGAGAAGTTTGGGATTTCAAGTGGGTTTTTCCCCAATAAAATGTTAAACATTTTATATTTGTAACATCATGAACAGAAAACAATGACATTGATGTAATGAAATTAGATGGCCATGTCAGTTAAAATACCATATTTTAATGTTTTTATATGTTTATGACATAAGTAATAAATGCTCATGATTGGAAAGTAGAAAACCCGTAGCTGTGGGAAGAAGGAAAGAATCCATTCCGGAAGCATGACTATTCATTGTATTCTTTCCAGACAGTTTCCAAGCACAGGGTCCCCCCTCCCGTCATATTTATCATTATATCACACATGCCACGGTGGAGCCTCCATTTCTCAGTGGACATCAGCTCATGCCTTTGTAACAGAATTTGCATTCTGTGAGACAGATCTTCCCTGCCAGGAATGCCTCTTTATGATATGGCTGCCTACCTAACAGACAGCCGGAAACAGCGCAGTACCGAAGTCCCCACGTTTGTAAGCGAGTCCAGCCTCAGTCCTGAGCCTTCCTGGAATTTCAGGAAGAGTTCTGGACAACGTGACTCACTTCAGCTCCCCTTCCTATAGTAAAGAGAATGGCTTTTGGCAGCTCACTTGTGATACATTACTGCCAATAACCAGGGCCATGCCTGACAATTAGAAAACCTCCTCCCTTCTGACTTACAGAAGAGGAAAGGGCTAGCTCTCGAGTTATCAATGCTTCCTGCGCATGGTGGACACAAAACAGATTTTGAGAGCAAAGTCATGTGCTTCCTGCCAGGAGGGTGGTGATCGGCCATCTTTGTCTGCAGATCTGTGATCCTTCTGGCGGATCTCGGGGCCCCTGTACCCACCAGCTCCAACCCGAGCTGACCGTGCACACTCCTGACCTGGCTCCATCACCACTCAGATCCCTCCAAGGAAGTCTAGCCTCCCTGGAGAAAGCATGGCCACGGGAGGTGTGACCCCCCGCAAGCGTTGTGTGACGACTGCTTTATGCAGACACAATGGACACTGCACGGTAGGAACATTGATACAGCTGATCTGAGGGATTTTCCGACCTCTGGCCCAGGGAATCCCCTCCTCGCGCAAGCAGAGACCCCAACTCAAGGAAGACTGAGAATCACACAGAGGAACCATTTCAAAGCTAAACACCCAGTGTGCACAAAACACTGCTTTGGATAAAAGATGGCAGCTGCCAAGCTGGAAGGGTAGCCGGTTACCATGGTTACCAAGGCTCTGATTCAGCCACCATATGCCACCTGGTGTTCCCAGCCTGGAAAAGCAGGCCCCTGGTGTCCTAGGCGAGGAGATGGAGCCATAGCCCTAGTTCTCCAGAGAAACAATACTGGCCTAGAATGTGGGGCGTTGTTTGTGCTGTTCTAGCCACTGAGAGAAGATTTGAAGGCTACAGTGTTTTAACTGAGGCAGGGGTTCATGCAGAGAAGGGAAACAAAACTACTCCCTCTTCTTCAAAATCAGTCTAATTCTCCCAGGAAAAATCACTGCATTAAGAACGACCATTTTCAGGATCAATCTTTGTCCTCCTTTCCAAGGGAACGTGCTACCCAACTCGGCCAAAT
The DNA here is from genome assembly GCF_000298275.1 of Orycteropus afer afer. Lineage (NCBI taxonomy): Eukaryota > Metazoa > Chordata > Mammalia > Tubulidentata > Orycteropodidae > Orycteropus > Orycteropus afer. The sequence goes on along the minus strand of NW_006922000.1, from coordinate 2,624,092 downwards.
CTGATGAGCATAAAATATTGTAATAGCAGCAGACTCAAAATACTGGCGTCAGTGATCGCAGAAACCGGCTTACAGCAATTCTCTGCTATCCTCAGTCACTGATGCTCTCATGTCCTTCTAAAAGTGGTGTGGGGTGGATCACAGCTGCATGACTTTATGTTAATAGTAAATTGAATCTACATTTTATTCACATATAAAATGTATATGTTTAAATGTAAGTATTTATATGTAATTTCATGACAGAGTCTTCAAGAATTTTAAATCCATCTATGTCATTGGGTAAATCTACTGCAAAAGACCTCTTTAAAGTGTTAAAAAGCAAAGATGTCACTTTGAGGACTAAGGTGTGGCTGACCCAAGCCACCAATTTCCTGAGCCAAGCGTTTAATCACCTCATATGCATGTGAAAGCTGGATAATGAATAAGGAAGACCGAAGAAGAATTAATGCCTTTGAGTGATGGTGCTGGCAAAAAAAAAAAAAATGTATATGCAATGGAAGGAATGTTGGGCAATGTACTTCCATAGTTATACTGCCTCAGAAACCCAAGGAGGGGTCGCTAAGAGTCAGGTCCAACTCGACGGGCACCTAACAACAACATATACCGTGGATTACCAGAAGAACAAACAAATCTTTCTTGGAAGGAGTACAGCCAGAGCGCTCCTTAGAAAGGAGATGGCAAATGTTCGGGGAATTTTCCCAGGAGGTTACAACTTCCTCCTGAGTAGGTAGCAGAAGTCTGAAAAACTTCCCCGGAGGCATAGTCAGAGACATGAACATTTATCCAGAAGAGAAACAAAAAGAATAGGGAGAAAGAATTGAAAAGATAAAGAAGGCAGGCTAAAAACATTGCTAGCAATTCAGCGTCCAGAGGTGGCAGCCGGAATTGATCTGAGATGACCACTCACCCCCTTCAACTTTGTGGGGATCCTCATACCTGAGTTTGAGGAATCGGGGTTGGGGGCTATGTGACTGGCTTCAGACTCAGTGACGCCAGGTCCCCATTGAGAGGGGGCTCTGGGCAGTGCCTTACAACCACCACCTTTGTATGTTCTGATAAGACACTGCCGTTAGCAAGCTTTATGGCTTGAAACTATTATAAGGATGGTTAATATGTTACAAGGAAGGTGGTTAATACCTGACAGGGGGAGCAGGGGAGGATGTGACAAGGGTAGATAGGGGAAATGGCTTGTGCTTCTTAAAAGCATGGCTAAACAAGATGGAGTCTGGGAGCCGTGATGGGGGGTTGCAGTTACTGACTGTACAGTGAGACTTCATCTCATGCATTTTGGACATGTTATCAGGAGGGACCAGTCCCTGGAGAAGGACATAATGCTTGGTAGAGGGTCAGTGAAAAAGAAGATCGTCAGTGAGAAGGATCGGCACAGTGGCTGCAAAGAGGAACTCAAATATAGCAATGATTGTATGGATGGTGCAGGACCAGGTAGGGTTTCACTCTGTGGTGCACAAGATCACTATGAGTCAGAACTGACTGACAGCACCTAACAGCAACAACATGTCTTTCCCTATCTCTCTCTTTCTCCTCCCCTCTTTCTCTCTCTCTCTCTCTCCTTCCTTCCTTCATTCTCTCTCTCTCCATCCACCCACCCATCCATCCACCCATCCATCCATCCATCCA
>NW_006922000.1:2619752-2621130 GCF_000298275.1 Orycteropus afer afer | reverse complement strand
ATTTATCATAATTTACTTAACTATTTCCTTTCTCTTCAGAAACAGTTTTCTAAGACCTTGATTACCTGTCTTCTCTTCCATCAACATTTCAGCACCCAATAAGATATTCTTATAACAGCTTGAGATGTAATTCACATACCATAAAATTCACCCATTAAAGAGTACAATGCAACAGTGTTTAGCAAATTCAGAGTCATACAACCATCATCACAATACAGCTCAGAATATTTTCATCATCCCCAAAAGAAAACCCATACATACTTCTAGCAGTCACTCCCATTTCCCCCAATACTCTCAGTCTGAGACAACCACTAATCGACTTTCTATCACTGTGGATTTGCCTATTATGAATATTTCATACTAGGGGTCTTGTCTCTGGTTTCGTTCACTAATGTTTTCAAAGTTCATCCAGGTTGTAGCATGAGTTGGTACTCTACTTCTTTTGATGGTGGAGTAAGATTCCATTGCATGAATATACCACATTCTGTTTTCCATTTATCAGTTGATGGGTATATTTGAGCTTGTGATGGTCAGCTTTCTGTACCAATTTGGCTAGGCTGCCATCTCCATTATTCAATCAAACATCAATTTGGGTATTCCCGTGCAAGTATTTTGTAGACAGGGTTAACTTCTGTAATCAGTTGACTTGAAGGAAAGAAGATTATTTTTCATGATCAAGGTGGACCTGATCCTGTCAGTTGAAAGGCATGAGGAGCAGAATTGGAATTTCCTTGAGGAAAAAGAACTGTCATCTGTGGAAAGCAGCTTTAGCTCAACCTGAGAGTTTTGAGCCTCCCCCCGTCATGGCCTGTCCTAGGAATTTCAGACTTGCCTAGCCAGTCCCCCAAACCAAGCCAGGCCCCTCATGAAAGGTAACAAAGATTTGCACATGGTTTTCTCTAAGAGTTCTATAGTTTTAGCTCTTAAATTTAGGTCTATGATCCATTTTGAGTTAATTTTTGTATATGGTGGGAAAATGGGTCTAATTTTTTTTTTTTTTTTTTTTGCATTTGGATATTCAGTTGTCCCACTACCATTTGTGGAAAGACTATTTTTTCCCCCTCTCATCCATTGTCTTGACATTCTTTTCAAAACTCAGTTGACTCTAGACATATGGGTTTATTTTGGCCCCTCAAGTCTATTCCATTGATAGATGCATCCATCCTTGTGCCAGCACCACACCATTTTGATTACTGTAGCTTTGTAGTAAGTTTGAAATCCAGAAGTATGAACCCCCCAATTTTATTCTTGTTTTTCAAGGTTGTTTCTGGAATTCAAGATTCTTTGCATTTTCATGTGAATTCTAGAATCACTTTGCCAATTTTTTCAAAGATGCTGCAGTAAGATTTTTAAACAGAAATTTGCTTAAGCTTCATGC
>NW_006922000.1:2608901-2619147 GCF_000298275.1 Orycteropus afer afer | reverse complement strand
CTTCCTTCCGAGGAGTGGCGGGTGGGTTTGAACCGCCAGCCTTCTGGTTAGCAGTCAAGCGCCTTAGGCACTGTGCTACCAGAGCTCCCACATTAGGTCATCGTTATGCTTTCAGAGCGCATAGGTGTAAGCACTCAGGACATCAGTTTAGACACAGCAAACTGTCTGTCTTGGTGAGGATCTTTAGCGTTAACCAGAAGTCATTAGAAACCAGTAAGTCCTAAGAAAGTTATTTAGAACGTTTCTGAACTTACACGTAGAAGCATGTGAAGTATGTAAAGAACATTAACCACCTTGAAGTTCACTTGGACCCGGCATGCTGTGACACAGGACACATCACGTAAACCTCAACAACCTTCCTCATCTCTAACCTTGAAGAGAAGCTGCGTCATTTGACTGCTCTCTGCTCCAGGAGGAAAGACGTGAAGATGCCACTCTTTGACATCACACTGGCTCTTACTGTGTGGAGCCCAGATGACAAATCACATACAAACCATAAGCTACCAGTCACTTTCCAGACACCTATAAGAACATAGAGAACAGAAACTCACAGAACATTTTAGAAAAATGGACACCTGAAATAGGGAGCTGTCCTTCCCTGTCTCCCACGGAGCCAGCACCCCATGGTGCCATCATCCCACCATCAGCTATGACTTCTGTGACTCCATTACATTTGGTTCACATCTCACTTCCAGTATTTTCTCTTCATTTCTTGCTGTGTTTTCCCCTCCAAAGGGCTCCACGCTCAGAAAGGCCCAGATTTGTTGGAATGCTCTGCTGTTGCTGTCTTGCAATCCTCCATCATTTCATCTTTGAGTGTGTGTTTCTGTGAGCGATGCCTGCTGGGAGCATGCACAGGACCCAAACGTGCTTCAAAGACAGAAAGGAGGCAACGGAGTTCTACGCAACATGAATGACCAAGGGACGCACTCATAGTCCTTCTTTTAAACATGTGTTCATTCGTTTATTTAAATTGTGGTTTGGGTGAAGGTTTACAGAGCCGATTGGTTTTCCATTCAACATTTCATGCACGTTTTGTTTTGGTGATGTTCACTGTAATCCCCACAATGTAACAGCTTCTTCCCACTCCCTCCCTGTGTTTATTGGGTCCATTCATCCCTCCTTCGTGTCCCTTCCTGCCTTCTGAGCTTTGTGCCTGGGCAAATGCTACCCTTTTGATCTCGTATGGCTGAGTGTTGTAACGAGTACATACCTCCCTGGTATTACTGTTCACCTTACTGGCCTGTCTAGTGTTTGGCTGAAAGTTGAGCCGGGGGGTGAGTTCAGCTCCTGGCTTGTGGGGTGCCTGCCTAAGGGCCATCGTCTCAAGGGTTCCACCGGTCTCTGTCAGACCAGTAAGCCTGGTCTTTTTGTTATGATTTTGAGTTTTGTTCCACATTTCTCTCCCACTCGATTTGGGATCTCGCATCCTTACTCCCGTTACTCCCTGGATTAGCCAACCTCTTCCGTGAGAAACAGAGTCCTGGGCTAGTGCAAACACTGAAGGTCTTGGCTGCTAACCCAGAGGTGCCTACAGGAAAGGCCTGGCAGTCTCTTTCCAAAAGCCCAGCCAGATCAAACCCTGGACAGTTAAGTTCTACCCCGGCATGCTCAGGGTGTCCAGGAGTTGGCATTGACCCCATGGCGGCTGTTTGATCTGGGTTTGGCTATGAAAAATGATCACACACAAGTAAAGGGAAAGATTGGGCAACGCAGTTTTAATCATGTCTTCAGTTTCTGTGAAACGACGCTCTGACAACATTAGGATGGCCACAAGGTAAACATGGTGCACCCCAAACACCTAGTAGCCTTAGACAGCCAAGCCATTTGCTGTAACAGGTGCAGTAAACATAGGTTTCACAGGGGTCACCACATTCAAAATGAGTCCCCGTAGCGAGCTTACCTTGCCTTTTCTCTCTTCCTTCCATCTGAAACCTCAATAAGGCCCTTGTCCCAGTTCCACGTCATCCCTCTGCCTGGCCCCAACCCTGGAACTTTCCGTGAGCGATGCTGCATGGTGCATGTTGCGTTTGCCCCAGGTAATTGTGCACATGACAAAGTCTTGAAATCCCTCTGGTCTCTCTCTTGCTCTGTGGCCTCACCATACCTCACCCAAGGCCATGTGATTAAAACAAACCCAGAGTTCCTTTTTCTTCCAGTCTCCCTCAAAATCACCAGGAAGCTAAAGGCAGAGAGCGTTGGTAGAATGTGGGCATATGATGACATGAAATATAAACAGTTGAGTCAAGCACAAAAGGCAGGAAGGGACAGGAAAGAAGGACAAAGGGAAATGGTGACCATAGGGAGGGTGTGGGAAGAGTGCTGTTACATCGTGGGGACATCTCTGTCAAAGAACAAAACGTGGATGTGGGAGTTAAGGTTGTGTGTCAACTTGGCCGGGCCTGGTTGAGTGGCTGGGCAACTGGATGGAGGATTCCCCATGATGAGACTGGTCATCCACTCCATGGTGGAATCTACTGGGAGCAGCTGGGTAGCTGCCTTAGGGCTGTGGTCTGCTTCCCACAGATAAGAGGAAGCTTTAGGAATGCTCTGCAGCGTTTGTCACACTTGAATCCTGCATGTAGACGAGTTGTTCAGCAGTCTGCCACGTTGTCTGCTGATCTTGGAACTCTTAATGGGCTTGAATCAATGGCCTGCCGTGTTATTTGGTAACATCGGGACCGTGCCTTTTTACTTGCCGACCTTGGGCTTGTCAGTCTCAGTAGCCAGCAGCTGTCTGAGTGAAGGAAGCCTCCAGCTCCAGTGGGCTGGGAGTAAGAGGCAGAGCTGAAGCCCAGGATTGAGGGGCTTTCACCCAGCCCCTAGAGTTGGCACTCCGAACTCAGACTTTCAGCCTCTTAAACTGTAAGAGAATAAACTCCTGTTTGTTAAAGTCACCCATTTGTGGCATTTTCTCTTAGAGCAGCACGAAGTGACCAAAACAGTGTATGAACAGTCGAATGGAAAAACAATTTGCTCTGTAAGCTTTCACTCAAATCATAATGAAAAGTTAAAAACCAAAAACAGCTGAGTTGTGTGTGAGCAACAGGTACAAATTACGTTCCTTTGGTGACTATGGCTACAAGTTAAACACTCTTCTATTTGCAGTGAAATTGGTATCGTATCATAGAAGATAAACAGCCAAAGTCAAGCTATGAATGAACAATTTTAACTTTTTTTACTTAGGAGGAAGTGGTGGTTGTTAGGTGCTGGTGAGTCAGTTCTGACCCACGGTGACCCAGAAAGTTCAGAGTAGCACTGTGCACCTCCCCAGGGTCTAAGGCTGTGACCTCGCAGAATGGGGTCACCCCTGAGGTACCTCGGGCTATGTCCAAACCACCAGCCTTTCACCTAGTAGTCCAGTGCTTAGTCATCTGTGCCACCAAGGGACTCTGGACTGACATCAAGCAGCAAAGAAAAAGCCCCCCAACATGTCAGGAGACGGGCCACAGAAGGAAGGACAAGCTGTATACGTCAGCCCCCTCACAGCACACTTTCCTGTCATTTGAACAAGGGGCTCCACGTTGTCATTTTGTCCTGGGCCCTGACAATTATACAGCCAGTCCTGATTCCAGCTTTCTCTAAGGAATGTTCTCATGGTGTATCTTTTTCTGTCATTCTCCTTTAGACATACCTGACCCTTTTTATTTCAGTCTAAAGTGAGTTTCCTGTAGCCAGCATACCATTAGGCCTTACATGTTGATCTCGTCTGACAATCTCTGCTTTTAATTTGAATTCTCAGACAAATTGCATGAAATGCCATGAGCTCCTTGACTGGGTTTGTGTCTACCATCTTGTTCCACGCCTTCTATCTGTCCCATCTGTTCTTTGTTTCTGTTTTCTTGCCTTCTTTGGGATGAACTGAATACTTTGTGAATCCATTTTATCTCTTCTCAACTTATTAGCTACAATTCTTCTTTTATTGCTGTCTTTAACTTTAAGTGGGCTACCATCAAATAACTATACCACTTCATATTCAATGTAAAAACCTTACTATGGTGCAGTTCCATTTCTTCACTGGGTAGTTAGGTGGCAGCTGGTGAAGGGTCAGTCTGGACATCTGCCCTTTAGCTGGCTGACTCGGGGTCTCCAAGAACTTCAGTGGTTTGTGGATTCTTTAGGAGGCGTGGAGAGTAGACTCAGCAGACTGTCTGTGTCCATCTGCTGGAGTCCTTCTGTTAGCGCCCACCTCACTTGGGCCAGGGTGTTACCATTGTCCTCATAGGGATCTCTTAACTCCCACCTTTTGATCAAACAAGCCCATAATGGAGCACGTTTGGCCATAAGCACTAGTCTCTCCCTGACCCAGTCTTGTCTGCTGGGTATCAGTCTAGGATAAGGGAATGGCTGTGAACAACATTTAAGCACTTTGTTATAGGCAGTAGAAGAAGGCACAAAAGTGTGAGGACAACCACAAATACTAGGAGAGACATTTGGATCTGTTTCATACCTAGCATTTCTAGTTAGGTTAGGCCTAACTAACATGGAGCATAGTTTTACCAAACTAAGCTAAATAAGCTGCTGTGTGTGTGTATGTGTGTGTGTATGTGTGTGTGTGGTGAATGATTTAGCTGTTATTTGGTTCATCATCAAAGATAAAGTATGGATCACATATTCTGATTTTTGATACTTCTCACCAGAGTAGAATCCTCATAGAAATCAGTGAAATCCAGTATCTTAGAGCCCCTTCTGATAAGTTATGGTGCCAAGTTTTACTGTGGCAAAATATATATAATTTTTTTTTCCATTTAAAAAAAGTTTTAAATTAATATTATTTGTTTTTATGAAAATAAACCATTTCGATAAATTCTATGCATACGATCCAGTGGCGTTGTTTACCTTCCTCAGATTGTGTGGTCATTCTCACTATCCTTTTCCAAATTATCTCACCGCCATTAACCCCTGAGCTTCTCATCTCATCTTTCAAGATGCTGTTGTTGGCTTGATCCACAGAGATACATCTTAAAAGGGCACAATGCTTGAGGCCGGCATACCTCACCACCTCACTGATGAAGCTGAAGTGTTGTTGGTTCCAAGGGGACTTCCAGGAAAAGTTTTGGTCTGATTAAGATGATCTCAGGTCAACAGTGACACTAATTACATCCAGAATGTTGTGCAAACACCACCACTATTTATTTTCAAAACGTTTTCATCTCCACAAACAGAAACTCTGCACCCCTCAAGCAAGAACTCCCTGTTACCCTCCTCCCAGCCTTGGTAACCACTTATGGACATGTCTCTATGCATTTGCGTTTTATAGACAGCTCATAAAGGCAGGGTCATAAAACATTTACCCTAGGGTCTACCTTATTTCTCAAAGAATGTTTTCATGATTCATCCATGTTGTGGCATCTATCAGAACTTCATTTCTCTTGATGGTTGAATAGTATTCTGCTGCATGGATGGACCACATTGTGTTGATGGACACTTGGGTTGTTTCCACCTCTTGGCTGTTGTGAATAGAGCTGTAAAGCATCAGTGTACAAGTACCTACTCAAGTCCCTGCTTCCAATTCTTTTGAGTAGACAGCTAGGTCTGGAATGGCTGCATCACATGGTAGTTTTGTTGAACTTTTTGATGACCTGCAAAATGTTTTCCACAGCAGCTGCATTATTTTGCATTTCAACCAGCATTGCATGAGGGTTCCAATTCCTCCACATCCTTGCCAGCACTTATTATTTTCCCTTTTTTGGTAATAGCTATCCTACCTAGTAAGTGTGAAGGGATATCATTTTGGTTTTGATTATTTACATTTCCCTAAGGAGCCCTGGTGGCATAATGCCTAAGGCATCAGACTGCAAACCAGAAGGCTGGCAATTCAAACCCACCAGCCACTCCTCAGAGGGAAGACTGGGCAATCTACTTTCATAGAGATACTGCCTCAGAAACCCAAGGAGGAGTCACTATGAGTAGGGACCGACTTGACAGCAGTGAGTTGGGTTGGTCCCCCCCCCCCCCTTAAGGAGCCCTAGTGGCACTGGAGCCCTAGCTACTGCATTAACTAAAAAATCAGCTGTTAGAGCCCACCAGCTGCTCTGCAGAAGAAAGACCTGGTGATATGCTTCCATGAAGACCTATAGTCTAGGAAGCCCCATGGGGCAGTTCTACCCTGTCCTGCAGGGTCACTGTGAGACAGAAGAGACTGAACAACACCCAGCAACTACAAGAACTATGATGTTGGATGTCCTTTCATGGGGAGGCTGACCATTTGTGTATGTTCTTTGGGGAAACGGCTCTTCAATTCCTTTGCCCATTTTTTAACTGGCAATTTTTTTTGTCTCCGTTGTTGAGTTCACACTTGCACTTGTTCTCAACCTCCTTGTTGCCTGCCTTCAATTCTCTTCTATCTCTGCTGGAAGAGATTTGTCTTCTCTAATCTTTAGAAATATTTTTCTAAAAAGGGAGGCCTTGCTAATGTTTGTCTTTGAAAACATGGTCTCATACATGTGATCTGTATCTCCTCCTCCACACCAGCCCCTCAGAAGACTCTGAAGAACTTAGACTAGGACTCAGCTTCTGCACCTCCATTTGAGGCCCCTTTCTCCCTGCTCTCCCCCAGGCTACGTGGCTACATGTACAGTCTTCTTTCCATTGCCATCAAGTCAACTGTGATTTATCGTGACTCCAGAGGACAGAGTAGAACTGCCCTACAGGGTTTCCAAGGCTGTAACTCTTTATGGAAGCAGACTGCTTCATCTGTCTCCCAGAGATCGGCTGGTGGGTTCGAACAGCTGACATTTTCATTAGCAGCCAGATGCTTTAACCACTATGTCACCAGAGCTTCTCATATATACAATAGAGACTCAAAGGTCTTTTCATTTAATTTAATTCGGATAATTCTTCCTCCTCCTCCCCACTTCTCTCTTGGTAATGGAGCCTGGAGCAAAAATAAATAAATAAATAAAGATTCACGTGGTGAGCAAATGGTGTGACTTTATTATTTCTTGTGAAGAAAATACTTTGCAGAAGACAGCCTTCTAACTATCAGTGGAAACAATGATTATAAGTCCATTTTTTCAAACGTGATTATTTCTCAGAAATGTGGGTGTTCAGGTCACTGAAGATGAACTGAAAGCAATTGGTATTGCACACACATAATTTTTGAATAACTCTCTTGCTTAGTGAGAATGGCCTAAACAGAATGAATGAAACATATCTCTCTAGTACATCACTATTGCTGACTTCTAATCTTTTGATCTGTCCTGGAAAAAATGTGGCTGGAATGCTCCTTGGAAGCGGGAATGGCCAGACTTCGTCTCACCTACTTTGGTCATGTTGTCAGAAGGGACCATTCTCTGGACAAGGATATCATGCTTGGTAAGGTGGAGGGTCAGTGAAGAAGGGGAAGGCCCTCAACGAGATGGATTGACACCGTGACTATAACGATGGCTCAGGTGTGTAGCAGGGATCGTGAGGCTGGCACAGGACCGGGCAGTCCTTCTATTGTCCATGGAGTTGCTGTGAGTCACAGCCAACTTGACGGCACCTAACAACAGCCATCTTTGATTCCCTTTTAAAAACTGTACATACAGTAAACTTACCAGTGTTCTGTTGAACTTGCAATGTTCTCAAAATTCCACAGCTATGCCCATAAAACTTTGAGTCTTCAATACAGTAGTGATTTTATACAGCCTCTTGATTCAGCATGTTCCCTCAAGCATACTTTTTAAATGCCTCCTTTTATAATAGTCATCCTTGGACAACTTTATGACAGAAGGTTTTCTTGTGTAAATTGCTTTTGTCAAGTCACTTTACACAGTGGTCTCATATGATGAATGTGGGGAGCTCTGGTGGCGTAGTGCCTAAGGCCCTTGACAGCTAACCAGACGGCTGGTGGCTGGAACCCATCAGCCACTCCTCATAAGGAAGGTTGGGCAATCTACTTCCATAGAGATACCACCTCGCAAACCCAAGTGGGGGTTGCTATGAGTTGGGTCCAATTGGACAGCACATAAAAACAACAGCAACATTATGAATATGTGTAAGGCTGATAGATACGCAAGCAGGAGTCCCAAATTATGCTAAAGCTCTTAACTCTAAAGAGTGCAAGAGGGAATTAGTGAATTATTCGTCCTTCAGATTGGGTAAAAGGAAAACAAACATGCGATGGGTGGAAGCTGGGGGGAGGGGAGCATCACGGCACAGCTGACGCCCGCCGGCTGAGTTAGGTCTCCTTTGACTTTCTGCACTCGGTCCTCCCTCCTCCTGCAGGTGCAGCAAAGCTCTGCCTTGTTAATAATGAGTGTGGGATCACATCGTGGCTGTGACTCAGTGGTTCACACCATGAGGGCCAAGGTTCGGGCACTGGCCTGAGCTGGCTCTCGGCCATCTTCGTTGCCTTGTTAACTAGTAAGGCACCCAGCTACCTACTCAGACTGTTGTTGTTGTTGTTATGTGCTATCGAGTCGGACCCGACTCATAGCGACCCCTCCTTGGGTTTCCAAAGCAGTATCACTATGGAAGTAGATTGCCCCATCTTCCTTCCGAGGAGTGGCTGGTGGGTTTGAACCGCCAGCCTTCTGGTTAGCAGTCAAGTGCCTTTAGCCACTATGCTACCAGAGTTCCCACCAACTCAGACTAGAGTCCACATTCATCAGTTATTTACCTTCAATTGCTGGCTTTTGAAGTCTCTTCTAAAGCCTTTTATTTTCTTGCTCCTAGAACTCAGAAACAACTACCTAATAAAATATTAACCATAATTTCCCGGCAACCATTACAACAGTTTTAAGCCATTTTGCCATCGACATCGCTAAGTCAAACTCACACTACACAAATGCTAAGTGTGTCTGTGTCATCACCCCCTCTTCAGAGAATATTTCCACATCTGAAGGAACTACCCAGCCAAGGTCCTGGCATACTCGGGAGGTCAGGAGCCCTCCAAAGTTAGTATTCATCATGAAATGGGTATTCGGGGTGATCACTCCACCTGTAAAACAAAAGGAAGGTGTTCACTCCAGAAGCTGCAAAGCTACCTCTGTTCCTAGCAACTCGGATCACTTCCCTAACGTTTCTACTCTTTCTGACCCATTCCGACTCTGTTTCTTGATACTGGCTCTCTCCATCCCACTGGACCACATGAGCCTTTCTCTTCACAAGCCATGGCCAGCCAGTGTCCCCCTTTCCTTCACGTCATGTCATTTCCCTCACTCCCTAGGCCTCCCCAGGCTTCAAAGTATGAGATCTACAAGGCGACAAGCGGCAGACCACTTTCCCATTGGTACAGTCAAGGGGCTGGCTTCCGCGGGCTTCATTACCCTACACGCTATCTTTAACCAACAGCGCTCACCCAGTCAATAGAAGGGGGGTGTGTGTGGCGGGGGGCAGTCACAGACACATCCAAGATTCCGTTCTTTGTGAGCACCACTAACTCAACACCAAAATACCAAACACACAAGACCCCAATGCCAAAGGTCAATCGGATAAAAACAGAAGAGAGTCATGGCTCAGTACTCCTAACTAATGCATTTTTCTGATGAATGGGATCTAATCTTTGTTTCTCCTTTCTGATTTTTCAAAATATTCCCTGGTATGCTGTGTTATTTTCCCAACAATGCTACATACATATACATACATATATCCATACACACACATACACACATACATGCACATACAAACAAATATACATATATACATATACACATACACATACGTACACATACACACATATATACATATACGCGTACATACGTATACGCATACATATATACATACAGGCACACATATATACATATATACACATGCATGCATACACACATTATACATATACACAAATATATACACTATCTACACACACACACACACACATATATAAATTAAAAAAAAAAAAACAAACAAACTCACTGCCGTTGACTTGGAGCCAACACATAGCGACCCCTCCTTGGGTTTCCGAGGTGGTATCACTATGGAAGTAGATTGCCCAACCCTCCTTCTGAGAAGTGGCTGGTGGGTTTGAACCGCCAGCCTATACACACACACACACACATACATATACACACATATATACATATATACTGAGACACACACATATATCCACACACATATATATACATATGGGAGCTCTGGTAGCATAGTGCCTGAGGCACTTGACTGCTAACCAGAAGGCTGGCAGTTCAAACCCACCAGCAACTCCTCAGAAGGAAGACTGGGCAATCTACTTCCATAGTGATACCATCTCAGAAACCCAAGGAGGGGTTGCTATGAGTTGGGTCTGACTTGATGGCATATAACAACAACAACATGTATATAT
>NW_006922000.1:2605683-2608156 GCF_000298275.1 Orycteropus afer afer | reverse complement strand
CTTTATATTGAGATGTAATCCATACTGCAGACTGTATTCTTCAATCTTCATCAGTAAGTGCCTCAAGTCATCCTCACTTTCAGCAAGCAAAGTTGAGTCATCAGCATATCACAGGTTGTTAATGATTCTTCCTCCAATCCTAACGCCATGTGCTTCATATAGTCCAGCTTCTCAGATTATTTGCTCAGCATACAGATTGAATTAAGTGTAGAGAAAGGATACAACCCTGACGCACTCCCTTCCTGATTTTAAACCATGCAGTGTCCCCTTGTTCTGTTCACACGACAGCCTCCTGGTCTACGTACAGGTTCCTCATGAGTACAATTACGTGTTCGGGAATTCCCATTCTTCTCAATGTTATTCATAATTTGTTATGACCCACACAATCAAATGCTTTTGCATTGTCAATAAAACACAACTAAACATCTTTCTGTTATTCTTTGCTTTGAGCCAGGATCCATCTGACATCAGCAATGATATCTCTTGTTCCACGTCCACTTCTGAATCCAGCTTACATTTTTGAAAGTTCTCTGCCAATATATTGCTGCAACCATCTTTGAGTTATCTTCAGTAAGATTTTACTTTTGTGTGATATTAATGATATTTTTCAATAATTTCCACATTCTGTGGGATCAACTTTCTTTGGAATGGGTACAATTCCAAAGTTGGCCAGGTGAGCTGTCTTCCAAATTTCCCGGCACAGCCAAGTGAGCGCTTCTAGTGTGGCATCTGTTTGTTGAAATATCTCAATGGGTATTTCGTCAATTCCTGGAACCTTATTTTTCACCAATTCCTTCAGAACAGTTTTGACTTCTGCCTTCAGTACCATTGGTTCTTGATCATATGCCAGCTCCTGAAATGGATGAACATTGACCAATTCTTTTTGGTACAGTGACTCTGTGTATTCCCTCCATCTTCTTTTGATGTTTCCTGAATCATTTAATATTTTGCCCATAAAATCTTTCAATATTGCAACACGAGGCTTAAATTTTTTCTTTAGTTCTTTCAGCTTGAGAAATGCTGAGTGTGTTCTTCCCTTTTGGTTTTCTAACTCCAGGTCTTTGCACATTTCATTATAATAATTGGCTTTGTCTTTTCAAGCTGCTCTTTGAAATCTTACTTTCAGCTCTTTTATCTTGTCATTTCTTCTATTTGCTTTAGCTACTCTCCACTCAAGGGCAAGTTTCAGAGTCTTTTCTGGAATCCATTTTGGTCTTTTCTTCTTTCCTTTCTTTTTAATGACTTTTTGCTTTCTTCTTGGATGATGTTCATGATGTCATCCCACAATTCTTCTGGTTTTCAATCATTGATGTTCATCAAGTATATTCCTTAGATGGTCTCTAAATTCAGGAGGGATATTATCAAGGTCATATTTTGGCTCTTGTGGATTTAATAGTTTAATTTGTTTCAACTTCAACTTGAACTTGCATATGAGCAGTTGATGGTCTGTTCCACCATCAGCTTCTGGCCTTGTTTTGGCTGAACATATTGAACTTCTGCACCACCTCTTGCCACAGATGTAGTCAATCTGATTCCTGTGTATTCCATCCAGTGAAGTCCATGTGTATAGCCATCATTTATGTTGTTGAGAAAACGTATTTGCAATGAATAAATCGATGGTCTTGCAAAATTCTATTAGGCAATCTCCTGCATTATTTCTGTCACCAAGGCCATATTTTCAACTATCAGTGACTCTTCTTTGTTTCCAACTTTTGTGTTCCAGTCACCAGTGATAATTAACACGTCTTGATTACATGTTTGGTCAATTCCAGACTTCAGAAGTTGATAAAAGTCTTCAATTTCCTCATCTTTGGCTTTGGTGGTTGGTGAGTAAATTTGAATAATAGTCGTATTAACGGGTCTTCCTTGTAGGTGTATGGATATTATCCTGTCACTGACAGCATTGTTCTTCAGGACAGATCATAAAACATCCTTTGTGATGATGAATGGCACACCATTCTTCTTCAAATTTGTCATTCCCAGCATAATAGATCATATGGTTGTCTGATTCAAAATGGCCAAAACCAGTCCATTTCATCTCACTAACACCTAGGATATCAATCTTAATGCATTCCATTTCACTTTTGACAACTTCCAATTTTCCTAGATTCATACTTTGTGCATTCCATGTTTCAGTTATTGATGGATGTTTGCAGCTGTTTCTCCTCCATTTGAGTCATGCCACATCAGCAAATGGAGGTCCTGAAAGCTTCACTTTATCCATATCATTAAGGTTGGCTCTACTCTGACAAGGCAGCTCTTTCCCAGTCATATTTTGAGTCATATTTTGAGTCCCTTCTGACCTAAGGGACTTGTCTTCCTGCACTGTATTGGACAATGTTTCTGGGCTAATCATAGTGTTGCCCAGTAATGTATCAGACAGTGTTTCTCTGCTATTCATAGGTTTTCCCTGGCCAATTCTTTGAAAATTGGATGGCCTCTTCCTTCTTCCTAGTCTGTCTCAGTCTATAAG
>NW_006922000.1:2600298-2604463 GCF_000298275.1 Orycteropus afer afer | reverse complement strand
CTGGTGGTGCAGTGGTTAAAGCATTCAGATGCTAATGAAGATGTCATCAGTTGGAACCCACCAGCTTCTTGGTGAGAGAAAGATGTAGCAGTCTGCTTCTGTGAAGAGTGACAGCCTTGGAGACCCTGTAGGCAGTTCCACTCTGTCCTCTAAGGGCGCTGTGGGTTGGAATCGACTCCACTACAGTGGGTTTGGTTTGGGCTTTGCTTCTGTGAAGACTGACAGCCTAGGAAACTATATGAGGCAGTTCCACTCTGTCCTGTAGGGGCGCTGTGGGTCAGAATAGACTCCAGTGCAGGGTTTGGGCACTGTTGCTGCGGCGGCTGTATGTCGCCGAGGGATGTTTAACATCCCGGACGTGCTGCCTCGGCCTGTGTCTGTACTTTCTGTGGGCACAGCTGGGGCTCAGGGAAGTCCTACTGGCTGATGATTGACAACACCATGCAGCTGGGCAGCACCCAATAACCGATCCCCCAGGACTCACATGAGCAACTCCACAAAGCGAATGTTTGTATTCAGACGTTCAATGCTCTTCATTTCTTCTTCAGTGAGAGAAAAGTCAAAGATCTGGTAAGACAGAAACAGAAGACAGAACATCTTTGAAGGTCGGCGACAGGTCAAGCTTGAGATCAAACTTGTGCTTGTGGATGAGTACCAGGCAGGGGACTGCACTGGGGCCCTGCCCACTTAGAAGCATGTGCAAATGCCTCCAGAGCTGGGCTAGTGCAGGCCGCCCTGCCGATGAGAAGAGGGGATTCCACTCTGCTGGTGGCCTTGGACAGAAGCCTGCTGGAGATTTCACACAAGCAATTCCCAACACTCCAGCAACACCCACAGGAACTCTCCACAGGACGGGGAGGTGTTAAACGTTACAGACACTGTCTAAGCAGGTGAGACGGAAAATGGAAGGGGGTGACAGGGTGGGTTCTGGGCGGTATTAAGAGTCACTTGAAGCTAGATAAGTTATCTCTGCTGGTCGCAGACTTCCTACAGAAGGAATACTGGCAATTGACACTCGTGAAGTCCAAATGGTCCTCCTCAATCATTCCCAAGTCTGCTTCCAACTTTTATCAGAACCACTAAGGTGGAAAGGTGACGATTAGGGTTTTGAATTGTACACGTTCTGTTTCTGCTGAGCTGGTGGAGAAGAGAGTAGGCAGAGCTGAGTCAACAGGTGAGGGAATGGGAGCAATAAGGGAGCTGGGAAATATGTACAAACGACAAAGCAGGTCCCCGAGTGCTGGGGACTGTCTCAGATTCAGCCAAAATCCAGTCCAGACACGGGCAGCTCGGATCCAGGAGCTGGTCTAGAAGAGGAAGGCATTGCACGTGGAAAGTTGGTGGCAAATTCTCTAAATGAAAACACCATACCTCTCTTTTCACCTTTCCAATAGCCATTCTCTCACCTGGAAGTTTTCTTTGATCCTCTCTGGATTAAAGCTTTTAGGAATGACAACCACCCCACGCTGAACGTTGAAACGCAAAGCAATCTGGGCTGCTGTCTTATTGTACTTCTTCCCCAGTGAGTTTAAGTGTGAGTCCTCTAGCAAAGGTGGAGAAGAGATGTTCACCCTTTGAAAAAACCAAAACATGCATCATATTGAACATGAGTCAGGAGATCCAACGGCTAGTCAGTCCCTCTCCTTCCATCTCCCCGTTCACCTCGTCACCTACCAGGACACTTGGGGTCACTTGCAGGCAGCTTCTCTGAGTGCAGAGTAGTCCTCACATAAAGAAGTGCGCTTAGTGTGCACAGGTCATGAGAGGCAAGTCCACAGAGTAGCTCTTCCAGAGGCCAAGTGATAGGTAGGTAAGACTCAGAGAGCTGGGCCAGAAGTGGGCATAGGGGGCAGGCAGGAGGAAGGAAGTGGTGGTAAGAGACCACGGTTTTCAGCACCGACTCAGAGCAGAAAAGTTTCTGGACCTATTCCAGAAACCTCTGGAATATACCGTAAGGAGCTCTGTTGGTGTGGTGCCTAAGGCATTTGACTGCTAACCAGAAAGGTGGTAGTTCAAAGCCACCGGCCACTCCACAGAAGGAAGATGGGACAATCTACTTCTGTAAGGATTTGTCACCTCGGACACCCAAAAGGGTGGCTATGAGTTGGAACTGACTCAATGGCAGTGAGTTTTATTTATTATTTTTTTCCTGGAATACACCACAGAAGTGTCACCATTGAAATCCAAGTTTAAAAAATTCAAAAATTTCAGGAAAAAATTTCAAAAATGTTTCTCAAATAATATTTATAGAGGCAGTGAGCATTAAACAGAAAAGTTTCGAAGTGGAGACACTCTTGTCAGATGTGGGAGTCACGGGGCCAATATGCATTCCCAGGAAGCAAAGGGCAGGATAGAGAGTGCTCATCCATGGGCATTGTCAAGATGTACACACTGTGTTCCGCAAAAACGTGTTCATGACTGCAGTCACGCGTGACTGTGCTGGCTGGTGTCGCTCCCAGGTGATAAGTCCCTCCCTCCTAGCCAAGTGACCCATCTTTATAGTTCAAAGGACTTCAGGCTGAAGCTGCCCTTACCTGCAAGCATCATTAACCACCCCCCCACCTTTCCTTTGCTCCCTATGTATAGAAACCCCTCTCTCTGCTTGAATGGTGCTGCTTTGTGTTTTTATTTAGCACTTCCCAGCTCAAGTTCAAGTCCTCAATAAAACTCCTTTTCTTTCATTCCTAACAGGGTATGAGGTTTTCTTTCCCAAGAAGCATTTCCTATGCTGCCAGCACGGCTGGGCAATTTCACACAGAGAGTGTAATTGATTCTTACAACACCTCAGTGAGGAGGATATTATCAGCTCCAATTTGTCTAACTAGAAAAACCCACCAGCCACTCCTCGGAAGGAAAGATGGGCAATCCTACTTCCATAGTGATACTGCCTTGGAAACCCAAGGAGGGGTCGCTATGAGTCGGGGGCGACTTGATGGCAAATAACAACAACAAGAAGACAGTGACTCAGAGAGGTTACTTTAGTTCCTTAAGATCACACAGCCAATGGTCACTCCAGTCAGGAAACCACATTAGCCTTATTCTCTGTGCCAAAGGAAACCCTTCTGGAAGAGGCATTCAGAGTTACTTACCAGAGCGGGTTCCTGGCGGTCCCCAAAGGGCTGTATGCAGTAATGACAATGTCATGCTGTCGGCAAAATTCCAAGAGTTTGGGCTGGGTGAAATATGGGTGGCACTCAACCTGTGAGAAGGATGCATTGCAGAGCAGAGCACAAAATTAAGGCTTTGTAGATGAACATGATTTTAGATAGCTTTTTAAAAAATCTACAGTAATATCCATTTAAACATATGACAGATATCGAGGAAAATCCGAAATATTTTTCCAAACAAGAAAGTTTACATTGTTTATCAATTAAAACAAGGTTAGTGGGGCCATTGTCTGTGAATTCATTCCAAAAAAGTTTGGGAACAAATTCAATTTTGTATAACAAGCACTGTTTAAACTTCACATGAGCAAACCCAATTATCTCTAGTAAACATTCCACCAAATACAATTTTCCAAAACAAACATGCATCACCTCAAGTTTCTGATTACCAGCCTTGTAAGTAGACATGCCACCACCTGTAGTCTGCCGCACTATGCTGGCTCCGTGTCGCTGTGGTGCTAGAAGCCACGCCACTAGTATTTCAGATACCAAAAGCATCACCCGTGATGGCCAGGGTCTCATGACAAGATACATGCGGCACTGCTACAAGGCGTCCTGGCTCCCACCCTGGGGTTCTTTCGGCTGAGCAATTATTAGATTGTTTTCCCCAAAGTGGAAGCTGTGAGCGGTACCTGGTTGTTAACGGGTTTGTGTTTGAGTCCGGGTTTGTTCAGGATGAGCTCCAGCTGCCTGCGGTTAAAGTTGGACACTCCCAGGGACCTCACCAAGCCGGCGTCTTTGCAAGCTTCCAAGGCCTGGGCGTAAATATCAACCAGTCAAAAAAGGAGCCTCAAAAGATCTCAGACGGAAGGCTATTTACAGGCGTAACTGTGAACTGTTAAAGGACAGTCCCTGAGTATGTTAACAGGCATTGTGAAGAAAAAAGAGAGGAGGGGCAGGAATTCAGTGATTGAATGAGTTTAGGAGCTAGCGTGCACCGTGTCTTCCCTTCGCTTTCCACAACGCACACCAGCAAATTCAAACTTCCCCGCCGTCCTGCC
>NW_006922000.1:2598032-2599473 GCF_000298275.1 Orycteropus afer afer | reverse complement strand
TTACTTCATTAGGGATTGTAACATCATTTATTCTTTCTTCATCTATTAGCTGGGAATGTTTTAAATAAAGAAGGACTTTCCTTTGTCATCTACTGGTTACTCCCAGGAATCTTTTTTTTTCCAGGAAATGCAGGATGTTTGAACTTTGCCCTTTTTAAGTTGTTTTCAGAATCATGAACATCCTCCAAAGATGTCAGAATCAGAACATCATCCAAAGATGACCAAAAGATATTTTTGTTTTTTGGTACATGGCTATTTTATGTGTTTTATTTTTTTCATTCTTAGTTACTTATTTTTTTCTTTTTTATTGCCTTCCCTTTCACCCAAGTTAATTTGTGTCTATCCCCTAATAAGTGGTTTACCCCCCTCCCCACTTACCCCTGGTCAACTTCAAAGAATATTTCTTTTTGTGTGATTTTTCTTGATTTTTTACAATAGTGGTCTCATGCCAGTATTTGTCCTTCTGTGACTGACTAATTTCACTTAGCATCATGTCCTCTGTTCATCCATGTCATGAGATGTTTCACAGATTCATCATTGTATGTTTTTTATTTGTAACTCTATATTATCTAATAGGAGCTCTGGTAGCATAGTGGCTAAGGCACTTGACTGCTAACCAGAAGGCTAGCGGTTCAAACCCGCCAGCCACTCCTCGGAAGGAAGGTTGGGCATTCCTACTTCCGTAGTGATACTATACTGCCTTGGAAACCCAAGGAGGGGTCGCTATGAGTCGGGGCCGACTCGATGGCAAACAACAACAACAACATATTATCTAATATTAATATAACTATACCAACTTTTTTTCTGGTATTTGATTCCCCCCCTCCACATCCTTTAAATTTAACTCTCACATGTCCTTATACTTAGGTATACCTCATTTTTAATTTAATCTGACAATCTCTTTGTCTTTTAGTAAGTGAGTTTAGCCCATTTACATTCATATAACTATAAATACATTTGGGCTGTTCCTATCATTTAATTTATTATTGTAATTTGTCTCACTTTTGTTATGCTCTTTTAAAACCCTTTCTTGCTGTGAAAAAGTTTGTATCTACAATTTGTCCCTAACAAAAACAAGAAATTAGCAGCTTACACATTCCTTGATTTACTCCCCAGTTAAGGAGCTCTGGTGGCGTAGTGGTTAAAGCCTTTGACTGCTAACCAGAAGCTCGGTGGTTTGAACCCAGCAGTGGAGACAGATGAGGTACTCTGCTTCTGTAAAGATTTACAGCCTTGGAAACCTTATGGGTTTTACTATGTCACTAAAGGGTCACTATGAGTCAGAATTGACTTGATGGCAGTGGGTTTGGGTTTTTTTTTTTGTTTTGGCCTATGATGTTAAAAGTCTGGGAGCTCTGGTAGCATAGTACCTAAGGCACTTGACTGCTAACCAGAAGGCTGGCAGTTCAAACCCATCAGCCACTCCTCGGAAGGAAGATGG
>NW_006922000.1:2592377-2597202 GCF_000298275.1 Orycteropus afer afer | reverse complement strand
CTACTTCCGTAGTGATACTGCCTCAGAAACCCAAGGAGGGGTCGCTATGAGTCGGGTTTGACTCGACAGCACATAACAACAACAGCAACATGGAATGTTTGTCAGTTTCTACAGCGTCAGACCTCACATCAGGCTGCAAGTGAGCAACTTTGACTTGAGAACCTCCTTCCTTTCTGAGATTTGAACCCTGAACCTTTCCCTGCCTTAGCCATAGCACGTGCGTTTTGATAAGTCAGTTTTTCATTTTCATTCCATTCAAACTTTTTCTGACTTCCTCTTGTGATTTCTTCTTTACTTACATGTGCATTTTTTGGTTCCCAAATACCTGGTTATTTTTCAGATATCTTTTGCAGTTGAGTTAAAGTTTAATTCCATTTTGTCAGAGAATATACTTCATATAATTTGAATATTTAAAAAGATACTTAGACTTTTTTATAGCTCAGAAATTATATATTTTGGTAAATGTTCCATGCGCCCTTGAAAAAATTGCATCCTGCTATATTTTGGTGGAGTGTTTTATAAATGTCAAATCGGTTAATCTGGTTGATAATCTTCAGATCCTCTATTGCCCTACTGGTTTTATGCCTATTAATTTTATTAATTATTAAGAGAAAATTTTTCACATATTTGATTATAATTGTGGCTCTTTCTCCTTCCCCTTTAATTCTGCCTTTGATGCATCATGTAATTGGAAGCTCTGTTGTTCAGTGCCTAGATACTTAAGATTACCAAAACCAAACTCACTGCCATCAAGTCGGACCCAACTCATAGTGACCCCTCCTTGGGTTTCCGAGGTGGTATCACTATAGAAGTAGATTGTCCAACCTTCCTTTTGAGGAATGGCTGGTGGGTTTGACCTGCTAGCCTCCTGGTCAGCAATTAAATGCTTTAGGTACTACACCACCAGAGCTCCCCACTTAAGATTAATCCCTTCATAAACTTCATTATCTCGGGTAATAGTCTTTGCTCTGAAATCTTTATTGATATTAAAATAGCAGTATTCTTTTGATTGGTGGTACCTTAGTCTATCTTTTTGAATCTTTGACTTTTAGGAAAAAGTTTCCTTTAAACTATTTGTGTCTTTTTACTTAAAATAGATTTCTTCTACATAGTGGGAATATATATAATGAGATTTTTGTTTTTTATCCATTCTCATAACCTCTATATTTTAATTGGGATGTTTTAGATTATTTATAGTTAGTGTGATTATTCTCACTGCCCTCAAGTCAGATCCGACTCATAGTGACCCCTCCTTGGGTTTCTGAGGTGGTATTTCTGGTGGCATGGTGCCTAAGGCACTTGACTGCTAACCAGAAAGCTGGTAGTTCAAACCCACCAGCCACTTCTCGGAAGGAAGACTGGGCAATCTACTTCTGTAGTGATACCACCTCAGAAATCCAAGGAGGGGTCTCTAGGAGCTGGATCCAACTCGATGGCAGTGAGCAGGACCAATGTGATTACTGACATCATCATCATCATAATCATCATCATCATAATCTCCCATCTTCCTCTCTGTTTGCTATTGTCTCCATCTATCCTTTTTCCACTTACTTCTTTTCCTGCCTTTTTACACATTGATTAGTTTTTATTATTCTGTTTTGTCTCCTTTATTGGTATGTCAGCTGTACTCTGGAAGTTTTACCATCCTGCCTTTGTCTCTGATATTCTGAAATTTCACTATGATGCATCTAGGTGTGGGTTTTCTCCTCTTTTCTCCATGACCCGTCTAACATCCCTGATTTTTCTTCTTTCAAAATATTACCTCTCTTCCTTTTTTCTTTCCTTTTTCTTTTTTTCAGCTGAGATGCCTTTTGTGTGTGTATTGGAACTTCTAATTTTATCTTTGATGTTTCTTAACATTTCTTCCACTAAAGAAATTTTTCCTTGGATTTCTTTCTTCATACTGGGGGCTTTCCTCATTCTGATCTTTCAATATGATATTTTTTCCCTCCTATATCCACTCTACTAAGCAGCGCTTTGTCTCCGATAGGTCCATTACAGGTATGTAGTGAGGTGCCATGGACTGAATTATGTCTCCCAAAAGTATATGTCAACTTGGCTAGGCCATGTTTCTCAGTGATTTGTGAGTTAATGTAATCATCCCCCATGATGTGATCAGACAATCAATTGAAAGGGGATGAGGGTTGGGTACAACATTCTCAGGGAGCTCTGGTAGCATAGTGCCTAAGGCACTGGACTGTTAACAAGAGGGCTGGCAACTCCTCAGAAGGAAGATGGCACAATCTACTTCTGTAGTGATACTGCCTCGGAAACCCAAGGAGGGGTCGCTATGAGTCAGGTCCGACTCGATGGCACATAACCACAACAACATTTATTATGTCTATTATATTAATCTATTTTTCCTAATTATTACTTTTTGCTTATTTAAAAAATATTTTCTTGTTACTGTTTTATTTTGCTAATGTTCTATTTTAGCTCCTTTAGTGTAATAACTGGTCCTCACCCTTGAAACAACTCCGCAGCTCAGATGGCAAGGTTTACCCCTAACATATGAGAAAAGAGCATCACTTGAGTGCAATTCTCCAGCCTTTGAAATTTGGAATGGGAAGGGTAGAAAAACAGCTGCTGGAAGTCGTAAATTAACTCATGTTCCTCTCAACTTCTGAGCAGGGCAGTGCTGCCCTGCTTTGATTCCTGAGACAACCGGACAAGAGTTCTAAGTTTCTGCGTGTGTGGAGCAGGCGACTTAGTTCCAAAGGTACAGCAGGAGAGGAGAGAGAGAACAAAAACGACTTGTAGAACGGCCTCCTCATTTTACTCTTTCGCTGACGTTTGGTCTATTCTAGGTCAAAGCTGCCATACCACCTTATAAACAAACCAGTTCAAAATAGACCGTTCCCTTGATACCTAGGAATGTTCTTGTTTTTTCCCTTTCTGGTGATCTTGGGAGGAGCCCTGGTGGCATAGTGGTTAAGAACTTGGCTGCTCACCGAAAGGACAGCAGTTTGAAGCCACCAGCTGCTCTGCAGGGGAAGATGAGGCAGTCTGCTTCCATGGAGATTATAGCCTTAGAAACCCCATGGGGTACTTCTGCTCTGTCTTCTAGGAATGCTGTGAGTCAGCATTGACTCCACAGAAGTGGGTTGGGTTTGTGATCTTGGGGAAGGAGCCAGCTATCATGCCAGTAGGGAAGCTTGGTAAGAAATGGAATGAGAATTATTTTCCATCTTTTCATATCAGTTTTATTTTTAAGTTTGTTTCTTTTAGACATCGTATTGTTAATTTTTAAAAATTCAATTTGAAGAACTTTACCAATTGTGGCTTTGTCTTCTTTATGTTTTTTGTCATTAATTTTATACCAGAACTTATTTCCTTTGCTTTTCCTCCTCCCAATCCATCTCTCCCCTTTTCCTTGGCCTTCTTTTCTTCCCACAAAACAAAATCAGAATCATTGACCAGGAGAGCTGGGGATTCCACACATCCTTGCTTATTGCTGGAAACGCCTGCTCTGACTGTGAGTGTCTGCAAAGAGGGCCTGGAAGCAGCATCTCTGACCTCCTCTTGTCTCCTGAGAGGGAAGCAGAGTGACCAGCAGCAGCCCAAGGCCTATTCCTATGAGGCCAGACATGCTGCCACCCTCCAGCCTTTTACCAATTCTGATGCCAGCCATCCCTCCCATGGCACTCACTACTTCTCTGCTGGGTTCAATAATTCATTGCAATGGCCACACAGAACTCACAGGCAATACTCACGATTATGGGATTTATTAGGGAAGTAACAGGCTACAGTTCAGGTTCAAGAACACTCTCAGGATACAATCTTTGGGACAGCCACCCCGTTGCTGTGTCCTCAGGCATGGCTCTCTTGCCCTTGGCCTCTTGGCCTGGCCTTTAATCTGCTGATAGGGGCACCTAGGTGCACCCACTCTTCCAGCAAGCCTCCTGCCTGAGGGCCCTCAGCTTTCTTGCTCCGTAGGCCAGGTAAACCTGCCACTCTCTCTTGTGCTTCTTGACCCCACTGCCATCATCTCTGCCAGGTGTCTCTCTCTCTCCCTCTGCTGGAGCATCTCTCTCTGCCGGGCATCTTTGCCAAAGAGATCCAGTACAGGGATCTCAGGTCCAAGGGCACACTCTACTTCACCTCCAGCTCTTCTCTCTTGATGGCAGTGATATCCCTTCTGCCTTTAGAAAGGCTCATTTTAAGCCTGGCAGAGTGACAAAACTAACCGATCCCAACATCAGAGTTCTACACACCTTATGTTCATAGTCCCACCCCGTTATCCGGTGGGAGTTACAAAGACTTGTTAGAATAGCCATACCAAGTAATGTACTTTGCACCACAGCATCCATGGAGAGTAGAAATATCTCTCCATAAATCTGACAGGAATCATCACATCACTGTTTCACCATGTAGTCTTTTAGAATGAGAGGCCACTTGAACTTACCTCCCAAGTGGCACACAGGTCGGACTTGTGATACAGCCATCTACCACTCTCATCTTTAGGGTAGATTTCATTTCCAGGCTGCAAAAAAAGAACAAGTGTATTCATTTTATTTATATCAGGGAATTAAAATTATGAAATTTGAGTTTCCAATATAGCCCTGGCCCTGGGAAAGCAATTCCAGATTCTTCTTCTTCTTCTTCTTTTTATTGTGATTTGGGTGAAAGTTTACAGAGCAAATTCATTTCCACATAGCAGTGCATACACATTTTGTCTCATGACATTGACTGCAATTTTCCATGATGTAATAGCTCTCTTCTGACTTCCTCCCCATAGTTACCTCTTCCCTGTGTCCTTCCGTCCCATGTACTCCTGCCCTCCAAGCTGTCTCCCTGTGCATACACTGCCTTTCTGTTCTCCCAT
>NW_006922000.1:2591509-2592112 GCF_000298275.1 Orycteropus afer afer | reverse complement strand
TAGGCAGGCACATGGCTCAGGACTTCTGGGACAGCTCTATTTAAGGCAAGGCCCCAGACAGGTAGGTGGGCATGCGGCTTGGGGCTTCTGGGGTAGCTTTATTTAAAGCCAGGCACTGGATAGGTGTGAAAGTGAGCAGAGAGTTTAGGAACAACTAAAGGAGATGAACTTGTCTGTCAGTTTGTTGTCCTCTGGTGGCTTTCATGTTGCTGAAGGCTGGAGGCTAAGCCACTGGTGTTTCAAAATGCCAGCAGGGTTACCCATGGTGGACAGTTGTCAGCAGAGCTTCTAGACTAAGACAGACTTGGAAGAGGGAAGAGGCCATCCACTTCTCAAAGAATTGAACAGTGAAAGTCTTATGAATAGCAGTGAAATATGGTCTGATATATTACTAGAAAACTTTATGAATAGCCCTGAAATGTTGTCCAATATAGTGCCAGAAGACAAGCCCATCTGGTCTGAAGGCACTCAAAATATGACTGGGGAAGAGCTGACTCCTCAGAGTAGACATGACCTTAATGATATAGATGGAGTAAAGCTTTTGGGACCTCCATTGGCTGATGTAGCACAACTCAAAATGATAAGGAACAGCTGCAAACATCC
>NW_006922000.1:2565752-2571431 GCF_000298275.1 Orycteropus afer afer | reverse complement strand
CTTGAGAGCACGTATCTCTGACTACCTGTTAGGACGAGGCCTTGCACTTTATTTTCACATCATTCTGATAAAAAAGGGCCCTTCAAATGAGCAGGAGTATGGCTGTGGACCCTTGCAGTGTGGCAGGTGGTACCAAAGCTGAGGAAGACCTTTACCTATCTCTTCCACCTTCTGATGGTCCCAGATGTTCCTTGGCATCCTCACACGGCATCTCCAGTTTATGTGTCTCTGTGTGTCTCCTTCCGTCTCATAGGACAGTACTTAGATGGGATTAGGACCCACCTCACTCCAGTATGTCCTTGTGTTATCTTAATTGACAGCATCTTCCAAGACCCCATTTCCAAACAAGACCACATTCGTGGATAAGATAGGGGCTAGGACTTCCACATATCTTTTGGGGACATAACTCAATCGATAATCTCTAAAGTGTTGGCTAATGAAAGATTAAGTCTTGGTTATTCCAACTGGGGCCTGCTTACCCATTGGTGTATGTAAGACATGGGACGCTGAGTGTACTCAGAGCATGGGCCAAATTATGTCTTCTAGGAGCATTGGTAGTGCTCAAAGATGTTTCAAAAAATTATTGAATCTCTGTACCTGTTTTTTTTCCCCTCACCAGAAAGGGCAAGCAAAATGGACAAAAGCTGAGTTTTTTCAATATTGAACAATAATTTTTTTTTAACCTTAAAATTACAGGGAAGAGAGAACTTTATACGGAAGAAGTAGTTGAAAAGTGTACTTTTGTAGCTACCATGGGCCTTTTTGGTGGTATTGCTGCCTGAGTGAAAATTTTGTTCCATTTTAAATTTATTTTCATTTAACGAACATATGTAGTACTAGCTATATGCCAGGGACTGCTGTAAATGTTAACTCATAACAGCTTTATGAACGAGTTGATGTTGGTGTGTATGCTGTCTAGCTGATTCCAATGCATTGTGACCCTACAGAACAGAAAAGAACTGCCCCTCGGCTGTAATCTTCATGGGAGCCGATCATCAGGGCGTTCTCCTGTGTAGCCACTGAGTGGCTTTGAACCATTGACCTTCCGGTCAGCAGCTGAGCACTTAACCATAGCACCACCAGGGCTCCTTAGTTGATATTATTGTCCCAGTTTTACAGAGATGAAAACCGAGGCCAAAACACCATGTAACTCACAGCTTGGAAATGGCCTATCTGGATTCTGTGCACTTGACCACTACCCCACACTGCCTGTCACGTGCTGGCCCAGCTTCGGTGAAGACAGAGCCTGGAGGAGTGTTGGGACGTGCACACACCTCACACACCTCTCTACTCGTTCTGTTTATCTAAGGGATGGAACGAGACCAGTTGTTGGCAAGTCGACTCTAACTCACGAGAATCCAAGTTGAGCTGTGCTCCACAGGGTTTCTGATGGTTGAGGTCTTAGAAACAAAGTCAGGTCTTTTTTTTTCCATAGCTTCTGGGTGAATTTGAATCTGTAACCTTTCAGTCAGCCGACCAGCACATTAACCTTTTGTCCCAGCCTGGGTTCCCGCACAGATGCTAACACTACACCATCTTAGTAACTCTAGAGTCACAATGAGCCTCGATGATAATGAAGAAAAATGGTCTGCCTTATTCTTCTTCCTTAGGAGACCCTTGGTCATTCTTGGTTCTTTGCTCTTAGCTCTTCCATATATACTTTAGTAGCTACTTTGTCAAGTTTCACAAACAAACCTGTTGGGATTTTTACTGGAATTGTATTGAACTGATAGAGCCATTTGGGACAAATTGACTGCCGCATAATTTTGAGACATCCAGTCCATGTATATAATGTATCTCTCCATTATAACATACAGGGCACAAACAGCGTGCTCTGCTACAAACTGAGAGACTGGCAGTTCAAACCCACCCAGCGCACTAAGGAAAAAAGGCCTGGTGACGTGCTTCTGTGAAGACTCCAGCCACGAAAATGCTATGGACCTACCTGGGGTCACCATGAGCCAGAACCCACTCGGTGGGACCAGGTTTTGTATTGCTGAGCTTTTTAAGTGTATTTTAAAAGTTGCTGTGTCTTATGTTAGGGGTGTGGCGAGGAACCTTGTATATGTTTAAATGCTATTGCTGCTTGCAATGCTCCTTAGAAGCAAAGATGACAAGACCTTGTCACACACATTTTGGACACGTTATGAGGAGGGACCAGTGCCAGGAGAAGGACGTGATGCTTGGTACAGTGGACGGTCACTGAAAAAGAAGATCCTCAACAAGAGAGAATGACACAGTGGCTGCAACGAGGGGCTGTTGGCAACAACTGTGGTCAAGGCACTTGGCTATGACGGAGATGAGACAGATCACGGGTTATGGTTAGTGAGTGGCCTGCTCAGTAATGCCTGCCTTAGCCTCCCCATGCCCACTGCAAGCTCTCCAGAGGAGGCCAGTGCAGAACGTTTCTGTGGCGTAAAGTGAATGCCCTGAGCTGGTGCAAGTAGCAGGGTATCAAAGTCAATTAGTCTTGTCTCATAAAAAATCATTCATATACCTTTATCCACTCTTTTAATCAGGTTGTGGAAATATGTGTGGGATGAGCTGGAAACCCAGAGAGCAACTTTATCTGGCCCATTGTGTACTCAGCTAGTACATGCAGTGATCCAGACAGGCAGGACCTGCAACATGCTTGCAGCTGACATTACGCCACTAGCATGAGCTCGTGAATAAAGCATCAGACCTGAGATGGCCCAGACTTTTCTGGGAAAATGACCAGCCAGCAAGTTCTGCTTCCTTGGAAAGAGCAGAGTGGAAATGAATGTGGAAGGTTCGTCTGCCTTGTTGACTATGGAACCCTCATCTACGGGACTGCTATAACACGAGCTGCCACACGGGCCTTGCACCCACATGACTAAACCCAGGAAAACCAGGGACAACTCCCAGCGGACCACATGTGTCAGGACAGACCTGTGTTCCGCAGGGTGTTCAGGGCTGGTTTTTCTGAAGCAGATTTCCAGACGGTTCTTCCCAGGGGCCTCTGGGTGGATTTGAACTGCCAACCTTTCAGTTAGCAGTGGAGCATGTTCACCATTGGGACCATCCAGAGACTCCTACAGGACTAGAACACTATAGAGCCTGGCCCGAAACTGAAATGGTGGTGGTACCATCAGAACCTGTCTGGATTCACCACGGGAAGTGACGAGAATCACCATTGCAGTGCAGTGAAGTATGGCTCTTCTAGCCGTGGTCCTTTTGACTCTCACCAGACGACTGGGTGGGACTATGCAAATGTGAGATGCTTGTGGCCCACCAAGGGGATTGGATAGCTTGCTAATAATGTAAATAAGGTGCAAGGCCCCCTTGTGGGGGTGGGACCATGCAAATAAGGTGTATGGAATGCTAATGTGGGCATTTGTCGGTTTGGCCATCTACCAGGCTTAAAATGAGACATCCTGGGGGCAGTAAAAGGAGCTCTGGTTGCATAGTGCCTAAGGCATTTGACTGCTAACCAGAAGGTTGGTAGTTCAAAGCCACCAGCCACTCTGCCAAAGCAAGACTGGGCAATCTACTTCTGTAATTTCTATATTTCACTATAGTAATTGGCTTTGTCTTCTCGAGTTGCTCTTTGAAATCTTCTGTTCATCTCTTTGATCTTGTCATTTCTTCCATTTGCTTTAGCTACACTTCACTCAAGGGCAAGTTTCAGAGTCTCTCCTGTAAAGATTTACCGCAGAATATTTCTTTGGGGTAAAGTGAATGCCCTGAGCCAGTGCAGGTAGTAGGGTATCAAAGTCAATTAGTCTTGCCTAATTTGGTTTCTTGGGAAACCCAAAGGGCATTGCTATGAGTGGGATCTGACTTGATGGCAGTGAGTTTTGTTTTTTGGTTTGGAGGCAGAAAGAGGGGGATCTCACTACTATCAAGAAAGAAGAGACAAGTGGAGCATGTCGTCTGGACTTGAGATCCCTGCTCTAAACCTCCCCGATCCAGGAGGCAGAGAGCTGTGACACCAGAGATGGTGAGAAACAGAGGCAGAGAAATGGCGGCAGCAGAGGCAGCAGAACAAAGAGACCAAAACGGGAGAGAGCAGGGGGCCTCTCAGCCCACCGAGCGAGAAACTTGAGTGCCTTCGGGCAGGAAGCTTGCTGGCGGAATGTGGTGCCTCTCTGGGCACCTGTTTGCGGAGCTTAAAGAGCTGTGTAAGGAGCTCTGGTAGGACAGTGCCTAAGGCATGTGACTGCTAACCAGAAGGTTGGTGATTCAAATCTACCAGCCACTCCATGGAAGTAAGGCTGGGCAATCTACTTTTGTAAAGATTTACCACCTTGGAAATCCAATGGGGGTCACTATGAATTGGAATCAACTTGATGGCAGTGGGTTTGGTTTTTTGGTTTAAAGAGCTTTGTAACACTTGCTTGAGCAGGGCAGAGGCCAAGGTGCCACAGGGCTGCAAGGCCGAGGCCAGAGAGAAGCATGTATTAATGAGAAGAGGCTGTCCTGATAGAAGAACTGTATCCTGAGTTGTTTCTGATCCTGAACTGTAACCTGTTACTTCCCTGACAAACCCCATGACCATGAATATTGTGTGTGAGTTCTATGTGGTCATTGCAAGGAATTATCAAATCCAGCAAAGAAATAGAGAGTGCCCTGGGAGGGATGGTTGGTGTCAGAAATTGGCAAATGGCTTGGAGGGCAGAGGCATATCTGACCTTTGCCTCACAGGAACCAGCTTAGGGCTTAATGTTGATCTTTCCCCCACCTTGTGAAGTTAGAAGAGATCAGATGCCCGGTCAGGTTATTTTTACAGCCATCAACCAGAGTTGATTCTTATGAGCTGGAGGGCAGACATACCTCTACCCTCTAAACCTTTTACCAACTCTGACTCCAACCATCCCTCCCACAGCACTCTCTGCTTCTCCACTGTGTCCGATATTTCACTGCAATGGCCACACAGAACCCACAAACCACACTTACAGTTAAGTGGTCATCATGGATTGAACTGTGTCCTCAAAAACAAAAAATACATCAACTGGGCTGGTCCAGATTCTCAGAGGTTCGGCAGTTATGTAATGATGTAATGACATAATGTGGTGTTGTTGATGTTAGGTGCCATTGAGTCATCTCCAACTCAGAGAGACCCTATGGACAGCAGAATGAAACACTGTCCAGTCCTGTGCCAGCCCCATGGTCCTTGCCATTCCTGAGCCCATTGTTGTAGCCATATGTCAATCCATCTGTTGATGGCCTTCCCCTTTTTTGTTGACCCTCCACTTTACAAAGCATGATATCCTTCTCCAGGGAATGGTCTCTTCTTACAACTTGACTAAGCTAGATGAGACAAAGTCTGGGCATTCTTGCTTCCAAGGAGCATTCCAGCTGCACTCTTCTGGTTGTATAACTAACAGATTTGTTAGTTCTTTCAGAGTCCATGGTACTTTCAGCATTCTTCACCAACACACAACTCAAAAGCACCAACTCTTCTTCAGTCTTCCTTATCCATTGTACAGCTGACATGCATATGAGGTCACTCAAAATACCATGGTTAGGTGCACCTTAGTCTTCAAGGAGACATCTTTGCTCTTCATCACTTGAAATAGGTCTTTTGCAGCCAATTTGTCCAGTGCTATACTCTATCTGATATCTTTTTTCTTTTTTTATTAGGATTTGGGTGAAGATTTACAGAGTAAATTCACTTTTCATACAGCAGTTCACATATACTTTGTCTCATGTCATTGA
>NW_006922000.1:2561255-2564242 GCF_000298275.1 Orycteropus afer afer | reverse complement strand
CATTGTTGTTTTGATTTGCATCTCTCTAATAGCTAATGATCGTGAGCATTTCTTCATATGTTTGTTGGCCGCTTGAATATCCTCCTTGGTGAACTCTATCTGATATCTTGACTGCTGCTTTCATTGGTGTTGATTGTAGAACTAAGTAATATGAAGTCTTTGACAACTTCCAACTCTTCTCCATTTATCATGATGCTGCTTATTGTCCAGGTGTGAGGATTTTTGTTTTCTTTCTATTGAGGTGTAGTCCATACTGCAGACCGTAGTCTTCAATCTTCATCAGTAAGTGCTTCAAGATGTCCTCACTTTCAGCAAGCAAAGTTGTGTCATCAGAGTACCTCAGGTTATTAATGAGTCTTCCTCCAATCCTGATGTCATGTTCTTCATGTAGTCCAGCTTCTCAGATTATTTTCTTAGCACACAGATTGAATAAGTATGGTGAAAGAATACAACCCTGAAGCACTCCCTTCTTGATTTTAAA
This sequence comes from Orycteropus afer afer, assembly GCF_000298275.1. Taxonomy (NCBI): domain Eukaryota; kingdom Metazoa; phylum Chordata; class Mammalia; order Tubulidentata; family Orycteropodidae; genus Orycteropus; species Orycteropus afer. The sequence continues at coordinate 2,563,761 of NW_006922000.1, read as the reverse complement.
CCATGCAATGTCCCCTTGTTCTGTTAGAATTATGGCCTCCTGTTCTGTTTAACAACAGCCTCCTGGTCTATGTACAGGTTCCTCATGAGTACAATTAAGTGTTCTGGAATTCCCATGCTTCTCAATGTTAGCCATAATTTGTTATGATCCACACAATCAAACACTTTTGCATAGCCAATGAAACACAAGTAACCATCTTTCTTGTATTCTTTGCTTTGAGCCAAGATCCATCTGACATCAGCAGCGATATCTCTCATTCCATATCCTCTTCTGAATCCAGCTTGCATTTCTGGAAGTTCTATGTTAATATACTGCTACAACCATTTTTGCATTATCTTCAGTAAGGTTTTACTTGTGTACAATATTAATGATATTATTCGATAATTTCCACATTCCATGGGATCACCATTCTTTGGAATGTGTACAGATATGGATCTCTTCTGGTTAGTTGGCCAGGTGACCTTCTTCCAAATCTCTTGGCATAGCTGAGTGAGTGCCTCCAGCATGGCTCCCATTTGTTGAAACATCTCAATGGGTATTCTGTCTATTCCTGGAGCCTTGTTCTTTGCCAATTTCTTCAGTTCAGCTTTGACTTCTTCCTTTGATACTACTGGTTCTTGGTCATATGCCACCTACTGAAATGGATGAAGATAGACCAGTTCTTTTTGGTACAGTGACTCCGTGTATTCTTCCATCTTCTTTTGATATTTCCTGCATCATTCAATATTTTGCCCATAGAATCTTTCAATACTGCAACTTGAGGCTTAAATTTTTTCTTCAGTTCTTTCAGCTTGAGAAATGCTGAACATGTTCTTCCCTTTTGGCTTTCCAACTCCATGTTCTTGCACATTTCATTATAATAATTGGCTTTGTCTTCTCGAGCTGCTCTTTGAAATCTTCTATTCAGCTCTTTTATCTTGTCATTTCTTCCATTTGCTTTAGCTACACTTTGCTCAAGGGCAAGTTTCAGAGTCTCTTCTAACATCCATTTTGGTCTTTTCTTCCTTTCCTGTCTTTTTAATGACCTTTTGCTTTCTTCATGAACGATGTCCTTGGTGTCATACCGCAGTTCCTCTGGTTTTCGGTCATTGGTGTTAATGCTTCAAATCTATTCTTTAGATGATCTCTAAATCCTGGAGGGATATATTCAAGGTCATATTTTGGCTCTCTTGGACTTGTTTTAGTTGTCTTTAACTTCTAGTTGAACTTGCATATGAGCAGTTGATGATCTGTTCCATAATCAGCTCCTGGCCTTGTTTTCGCTGAAGATATAGAGCTTTCCCATTGCCTCTTGCCACAGATGTAGTCAATCTGATTCCTGTGTACTCTATCTGGTGAAGTCCAAGTGTGTAACCGCCATTTGTGTTGTTGGAAAAAGGTATTTGCAGTGAATAAGTTGTTGGTCTTGCAAAATTCTAGCATGCACTCTCCACCATTATTTCTTTCACCAAGGCCAAATTTTCCAAGTACTTGTGCTCTTCTCTGTTTCCAATTTTTTCATTCTGATCACCAGTGATAACCAGCACATCTTGATTGCATGTTTGGTCAATTTCAGACTGCAGAAATTGGTAAAAAATCTTCAATTTCCTCATCTTTGGCTTTGGTGGTTGCTGTATGTGATAGTTGGAGTTGTGTGTCAACTTGGCTGGACCACAATTCTGTGTGGTTTAAGCAATTGTGATGTGGGTTAGTCCCATGATGGGACCGGATGTATATGTTTTGAGCAGCCAATCCGTTGAATGGGAATTTCCCTAGGAGTGTGGCCTGCTTCCAAAATATTTATGGACATCCTGGGAAAAGAGACACTCTTCTGTGGATCGGGATCCTGTTGTGCTGCCTACAACTGTCTGTGAGTGAACCATCCACCATTCAGCCTGGAGATCTTGGATTCATCATTCGTTGGAGTGAACAGCCAGTATCCTGCCTGCCAACCTTGAGTTCGTCAGCCCCTGCAGCTGTGTTTGGACAATGTCAGGAAAAGCCTCCAGCTTGATATTTGATCCAAGAACTTGGGACTTGTCAGCTTCCATAAGTGTAAACTTCTCTTTCTCTATGTGTATATGTAAGCTTTACTGGTTTGCTTCTCTAGAGAACCCAGCTTAACACAGTGTGTAAATTTGAATAATAGTAGTATTAACAGGCTTTCCTTGTAGGCGTATGGATATTCTCCTATCATTTTTAGCATTGTACTTCAGGATACATCTTGAAAATTCTTTGTGATGATGAATGCCATGCCATTCCTCTTCAATTTGTCATTCCCAGCATAGTAGATCATATGGTTGTCTGAAACAAAACAGCCAAAGCCACGCCATTTCAACTCACTAATGCCTAGGATATCAATCTGTATACATTCCATTTCATTTTTGACAACTTCCTATTTTCCTAGATTCACACTTCATACATTTCATGTTCTGACTATTAATGGATGTTTGCAGCTGTTTCCTTTCCCCACACTTATTCAATCTATATGCTGAGTTCCGGCAAGATGGCGGACTAGGCAGAAGGA
>NW_006922000.1:2555935-2556438 GCF_000298275.1 Orycteropus afer afer | reverse complement strand
ACTGAGAGACACAGAGAGAAGGACTCATTGGTTCTGTTTCTCCAGAGAATTCTGACGAGACAAGGAGAGAAAACAACCAACCCACCACAGTCTCGCAGCTACACAGAGTCCAAACAGAGCTGGAATGAAGAGGGGCTGGGTAGGGTATTGGGGAAGCCAACAAAGTCAGAACAGCATCTTGTTCTCTCTAGAACATCCTGCAACATTGTGTTACAAGTTCTGTAAAGTTGTACAGCTGTATTCCTGCAAAGCTGTCGATCCATCTACTTCCTAGGTTTCCACAGGCTTTTGTGTGAATCTTGGTGCTTTATCTTTCTGATTGCTCTTCAGTTGTTCCAAAGGTAGTGAGTGATCTAAACACAACGTGGTGTACTGTGTTGTTGTTATTGTTGTTATGTGCCGTGGAGTTGGCCCCAACTCATAGTGACCCCTCCTTGGGTTTCTGAGATGGTATCACTATGGAAGTAGATTGCCCAACCTTCCTTCCAAGGAGTGGCTGGTGG
>NW_006922000.1:2553902-2555535 GCF_000298275.1 Orycteropus afer afer | reverse complement strand
GCAACGTGACAGGAACTCCCTCATCCCCCCACTCCCCAGTTTATCTGATTGTCCATTTGGCTTGTCATATAGTAAGTTGGCAAAAATCAATCCCCATAGATGAAAAGGGAGCTTCTCCCTCAGGGGGTTAGGCACCAAGTCACCAAGTTCTCACTGAAGGGGCCCTGATGGCGCAGTGGCTAATGCACTCAATTGCTAAACAGAAGGCTCAGCTGCACTTTGTGGGGAAGGGGGATGGGGGAGGATGTGACAGGCTGCTCCTGTAAAGATGACAACCTTGGAAACTCTCTGGCAGTTCCACTTTGTCCTCTAGGGGCGCTATGAGTTGGAATCAAGTCCATGGTAGTGAGTGTGGCTTGGGCTTAGCTTCCTTGAAGACTGACAACCTTGGAGACCCTGTGGGCAGTTCCACTCTGTCCTCTAGGGGCGCTGTGAGTCGGAATGGACTCCATGGCGGTGGTTTTATGGGTAAGCTGTTGGCAGGAGCAGGAGGCCTGGAAGGGAAAATGCCTGCTCCCACAGAGCGTGCACATTTGCGCTTGGGGATGGAGGTGGGGGCGGGACTCACCTTTCCGCAGTAGAAAATGTCCTCCCTGTGCACCGTTCCTTCTGCTATCTTCTCCCTGATGGCCTCCCCGACCTCATGCTCGTTTCCGTAGACGTAGGCCCCATCAATGTACCGGTAGCCCGTGTCTATGGCAGTTTTCACCGATGCCTTACAGGCCCCCTTCTGGGTCTGCAGTGACAAGAGGGGTGGGGTGCAGGAGAACAGAAATGGGTCTTTAGTTTAATGATTACCAATGAGGATGCTGCTCGGAACATGGTCACCGATGCTGCTGTTGTTGTAGCCGGATGCGCTCCTGGAGCCTCCTGCACGGAAGGAAACACTGCCGGCCCCACCAGCCCCATGATCTGTTTCACATCGGCTGCTGTGGTCCTCAGGGATTTTACTGACTGGTTCAGCAGTAGATTGGCAGCCCTTTCTTCCTGGTCTGCCTGAGTGTAGCAGCCCCATTGAAATGTCAGCATCCCAGCAACACAGGGGCCTCCACTGGCCTGATAGTGGTTGCACATGACGTTCTCTGGTGGGAATCCAACCAGCGGCCCCATAGGGGAGGCGAGAGTCCTACCATCGAGCCACCAACGCACCCACAAAGCAAATTACCCATTGCTGTGGAGTCTATTCTAACTCACGGCGACCCTATACAGCAGAGTAGAACGGCCCTGTAGCGTTCTGTCAGCTGTAATCTTTGCAGAGTGGCCATTGGGTTCAAACCACTGACCTTCTGATTAGCAGCAGAGAGCTTAACCCTGGCACCATCAGAGTTCCTAGTAAGCACATGGTAGGTACTTAGTCATACCTACCCGCAGATACAACACTTTGAACCCCAATGAGTTGCAGAATACATGTGTGTCCCTAGACACTTCCACACTTCCACAGGCAGCCCAAACCACCCCGAGGTACCACACAAGGAAAACTCTGATGATCTGTCCCTAACAATCAGCCAAGAAAACCTTGTAGAGTCGCTGTCCTCTGTGACACGGGGGTCTCCACCAGCCCGTTAACGGCAGCACAAAACAGCAGACACTTTGAGATACAGAAACACACGTAGAAAGTCGTAGTTGGAAATGG
>NW_006922000.1:2549675-2553802 GCF_000298275.1 Orycteropus afer afer | reverse complement strand
GTAGAGTCGCTGTCCTCTGTGACACGGGGGTCTCCACCAGCCCGTTAACGGCAGCACAAAACAGCAGACACTTTGAGATACAGAAACACACGTAGAAAGTCGTAGTTGGAAATGGACTGCTTCACTGTACTCAGAAGGTACCTTCATAAAGCACAGTGAAGTCCAGGGTTTCCCAGCATTGTATCTGGGGCCAGACTGCCCCAGGTTCGAATCTGAGCTCCAGCCCTAAGCTTTATAACCTTGGGGCAGATGGATTTACTACTCGCTCTGTGTCTCAGTTTTTTCATCTGTAAAATGAGGTTAATGGCATCTACTTCAGGACATTGACAAACAACATTAGACAATGCATGTATTGAAAACCGCGACAAGGTGTTCCTGACACGCAGTTAAGCATTCAGTAAATTTTAGCTGTTAGGAATGTATCCATGGACACTTCTGTGCTCTGTGATGCACACGTAGGTATCCATCCATCCATCCATTCATTAATGTGACGGACATGGACTGAACAGTGATTGTATACTAGACACCATCCTGGGAAGACACAGCTGAACATGCCATGGCCTCTTTTCCTGATGGGGTTCCCCAGGCCAGTGGGGAAGAAGGCAGAGAAGCAGTGTGGATAATGTAGTAAATGCTGGGTGCGATGGCGGAACCGATCCAGGGGCTATGTGAGCACACAGCGGGGCAAGCTGTGTGTGGAGGCTGGGGAGGGCTTTCTAAGAAGAGATAATCCTTGACCTGACTCTTAGCTGGCACTTCCAGGTTCAACCCCATCATTCCCCACCACGAATCCCATGGAACTGCCACCATGGGCTTGACCTTCCCTGAACCCATCATAGATCTTGGGCCTTAATTCCTCTTCTCTGCCTGGCCCATTCATATCCTGAGCTCTGCAGAGTTCATTCAGACAGGACCTCAGACATCTCAGCCGCATTTCTACATGTCTCACCTCTTAACTTACTAAGCATCAGCTGTGGGACTGCATGAGGCATGCAGACAGAGGCTCTCCTTCAAAGCATGCTCAAAGTTAATTCCCCCCTTCCCTGTGTTTCCAGGGAGACACAGTTCGCAGCTCTCAGGTACCACTTCTTCTTCTCTTTGCTGTTCCACAACCCACTGTCAGAGTCGGCCTCCTCTGTTACATTTTAATGCCTAGTCTAGGTTCCCTCCATCTCTGATACTTAGCACATGGTAAATGCTTCCGACGTGTTTGTTAAGGAGCCCTGATGGTAATGGTTAAGCACTTGGCTGCTAACCACAAAGTCATTGATTCAAACCCAACAGCCACTCTGTGGGAGAAAGATGTGGCAATATGCTTCGATCACAATTACAGCCTTGGAAACACTATACTCTGTCCTGGTGGGTTTCCATGAATCAGAATGGACTCAATGAGAATGGAAAGCTGTTTGTTAGATGAAAGGAAATATTCTCAACTCTAAACTTGACAATCGACACCAGCCATAAGCTCACAAATTAACCAGACATGTAAGCTCAATAGACACGTGCCCTGGTTCAAGTTAACTTTTGGCTCAGCGTCCACTCAAGCAGACAATGGAGATTGGTCTGATTATTACCAAAAAGCACATCAGTGAGATGCATTCAAAATGAAGCTCAGATTATACTCTGCACCAAAGAGTTAGGGAAAGAGAGAGCGCTAAGCTCACCGATTTGGGTTCGCCATAGGTGCCGAGCCCAATGATGGGAATGCAGTTTCCATCGTTCAGAAGTATGGCGTTGTTTGCAGCGCTGAGGCTCATATTCTACAGAGTGGCTGGGATGTCACGAGTGAGTCCACACACCACACGGACGTGTTTTTGACCAGGAGTCCAGGGCGAGTGGGAGGAGTTGTGGGAGGGAAGGGAGATTATAAAGGTCTGTTTCTCAACCTTTCTTTTTTTTCACCCAGAGAAAACCTAACATAGCCTTTCCTTTAAATGTTATCAGAGAAAAGTAAATAATATATCTCATTGAGAGTTTATGTTTACTTGTCTGCACAGTAAAGCTTGCAAAAACTTTGTTAGACTTTGGAACCAAATCTAGTTCACCTCTGTCAGGACATTTCTATTGGCAAGTAAGACTGACCTCACGTGATCTTCAACCTTATAGGAGATAGTGGTTCACGCTCCTGAATGAGCCAGCATTAGAGCTAGCTTCAGGTGAGACGGAGCCCTTCTCTTGGGACCTCCCTGGAGGTTTGGCTGGAGCGGGGCTGGGAAGGGGTCTGGAGGGTCCCATCACCGAGTTCCATCTAGGAAACACTGGGCCGCAGTCTCCAATGACATGGCCAAAACACAGCCTGTGACTCTGCAGTGAGTCTCTCCACCTCCTGGCTGTCAGGCTGCTTTCATCCACTTGCCTTATTGAGAAAGGCTGCGGGCAGTCCTTGGAGCAACATGGCTCCAAGTTCAAGCCAACAGGAATGAGTGTTATTACTCCACAATGTAACTGGAAAGGTGTATTTGAAGTTGTCATGGATGAGATGTTAAAACCTCATAGACGAAGGGGTACTGGTTCCAACTATCTCATCGTAGAAACCAGTTTGTCCCATTAACAAAAACCAGATGGTTGAACATTCCTTCTGGTACTCAGATTTGTAATTGTTAAGGCTCTGGGTCCTTAGAACTCCAGTGATCTTTGTGGGACTCCTTCTCTTCAGATCAGATGGTTTCTTTACAGGACAAACGAGAAACGAGAACTGCCGTGCTGTTGAGAACCACCCAAGATGAGAGGCTTATTTCAGATGGTGTTCTGAGGCCACCAGTAAATCTAATACATTTAAAATAACCTCCTTAAAACCTAGTCGGAAATGACTTGATGGCACCTAACAACAACAACAACTCGGCCTATGTAATGAATTGTGGTATCAAGCTAATTTCCCTTCTACACCCTCTCGTCTTACGCCCTTATTTGATGAAAAGGACATGAATTTGTCTATAACTTTGCTTGTTATTATTCCAAGATACTATTCAACTTATTTTATCTTGTTTAACTTTTTATTGTGATTGGTGTGGAAGTTTGCAGAGCAAATTTGTTGTCTGTGCAACAGTTCATACACGTTTTGTTTCGTGACAATGATTGCAGTCCCCATGATATAACAGTCCTCTTCCCACTCCCTCCCTGTGTTTCCCATTTGCTTTCATCCTTCTTCCCTGTCCAGTCCTGCCTTCTGAGCTTTGTCCTTGGGCAAACGCTGCCCTTCTGGTCTTGCATGGTTGACTGTTCTAAGGAGTGGGTACCCTGATGTTATCGGTCACCCTATAGGTCTGTCTACTGTTTGGCTAACAGTTGAACCATGGGAGTAAGTTTTGTGCCAGGCTTGAAGGGTGACTAAGGGCCATAGTCTCAGGGGTTCTACCAGTCTCCATCAGACCAGTAAACTTGGTCCATCTTACTATTTTGGGTTTTGTTCCACATTTTTCTCCCACCCTATTCAGAACTTTCTTTTATGATCCCTTTGAGAGTGATCAGAAGTAACACATTTTTATAGATACTATTCCCACCTACTTTGGTCATGTTGTCAGAAGGGATGTCATGCTTGGTAAGGTGGAGGGTCGACGAAGGAGGGAAAGGCCCTCAACGGGATGGATTGACACAGTGGCTGTGGCGATGGGGTCAAGTATAGAAGGGATCGTGGAGCTAGCACGGGACCTGGCAGTGTTTTATTCGGCTGTGCATGGGGTTGCTATGAGTTGGAGACGACTCAACGGCACATACAACAACAACATTCCTATTACCAAAGAAGAAGCACAAAACAATAATAGGTTTATTGGATGTTGGAGATAATATATACCATGCTTAAGACTACTTTTCTGTCTCTATGAATGACTGCCTCCTTGGCCATGAGATCAGAAGAAATGGATGGTGCCTGGCTACCATTGCTGAACATTTTGATCAAAGATTCTATAGAAGAGTCCTGATCAAAAGGGGGAAAATGTAGAGCAAAACTGCTAATTCTCATGGACACCAGACTTTCTGGAGCCAAGGGGCCTGGATGACCCCCTAAAACTATTACCATGAGATAATTTAAAATTTAAGTAAAAAATATCTCCTGAGGTCTTCTTAGGAGCTCTGGTGGCATAGTGCCTAAGGCATTTGACTGCTAACCAAAAGGCTGGCAGTTCAAACCC
>NW_006922000.1:2547196-2549445 GCF_000298275.1 Orycteropus afer afer | reverse complement strand
GTGGACTGTAGTCATAGTGACTAACTGTTGTTTTCCCCTCCTTATCACTGTCTTTCCAGTAAATAGAATAGCCAAACCCTTTTTACAGAGGCTGAGTTCTTTGAGTTTGCTATTCCTAGTTACATGTTATTTGAATCATAGCCCTCTCCCACTGCTAGTTTCAGCTGAGAATGCAGAATACAAGATGAGTCTGAAGAAGAAGACACCTAGCCTTGGAGCAGCCAAGACAAAGGAGAAACGGAGGTATCCCTGGCGGACCAAGAGGCCTGAGGGGGCCCACTCCCATACTCTTCCCCTTTGTAGAGTTCATCTCTCTGGGCAGGGGTGAGGAACCTGAAAAACACTTCTGACCAAGGACATTTTCTTATCACTGCCTGGAAGAAGAGCTGAGAGGACACAAGAAAACTATGACTCATCCCATAATGAGAAGAAAACATGATGAGCGTTCCTCAAACTCTCCTGCCCCCTCAGCCCAATTCCCTTTAAAAACTCTCACCACTCCCCAGCTCGGGGAGACAGGCATTTTGGAAAAATGATTCTGTCTCCTTGGGTCTCGATACTCAATAACCCTTTGGCTTCCCCACTTCAATCTGCTGTGATCATTGCTTCGTGACAGAGAGTGAGGACCATGTTTTCCTACAATGGTTTAGCTTATCTAGTTAAAAAAAAAAAAAAATCTACTTTGAGCACTGTGCTTTTCTAAGAACTGTCTATATGTGATCCGATTGACAACAGTAGCTGGAAAGATTAGCTAGGAACTTTAGGGCCAGTGAGTTTACGTTCACGGGGGAGGGACAACTCAGAAAAGGGGGGTGAGAATGGCCGCACAACTTGAATGTCATTGGCGTCACTGAATTGTACATATAGAGACAGTCGAATTGGTGGATGTTTTGCTGTGTGTATTCTCAACAACAATAAAATAAAATTAAAATTAAAAAAAAAGGATAATACCAAAGGCAGGAGGAGGCGGGAGAGGAATACCTCAGATAAATGTCTGCTTCAATAAAAACAGCTCCAAAGTAGAACAACAACAAAAAAGAGCACTTTTATGAAACAACGAGAAAGAGTGAGGCATTCACTTGGTGTTCTCTATGAGAACAGTCCCTGTACTTTTACATGAAGCAGTACAACCGTGTCAGACCCTTGCTTCCACGGACTCTGAATGGAAACTCAGAGAGCGCTTACATCCACCTGGGTTTGTCACGTGGCCTCTTCCAGCCTCTAAATTTAACCTAATTGGCTTTTGATCTAAAACACTTCCTTGTGTGGAATACAAATATCCCCCTATGGAAAAACTTACATGAGCTTTGTATAAAGTGCTATGACGCACGGAGCCACTAACTGACAAAAGGAGTATTCAGCTCTTCATACCTCAACCCATCCTGGCATGGGTCCAACAGATGCCTGACAAACAAAATGGCCTAACAGCTGACCCGAGAGGTCTCAACTAGAAATGGTATACTTCTGAGAGGGCTATATGGGCAGATGGTGGACTCTTTGTGTTAACTGAGAAAATCTCAACCTTTACAATAGTGGACTTGCTGGCATTTATGAGGGGTGAGCCAATCCAACACCAAGCAGTGGGGCGGTGGGGACCACCACGGTCCTGTGGCAGTCATCAACGCCTGGTCTATAGATGGTTGAGCAACCATGACCCCATCAGGAGTACACTGCGAGGCTGTGGCCTTGAGAACTTCATATGGCATGTCCCTAACCAAGGGAGACTTAGGTAAATTAGCACAATATGCAAAATTGGTGGTTGTGAACTCAGCAATCAGAAAAGCCTGATGGAGGGACAGAAATTAAATATACACAGGTATACATATATACACATATATACATACATGCACATATATACATGCATGCACATATATACATATATGCACATATACATGTACACACATATACAAATATACACATGTATACATATATACACATGTATACATGTATGCACATATATACATATATACACATGTATATATATATATACACTATATACACATATATACATGTTGTTGTTGTTGTTGTTGTTGTTATTTGCCGTCAAGTCAGCCCCGACTCATAGCGACCCCTCCTTGGGTTTCCGAGGCAGTATTACTACGGAAATAGGATTGCCCAACCTTCCTTCCGAGGAGTGGCTGGTGGGTTTGAACCGCCAGCCTTCCGGTTAGCAGTCAAGTGCCTTAGGTACTATGCTACCAGAGCTCCTATATATACATGTATACACGTGGAAGGAAGGTTGGGCAATC
>NW_006922000.1:2544853-2546386 GCF_000298275.1 Orycteropus afer afer | reverse complement strand
GGTGTGTGTAATGATCTCTCATTGTTGTTTTAATTTTCATTTCCCTGGTAGCTAATGATGCTGAACACCTTTTCATGTGCTTATCTGCCACGTGTATATCCTCTTAAAAAGCAATGGTGGCATTGTGGGTAAAGTATTGAGTTGCTAACTAAAAGGTCAACAGTTCGAACCCACCAGCAGATCTGTGGGAGCAAGATGGGGCAGTCTGCTTCCCTAAAGACTGAGCCTTAGAAACCTTGCAGAACTGTTCTCCTCTGTCCTCTAGGGGTGCTGTGAGTCACAGTTGACTCCATAGCAGTGGGTTTGGTTTGGGCTTTGCTTCTGTGAAGATTTGAGCCTTGGAAACCCTATAGAGCAGTTCCACTCTGTCTTCTAGGGGCGTTTTGAGTTGGAATTGACTCCACTGCAGTGGGTTTGGTTTGGGTTTGCTTCCTTCAATATTGACAGCTTTGGAGACCCTATGAGCCAGATCTACCCTGTCCTAGAGTCTGGATTTTCTGTTCTTTGAGCCTGAATTGACTCCATGGCTATGGGTTTGGTTTTGGTATATCCTCTTGGTGAAGAAGACTCTATTGAAGACTTTTGCCCTATTTTTAAATTGAGTTGTTTGTTTTATACTGTTGAGCATTGAGAACCTAAATTTCTTGGTAAATTCTTGATACAAGGTCTTTATTGGATATGTGATTGGCAATTTTTTATTTTATTTTATTTTTTATTTTTGTTGTGATATGGGTGAAAGTTTACAGAGCAATTTCATTTTCTATTTAACAGTTCATACATATTTTGTCTCATGACATTGACTACAATTTCCCACAATGTAACAGTTCTCTTCCCACTTCCTCTTCATAGTTACCTCTTCCCTGTGTCCTTCCCTCCCATGCATTCCTGCCCCCTACCCCAAGCTGTCTCCCTGTGCATACAATGCCCTTCTGTTCTGCAATGACTGATCTCTACCTAATGTATATGTTCAGCCCATATGTTGGTCTTTTATTTGGCTAGAAGTCACAGGAGTGAGTTCAGTTCCAGACCTCAGCTGGGCAGCTAGGGGCCATAGTCTCATGGGGTTCACCAGGCTCTATTAGACCAGCAAGCCTAGTCTTTTGTTTTTCCAAATGATTTTGTATTTTGTTCCACATTGCTCTCCCACTCTATCCAGGATCTCCTACACAGATCCCCTTCTGAGTGGTTGACAGTTGTAACTGGACACCATCTAGTTCTTCTAGTCTCATGGTCACATTGGCTGAGGATCGCATGGTCTACTGGTCCCTTGAACTAATTGTTTCCATGTGTTTTTGGTTTTTTTCATTCTTCTTTGCTCTGGATGAGGAGAGACCCATCGTGGCATCTAGATGGCCACTTGCAAGCTTTTAAGATCCCAGTCTCTACACACCAAATTATGATGTAGAACAATGGTTTTGTGTAGTATGTTATGCCAATTGGGCTTGATGTCCCCTGTGACCATGGTCCCGAGCCCACAGGTCCAACTACTCACTCCTTCCAGGTAGCTGGCTGCGGCCCAGAAGTCACTACAAC
>NW_006922000.1:2519422-2520566 GCF_000298275.1 Orycteropus afer afer | reverse complement strand
AAGAGCTTTTATATATATATATATATATAATTTTCATCAGGACTGGCTACATCTCTTGTGGAGCTCCCTGCAAAATGAGGCTCATTGTTCAAAAATATTCAGAATTTGAAAATAGTGACAGCAAAGCATTAACCAAGTGTCCGTGTGACACAGGTCACGTGGCCATGCAGCTGGTCCCACCTAGCATCAATACCCAGAGCCTGGGACCAAACAATGAATTGCCAGGCCCTTGTTGTTCACTGTCTTTCCCCAAAGGGCCTGCCACCAGAGCACGGGGCTTTGGGTGTGGTCTGTGACATTCTCCTTCCCCTGCCACACCAGCATCATGCCTGATTTACTGGCAGTGTGAAGTGATAGATGTTTGGTGGGGAAAACACAGCACCATTGAAATACTGTGGTTGAGATTTTCAAACTTCGTGTCAGATGGGTCTAAATGAACTCTGCCCAGGTTACATGAAAATGAATGTGGAACCAAAAAGTAGCAAAATGAGGAGATAATGGATAGGCTGGCTGTTCCTCTCAGTATTGGTCTGACTCAATCTTTATAGCAGGCTTCAGAGAATATAACATATACTGATCATAATATGTATGTATGTACCTTCCTTTGATGTAAGATAAGCCCACTGCCATCTGGTCAATTCCAAATCATAGCGACCCTTTAGGGATTTTTTTGGTTGGTTGGTTGGTTGGTTGGTTTCGTGATTTGGGTGAAAGTTTACAGAGCAAATTCGTTTTCCATTCATCAGTTCATACACATTTCATTTCAGGACATTGGTTCCAATCCCCATCATGTAACAGCTCTCTTCCCACCTCTTCCCTGTGGTTATCTTTTCCCTGTGCCCTTTCCTATGCATTCCTGCCCTCTGAGCTGTCTCCCTGTGCAAATATTGCCCTTCTGATCTGCCATGCTTGATTGTTCTAAGGAGCACACCTACCTGGTGTAATCGTTCACCTTGTAGGCCTGTCTATTGTTTGGCTGGAAGTCACAGAAGTGAATTCAATTCCAGGCCCAAAGGGTGTCTACGGACCATAGTCTTGAGGGTTTTTATCATAGTGGCTAAAGCACTTGACTGCTAACCAGAAGGTTGGCAGTTCAAACCCACCAGCCACTCCTCGGAAGGAAGGTTGGGCAATCCTACTTCCG
>NW_006922000.1:2513066-2517597 GCF_000298275.1 Orycteropus afer afer | reverse complement strand
ACCTGAGTCTTCACCTCTTCTCTTGCTCTTCCTTCATTCCTGATGTCCCCCGTTTCCTTCTGGGCTAGTTTCCCCTCAGTCTGAGGAACTTCTGGCATCTCCCTCATAGAAGGTTTGCTGAACGAGTTCTGTCAGCTCTCTTTCACCTGGGAGCACCTTTATTTCACCTTCATTCTTAAAGGATATTTTCCCTGGATACAGAATCTGGATTGAGCTTCCTATTCTTTCAGTCCATAAAATAATGCTGTGTCATTCCTCTGGGCCTCTATGGTTTCTGATAGATATCTACACTCAGTTGACTCCTTGTCCCCCTTCAGACAATTTGTTGACTTTCTCTAGCTGCTTTCAAGGCTTTTCTCTGTTTTTAGATTTTAGCATTTTGCATGATGTGTCTTGGTGTCAATTTCTCCTGTTTGGAGCTTCTGAGCTTTTTGAAAACCTAGGTACCAGATTGTGCTCCCCTTCTCAACTTCTTCCTTCGCAGGCTTTTCAGGGTATATATTGCTTGTTCCATCTGTAGTCCCAAGCCCCAGGACACTGTGGCCAGTGCTTCATCCTTTGCTTCCAGCTAAAGTCTCCCAGGAAGCCACCTCAGTCCTGGGGACAATCTGAGCCCAATAAAGGCTTTTATACTCATCCTTCAGGGATCGGCCAGAATGGCGACTGACTTACGATATTTTCAGGGTTCACCCATGCTGTGGCAGGTATCAGGACTTCATTGCTCTTTAGAAGGTCTAGTGTTTAATGTTGAATTCTTAGATACGATACCAAAAGCACAAACAACAAAAGGCAAAATATCTAAGTTGGACTTCATCAAAATTAAAAGTTCTTGTGCATTACAGGATTTTATCAACGAAGTAAAAAGACATCCTACACACTGGGAAGGAGCTCTGGTAGTGTAATGCCTAAGGCACTTGACTGCTAACTTGAAGGCTGGCGGTTCAAACCCACCAGCCACTCCTTGGAAGGAAGATGGTGCAATCTACTTCCGTAGTGATACTGCCTCAGAAACCCAAGGAGGGGTTGCTATGAGTCGAGTCTGACTCGATGGCACATAACAACAACACACTGGGAGGAAATTTTGGGGAAACATGATCAGATAAGGGGTTCAGGATCCAGAATGGATAAAGAATTCCTGCAACGAAAGGACGAACAGCCTAATCAAACAATGGGCAGAGGACTTGAGCAGGCATTTCACCAAAGAAGTCAGACAAATGGCCACCACCATAGGGTTTTACCACTGTGTTAGTTATTAACCATACCTGATAAGGTTCTAGTTACCTAGATGAAGGCAGATTTTGCTCTGGTGGGTCTCCCAGAAGACTAGCTAGCTCTCCAGGTTTCAGGTCATCTGGGGTCACGTAGGTGGTTAATTTGGAGAGGCTACTTATTCCTGCTTAATGATAAGATTAGTAGTATTTAGCCTTATCAGCTTGCAGTAGGGCAAAGGCTAGGATTGGGGTAAAATTCCTCCCCTCTTGGGATAGTCTGTTTTTAGCTCCTAAGGTGGAGCCCCTGTCATCAATCTAATGGAACTAGCTTAGGACATTGAAGTTCTAGAGTGTCTGAGAACTTGGCACCATTAATTTTAGAATTCCTTTGTTTTCTCTGGAGCTCTGGTGGTGTAGTGGTTAAGGCATTTGGCTGCCAACCAAAAGATCAGTGGTTCAAACCCACCAGCTGCTCTGTGGAAGCGAGATGAGGTAGTCTACTTCCATAAAAATTTACAGTTTTGAAAACCCAATGATGGTCACTATGAGTCAGAATCAACTGGATGGCAGTGACTTTTGTTTTCTCTGCAATGTTCTGAAGACTAAGGAGAAGGACAATGAGTAAAATGTAAAGCCTTTCAAAATGCCTTAATAACAACCTGGCAGAGAAAAACCGCAATCCGTTCTAACAATGTGTAAACAACAACCCAAGCTTACTAGAAAATACTGATTTTACCATTTTTTCTTTTATTGCATGCTCACTAGCAGACCCAGTTAAAAGCAATTAACTTAGCTACCTTCTGTGGTAGTTAAGTTGTGTGTCAACTTGGCTGGGCCTGGGTGAGTGGCTGGGCAGCTGGATGTAGTGATTCCCCATGATGAGACTGGTAATCAACTCCACGGTGGGATCTACCACAAGCAGCTGAGTAGTTGCCTTAGGGATGTGGTCTGCTTCCAGTATATAAGAAGCATTAAGAAAGGTCTCTGGACTTTTTTGGCTCATGTGGACCCTGTATATAGCCTGCCATGTTTCCTGCTGATCTTGGGACTATCTCTGGACTTGAACTAGTGGTCTGCCACATTATTTGATGCTCTTGGAACAGTGTCATTTTATTTGTCAACCTTGGGTTTGTCAGCCTCAGCAGCCAGCAGCTGTCTGAGTCAATTAAGAGAAGCCTTTAGCTCCAGTGGGCTGGAAACAAGAGGCGGAGCTCAAAACCAGGCCCAGCCGAGCTGACACACAACATAACTACCGCACCTTCCACGCGGGAGAGCCAGGTTTGATTCACAGCCAATGCACCTCCTGTGCAGCCACCACCCATCTGCTAATGGAGGCTTGTGTCTTCCTGGGACACTGCCTAGGTTTCTATGAAGCTTCCAGACTAAGACAAACTAGAAAGAGCCTGGTGATCTAGTTCCAAAAATCAGCCAAAGACGGCCTGATGGATCACAACGACCAACCCCAGGCGACCATGGGGATGGGGCAGGACCCGGTGGCACTTCATTCTGTTGTCATAGAGTCACCAGGAGTCAGAGGGCCACTCGATGGCAACTGATAAAAGTACTGTCTGAAGTGGGTTAATTTCTGGGAGAAACGTATATGCCAAAGGTGCATTTAATCTGTGATAGGAGAGCTTTCTTGACAATCTCCAGTCTTTGTGTTTAAGTACAAGCCGTTAATGGAGCCCTCATGGCACAGTAGTTAAGCACTCGGCTGCTAACTGAAATGTTGGCAGTTCGAACCCACCAGCAGCCCCGTGGGAAAAAGATGAGGCAGTTGGCATCTGTAAAGATAACAGCCCAGGAAACCCTATGGGGCAGATCTACTCTGTCCTCTAGGGGCACTGTGAGTCAGAATCCACTCAACGGCAATGAGTGTATAAACCACTAATGAACAAAATTCAATTGGGGCTATCCAAATACGTGTTGGTTATGTCTGATTATGTGTTTGATTACTGAAGGGTTCACAGGCCTCAATTTCTACTCATGGAACAGCCTTACAGGCTGCAATACAAGACAGTCATAGCAGCAGAAGTGTAGGCATGGGGCCAACCAAACCCAAGGCCCTTGAGTTGATTCCAATCCACAGTGACCCGGTAGGACAGAGTGGAATCGCATAGGGTTTCCAGGTTATAAACCTTTACAAAAGCAGACTGCCTCATCTTTCTCCCATGGAGCAGCTGTTGGGTGCAAACTGTTGACCTTTTGGTTAGCAGCAGAATGCCTTAACCACTGTGCCACCAGAGCTCCTGCAGACATGGACAGGGTCCCCAGGATCGCAGGTCCAGGCTTCCTTATGCTGCCACCCCTGACTTCTCAGGATACATTTTGTCTTCACTTTTCAAACCATCCCTGGCACACAGGTGAAACACCTTGGTACCAAAAAACCCAAAGTCCACTCAGGGTTAGGATCTGTTACCATGAGCTGCTCACATAGACAGGTTGCAGTGACAGAACCAGCCCAAACCATCAGTCCTTAGCCCCACTGCTCCTGTTCAAGTTCCACCAAAACTGGGGCAAATTAGAAATCTAGTGTTTATTACTAAGCCTTTCCGGCAGGCTGGTATATTCTGCCCTAGAGTAACCCCCCACCCACTGGCAACAAAGCATCCTGTGCCTTTAGTTCCTACATCCTGCACCGTTGGCCCCGGTGGGAACTATGCTCCAGGTGGTGCTGGGACAAACATTTGGTCAGCTAGCCCATGCTCAACTCCCTGCCGTCGAGTCGGATCTGACTCATAGCGACCCCTCCTTGGGTTTCCGAGGCAGCATCTCTACGGCAGTAGATGGCCCAACCTTCTTTCCGAGGAGTGGCTGGTGGGTTTGAACGGCCAGCCTTCTGGTTAGCAATCAAATGCCTTAGGCACTAAGCCACCAGAGCTCCCAAGGGCGAAGGGTGTCTAAGGGCCATAGTCTCAGGGGTTCCACCCATCTCTGTCAGACCAGTAAGTCTGGTCTTTTTTATTATCCAAGAGGTCTGTAGCAGGCATAGGTCATTTCCTAATGCAGATAAATAATCAAGGAACTTTTCTTTCTCAGGGAGGGGAGGAGAGTTGCTGGCTTTAAAGGATCACAGCTGTGGATACTGATATTACAGGCTGCAATCCAAGGCGGCAACAGCTGGAAAGACTAGACATGGAACAAAAACACCAAAGCCAACCCACTGCCATGGAGTCGATTCTGATTCACAGCGCTCCTAGAGGACACAGTGCAACTGCCCCCTAGGCCTTCCAAGGCTGTCATCTTTACAGAAGCAAAGCCTGAACCAAACCCGCTGCCATGGAGTCAATTCTGACTGAAAGTGATCCTACAGGACGGAG
>NW_006922000.1:2510272-2512201 GCF_000298275.1 Orycteropus afer afer | reverse complement strand
GTTCAAACCCACCAGCCACTCCTCGGAAGGAAGGTTGGGCAATCCTACTTCCGTAGTGATACTGCCTCGGAAACCCAAGGAGGGGTTGCTATGAGTCAGGGCTGACTCGGAAACCCAAGGAGGGGTTGCTATGAGTCAGGGCTGACTCGACGGCACATAACAACAACAACATTGTGATTTGGGTGAAAGTCTACAGAGCACAGTAGTTTTCCATTCAACAATTTACACACAGTGTGTTTTGTGACACTTGTTGCGGTTCCCCCCATGTAACAGCTCTCCTCCCTCTCTTCCTCTCTGGTTCCCACATCCACTCATCGATCCTTCCTGCCCCTTTCTGCCTTCTGAGCTTTGTCTGAGGAAATGTTGTCCTTCTGGTCTTGCGTGGTTGATTGATCTGAGGAGCACATTCCTCACAGGTGTACTGTTCACCTTACAGTCCTGAAAGGTGATCCCGGGGTGTGTACAGTTCTAGGTTTGAAGAGTGTCCAAGGGCCGTAACCTCAGGGGTTCCACCCATCTCTGTCAGACCAGTAAGTCTGGTCTTTTTTTATGATTTTGAGTTTTGTTCTGTTTTCCTCCCACTCTGATCCTGTTTAGTGCAGTCAACAATGGTAGCCAGACACCATCTAGTTCTTCTGGTCTCAGGCCAGTGGAGGCTGGGGTTCACATGGTCCATCAGTCCTTTGGACTAATTGTTCCTTGACTCTTTGGTTTCCTTTACTCTTCTTTGCTCCAGACAGAGAGAGACCAATAGCTACACCTTAGATGGCACTCATAAGCTTTTATGACCCCAGTCACTACCCACCAAAGTAGGATGTAGAACATTGTTCTTTTGTGGACTATGCTACATTTGATCTAGATGTCCTTCAATCTAGATGTCCTTTGAAACCATGGTCCTAAGCTCCCAAGCTCAGTGATTCAGTCCCTCGTGGTGTTTGGTTATGGCTAGAATGTTTTCCTAACTCTGCCCCCCGTATGCTCTACTGTATCCATGGGTATATTTGCAGCACATATAGATACATACGTAGAAGTATCCTCTGCCAAACCTATCTATCCATGTGGGCGTGCTGCTGTGTACCATCCCACACTTGTTCAGCTCACATATCTACCTACGCATCGTAACAGGGGAAAGGAGACCCCAGATTCAAACAGTTTCCATAGAGACATTTTTATTAAGCCTTGGACAGGAGACACAACAATCATCCAGGATGAGGGAAACCACCAGCATGTACATGTAAGGTTGGGTTTCCAATGCTGAGAGGAATCAGGCCAGAGAAACAGAAAAGGAGAATTTATTTAAGAGATGCAAGCATCAAAGCAAACGGGCTGACTCTCTGCACTAGAAAGACCAGCAGTGATTGTCTTAGGGTCTTTTTTATCCTTCTTTCTGAACTCCTCATTTCTTTGTCTCAAGGTTTAAGACATCTTGGGTTTAGTCTGCCAAGTCCCGTGATCCGCCTGTTCCTTCCTTTTGGTCAGTTTGCTTCTTCTTTGCAGTCATGGTGCCCCTATAACTTTTTTCAGGAGTCAAGCATTCATCATTAACTATTTTCAGGAGTCTGATAGTCTGGAATTTGGGTTTTTTTTGTAACATTCCATTTTGAATGAGTGTAAATTATTGTGACGTTTGATGTCATTAACCTTTCAGTACAGGGTACAGAAAGCTGAATGGAGTCCACTGACTCACAGCCACGGGGCTAATTATATATAGTTGAAAACAAAGGGAATCATCACAAAGTCAGGACTCGGGGGGCAGAGCAATTCACCACCATTGCAGGCAGGGCTGCAGAAGCTGGGAAAAGACCATGTTGGCATACATACATAAGGATCAAAAAGGGTCACAGCATTGGTTCTGGAGTTTGACTATCTGACTATGTGGTGGTCTGGACCATGCAGCCTGAGTCACAGCCACGAGGTGGTTACAGGGTG
>NW_006922000.1:2507826-2509387 GCF_000298275.1 Orycteropus afer afer | reverse complement strand
CATAACAACAATAACAACAAAAGGACACTCTCAGGTAAGTGCCCCATTGTTTGTGTAAGCATGATCTCCTTTCAACCACATTATTCCTGAGTGCAAATTGCCTGTCCCTAGGTTTGTCCTGGGAGCTCTAGTGGTGTAGTGCCTAAGGTATTTGACTGCTAACCAGAAGGCTGGCGGTTCAAACCCACCAGCCACTCCTCGGAAGGAAGTTTGGACAATCTGCTTCTGTAGTGATTCTGCCTCGGAAACCCAAGGAGGGGTTGATATGAGTCAGGCCCGACTTGACGGCACTTAACAACAACAACAACAACAACAACAACAACAGGTTTGTCCTGGAACTTGTCTGTGCATGGTCATAATGCTGGTTTAAGGGTCAGAAAGAACCCAAATGGCATTTAAAACACATGTCAAGCTTCAAGATGGAGTTAGAGCTCCCACTACAGACCACATCCTTCCACAAACCAAGTGCTGTAGGATTTTAAGCTCTAGTACAGTGTTTTTGGGTTTTGATTTTTAATACAGTATATGTACCACAGTTTGTCCATTCATTTTCTGATGGGCACTTAGGTTGTTTCCATCTTTTTGCTATTGTGAATAATGATGCACAAGCATGCTTCTTTTAGGCCCCTGGGTTTATGCTCAACTATGCTGGTGGCATAGTCGTTCACATATTTGGCTACTAACCAAAGGTGCGTGGTTCAAACCCACCAGCCACTCCACAGGGGAAAGATGAGGCAGTTTGCTTCCATAAAGATTGACAGGCTTGGAAATCTCACGGGCAGTTCTACTCAGTCCTACAGGGTCACTATGAGTTGTAAAGACTTGACGGCAGTAGGTTTTAGGTACTAACCAAGAAGCTCAGAGCTTGAACCCACCCAGGGGCCCTGTGGGAGAAAAGCCTGGTAATCTGCTCTCATCAAGGTCACAGCCAAGAACACCCGAGGGTTCGGTTCTACTACGTAACACGGGGGATTGCCACGAGTAGGAATAGACTTTTCAGCAACAAAACTTTTGTTTTTGGAGGGGGGCAGCAGTAGTTCAGTGGTAGGATTCTCCCCCCAATTAGGACACTAAGGTTTGATTTCCAGTCAATGCACCTCACACACAGCTCCCTCCTGACTCCCTGTGGAGGTCTGAGTGTTGCTATGGTGTGAAACAGGTTTCAGTGGGGCTTCCAGACTAAGAGGGGCCAGGACGGAAGGCCTGGTGATCCCCAGTCCTGGAGAAAGATTATCACCAAGTTGTACTAGTGAAGATAAGGGACTTTTATTCGGCATAGGCAGCAAAGGAAAACAAAGATGGGAAATGGACAGACATGTCCTCTGAGTAAATGTCTACCTACAGAGGAACACCACAAACTCAGCAGCACATATTACAAGTTAGTTAACAAATTTAAAATAAGCAGGAGCTCATCTTTCCATAGATATGTTAAAATTATTGAATCACTGTGATGACTTTTTTTTTTTTTTAATTTTATTTTGATTTGGGTGAAGATTTACAGAGTAAATTCACTTTTCATACAGCAGTTCACATATACTTTGTCTCATGACATTGAGCAAAA
>NW_006922000.1:2500586-2505606 GCF_000298275.1 Orycteropus afer afer | reverse complement strand
CTTTGTCAAAGATCAGCTGACTATAGGTCGATGGATCTATATCTGGGTTCTCAATTCTATTCCATTGGTCTATGTATCTGTCATTGAACCAGGCAGTTTTGGCTGGTATAGTAGGTTTTGAGATCCGGCAATGTGAGACCTCCTACTTTGTTTTTCTTCTTCAGTAGTGCTTTGCTTATGTGATGATTTCTTTCAATGGTACAAGTTTTCAGTAGCAGGAGTCAGGAAGGTCTTCACTGTTCCCATCACCCAAAGCAGAACAAGATAACAGCGGTGATTTTCCTTTACCAAAATGGGTTTCTTTTTTTGAAGAGATATGTCCAGGCCAGTTCCCCAGTTCTTTGCACGAGCCCCTTGTTCTGCACCCTAGTTTTTCTGCTCTTCCTGAGATCAACTTGCCTTCCCCTGAGTGTTCCCAGAAATTATCATGGCTATTGCCTCTCCCTAAGCTTTCCTGGAATTTATCATGGCCACATGGGTAAGTCAAGGTCGGAAACGCTGGGGAAGTGAGAGAAAACTTAAAATCGCATCTGAACTTAGGTCAAAGCTCAAGAGAGCATTAACATTCCAAATGTAGGTCACGGCCTTCCGCAAACCAGATGCCTTTAGGTTTTAGGCTCTGATGCACTGCTACTTAGAGAAAATGAAAATCCTCACAACTGGACCAATAAACAGCATCGTGATAAATGGAGTAAAGATTGAAGTTTTCAAAGATTTCATTTTACTTGGATCCACAATCAACATTCACGGAAGCTGCAGTCAAGAAATCAGATGACATATTGCAATGGGCAAATCAGCTGCAAAAGACCTCTTTAAAGTGTTGAAGAGCAAAGACGTGACTTCGAAGACTAAGGTGCACCTGACCCAAGCCATGGTATTTTCAGTCGTCTCATATGCATGTGAAAGCTGGACAATGAATAAGGAAGACCCAAGAAGAGTTGATGCTTTTGAGTTGTAGTGTTGGCAAAGAATGCTGACAGGACTGTGGACTGCTGAAAGGACTAACAAATTTGTCCTGGAAGAAGTGCAGCCAGAATGCTGATTGGAAGTGACAGTGCCCAGACTTCGTGTCACTTATGTTGTCAGAAGGGACCATTTCCTGCAGAAGCATATATCGTGCTTGATCAAGGGGAGGGTCAGCAAAAAAGAGGAAGACTCTCAAGGAGATGGGTTGACACAGTGACTACAATGATGGGCTCGGGTATATCAGGACTGTAAGGCTGGCACAGGACCGGGCAGTGTTTTGTGCTGCTGTCCTCGGGGTCGCTATGAGTCCAAGCGGACCCAGGGCACCCAACAACAACAGCAATGCAGCTGACTTCCAAAAAATCAACCAATGAAAACACTCAATGGTTTTCAGTGAAAATCCCATCCCAACAGTCTGATCCCCTCCTTCCCGGGGTCAACACAAGTTGAGGCCAACTTGACGGCATTTAACAACAATGCTCCCTTTAGCTTGAAAAGTATGCAATTGTTGATAATTGTTTATATTACTATATCTTACTTATACATAATTAAGGAGCTCAGGTGATGTAGTTGGTGGGTGTTCCATCCCACCAGCAGTGGGAGAAAAATGAAGCAGTCTGCTTCCACAGAGATTTATAGCCTTGGAAACCTAAGAGGGTCACTGTGAGTTGGAATCTCCTCCATGGCATTGGGTCAGGCCTGGTTTTTTGAAATAATATTAAAAAGGTAACACACCTGTAACCCTGAGACCTCTCAAAACTCAAACTCACTGCCATCCAGTGGACTGGACTCCTAGAGACCCCTCCCTGGGTTTTCGAGGGGTATCTCTACTGAAGTAGATTGCCCAGTCTTCCTTCCAAGGAGTGGCTGTGGGTTTGAACTACCAGCCTTCTGGTTAGCAGTCAAATGCCTTAGGCACTATGCCACCAGCAGCCCCCTTGTTGTTGTTATATGCCATGAAGTTGGACCCAACTCATAGCGACCCCCCTTTGGGTTTCGGAGGTGGTATCACCATGGAAGTTGACTGCCCAACCTTCTGCCAGCCTTCTGGTTGGCAGTCAAGTGCCTTAGGCACTGTGCTACCAAACCTCCTGCAGACCTCTAGAAATTCAAATTAAAGAAACCAGAGTCTGTCTCATTTAATTCCAGGTTAATGGCTTTGCCATGATCTGCTCTTTGGAAGAGTCATTTTAGGTGAGGGGGGCAGGGATGAGGAATCGCTATTCCTCATTTTGCGTTAGGAATTTTTACATTCGTAGGTAAGAGGAAACCTCTTGAAATAAAACATCTTTTTTTTTTTTTTTTTTCATTCCAGGTCCAGTTCCGCTCTTCCCAACTCACCATGCTGCCTCCTCTCTCTGGAAAATACAAAACAGACAAACAAATTAGTTCAGGACTTGGGAAACTTAGCAAATGAGAGGATTGGGCTTGTTCCGAGGACGAGCCGCCCATACCCTGAGCCCAGCGCCCAGCTTCTGTAGGTCTTGTGAGTTGCAATTGTCCGTTGTTCCCCTGCGCCCCCAGAGTGCCTGAGAAGGGGGCCAGCCAGGCGGGCAGCCGCTCTCCGGGCAGCAGCAGAAACCCACCCGGGCTGCTGCTAATACTGCAGGAGAGAGCCGAAACCTAGTAACGGGGAGAGCAGCCCGCCCAGCAGGCCGAGAGTTAGGAGCGGGAAGTGGCAGGACCCAGGGCAGTCTCTGCCCTGTCACCCCTCTCTCTCTGCTCAGGCACTGTCCTCTTTCTTCTTTCCCTCCCAACCCCTCTCCGGTTCTGTCGCTCGGTCTGCGGGTGGGTCTCCTTTTTTCTTAAGAGGAATTTATCTCTGTGTCTCCCTCTTTGCAAATCACAATCTCCCTGTTTCTTCTTTTTATTATAAAATATTCCACACAGAAGGAAAGACTAGTACAATGATCACCCCTGTGCTCATATCCTAGCTTCAAAAACTAACAACTAATGGCTAATCTTTCTTTATTAAATCCCTTAATACAAGTTTGGGAGCCCTGGTGGTGTAGTGCCTAAGGCATTTGACTGCTAACCAGAAGGCTGGCGGTTCAAACCCACCAGCCACTCCTCAGAAGGACGGTTGGGCAATCTACTTTCCTTGAGATACTACTTCGGAAACCCAAGAAGGGGTTGCTATGAGTCAGAACCAACTCAAAGGCAGTGAGTTTGGTTTGGTGGCACAGTAGTTAAAGCATTCAGCTACTATCCAAAAGGTCAGCAGTTCAAACCGACCAGCCCCACCCCAGGAGAAAGATGAGGTATTCTGCTTCTGTAAAGATGCACAGTCTTGGAAACCCCGTGGGGCAGTTGTACACTGTCCTATGAGTCACCAAGAGTCAGAATTGACTCAATGGCAGTGGGATGGGTTTGGTTATTCATGGTACACCTAAGGAGCCCTAGGAGCTCTGGTGGCATAGTGCCTAAGGCATTTGACTGCTAACCAGAAGGCTGGTGTTCAAACCCAACAGCTGCTCCATGGAAGGAAGATAATCTACTTCTGTAGAGATACCACCTCAGAAACCCAAGAGGGGTCGCCATGAGTCAAATCGATTCAATGGCAGTGAGGTGTTTTTTTTTTTTTTTTTAATGTAAGTTTGATTCCATAGCTGTAATGATTATTTTGTAACTTTTTATGGTTATTTGGGTGAAATTTTACAAAGCAAATTTGTTTTATGTTCAATAGTTCATAGACACAGTTGTTATCTTCAGGAAGAAAAAACCAGGTCTTTTTTCCTTTCAGCTATGGGGCTACTAGGCTGATTGAAATGCCTCTGAGTTTGTCCAGGCAATGTTTTAAAACTATACAACAACAACAATTAGTAGAAACTTTAAACTTTTTAAGCAGTAAGGAATATTTTATTAAATTTATTCAAAAGCAGGGCAAAAATATGAGGGCTAGCATTGTTAGCACTTTGAACATTGTTATGTTGTTGTTGTTGTTTTTAGGTGCTGTTGAGTCGTCTCCAACTCATAGCGACCCCATGCACAGCAGAACGAACACTGCCCGGTCCTGGGCCAGCTCCACAATCCTTGTTACACCTGAGCCCGTCACTGCAGCCACCGTGTCAATCCATCCCGTTTAGGGCCTCCCCCTTTTTCATTGACCCTCCACTTTACCAAGCATGATATCCTTCTCCAGGGAATGGTCCCTTCTGACAACATGACCAAAGTAGGTGAGACAAAGTCTGGCCATTCTCGCTTCCAAGGAGCATTCCAGCTATACTTCTTCCAGAACAGATTTGTTAGTACTTTCAGCATTTGGCACCAACACCACAACTCAAAAGTATCGACTCTTCTTCCATCTTCCTTAGTCATTGTCCAGCTCTCACATGCATATGAGGCAACTGAAAATACCATGGCTTGTGTCAGGTGCACCTTAGTCCTCAAGGAGACACCTTTGCTCTTTAGCACTTGAAAGAGGTCCTTTGCAGCAGATCTGCCCAGTGCTATACGCACTTGACTGCTAACCAGAAGGCTGGCATTTCAAACCCACCAACCACTCCCTGGAAGGAAGGTTGGGCAATCTACTTCCATAATGATACCACCTTGGAAATCCAAGGAGGGGCCGCTATGAGTTGGATCCAACTCCACGACAATGGTTGTGTTTTTATTTTTACAGATTGAATAAGTGTAGTGAAAGGATACAACCCTGACACACTCCCTTCTTTATTTTAAACCACACAGTGTCCCCTTGGTCTGTTTGAATGACAGCCTGCTGGTCAATGTACAGGTTCCTCATGAGTACAATTAAGTGTTCTGCAATTCCCATTCTTCTTAATGTTATCCATAATTTGTTATGTTCCACACAATCGAATGCTTTTGCATGGTCAATGAAACACAAATAAACATCTTTCTGGTATTTTTTGCTTTCAGCCAAGATCCATCTGACATCACCAATGATATCTCTCATTTTACATCCTGTTCTGAATCCAGCTTGCATTTTTGGACAATCTCTGTCAGTATACTGCTGCAAGCATTTTTTAATTATCTTCAGTAAGATTTTACTTGTGAATGATATTAATGATATTGTT
Source organism: Orycteropus afer afer (assembly GCF_000298275.1). NCBI lineage: Eukaryota > Metazoa > Chordata > Mammalia > Tubulidentata > Orycteropodidae > Orycteropus > Orycteropus afer. The sequence continues at coordinate 2,500,606 of NW_006922000.1, read as the reverse complement.
CGATAATTTCTACATTCTGT
>NW_006922000.1:2497826-2499266 GCF_000298275.1 Orycteropus afer afer | reverse complement strand
CAAAGTTGTATCGTCTGCATATCTCAGGTTGTTAATGATTCTTCCTCCAATCCTGATACCACGTTTTTCTTCATATAATCCAGCTTCTTGGATTATTTGCTCAGCATATAATTTTACCCATAGAATCTTTCAATATTGCAACTCAAGATGTAAATTTTTTCCTTAGTTCTTTCAGCTTGAAAAATACCAAGCATGTTCTTCTCTTTGGGATTTCTAACTCCAGGTCTTTGCACATTTCATTATAAATGACTTTGTCTTCTCGAGCTGCTCTTTGAAATCTTTTGTTCAGCTCTTTTATCTTTTCATTACTTCCATTTGCTTTGCTCATAGGCAAGTTTCAGAGTCTTTTCTCACATCCATTTTGGTCTTTTCTTCCTTTCCTGTCTTTCTAATGACCTTTTGCTTCCTTCATGGATGATATTCTTGGATGTCATCCCACAGTTCCTCTGGTTTTCAGTCACTGGTGTTCGATGCATCAAATCTATTCTTTAGATGGTCTCTAAATTCAGGAGAGAAATATTCAAGGTCATATTTTGGCTCTTGTGGACTTGCTTTAATTGTCTTCAGCTTCACTGTGTACTTGCATATGAGCAGCTGATGGTCTGTTCCACAATCAGCTCCTGGCCTTGTGTTGGCTGAAGACATTGAGCTTCTCCATCGCCTCTTACCACAGATGTGGTCAATCTGATTCTTGTGTACTGCATCTGGAGAAGGCCACTTCTATAGTCGCCCTTTGTGTTGTTGAAAAAAGGTATTTGCAATGAATAAGTTGTTGGCCTTGCAAAATTCTATCATGCAATATCCAACGCTATTTCTATCACCAAAGTCAAATTTTCCAACTACCGGTGATTCTTCTTCATTCCCAACTTTTGCATTCCAATCACCAGTGATGATCAGCACATTTTGATTGCATGTTTGGTCAATTTCAGACTGAAGAAGTTGGTAAAAATCTTTAATTTCCTCATCTTTGGGTTTGTGTGTGTGTGTGTACTTTTAATTTCACTCCCCATTGACCATGCCCAGCCCTAACCCAGTCTCCTCCCCTCCCTGCCAGTAACTCTCCCCCAGTGCCCCTCATAACTATGCACTCTTGTTTGTCCTGTCTTTCTTCCATGTGAATGTTGCCCTCCTGGTGCCCCGCGGTCAATTGCTCCAAGGGATGCATTTCTATAGAGTATGTGGGTGCGTCACCCTGGGTTGAGTGGTCTGCATGTACATCTTGTCTACTATTGGGCTGAAAGCCAGTCCCTGGGAGTGAGTTTTGTTCCAGGCCCAGAATGTATCCCAGGGCCACAGTATTGGGGGTCTCACCAAACTCCATCCGACCAGTAATTCTGGTCATTTATTGAGTTTAAGCATAGGCACTGAAACAAGGCGGGCTTGTGCTTACTCACTGATCTGCACTGAACACGTTCCCTTGTTACCCTACCGAGAGGGACC
>NW_006922000.1:2496998-2497726 GCF_000298275.1 Orycteropus afer afer | reverse complement strand
GGTGCGGGATCGGGCAGTGTTTCGTTCTGCTGTGCATGGGGTCGCTATGAGTCGGAAACGACTCGACGGCACTTAACAACAACAACAACAATTGAATTTTTGGATTTTGTTCCATGTTTTTCCTCCCACTCTACCCAGGATCTCCAGATTTGATCCTTTCCTGGGTGGTTGGCATTGGTAGCCGGGCACCACCTAGTTCTTCTGGTCTCGAGGGGCATCATGTCCTCGGGCTGATTGTTTCCAGGTGTGCTTGTTTGTTTTTTGTTTCATTTTGTTTTGTTTTTTGCACTCTTCTTTGCTTTCAATGCTAGGAGACCATTAGGTACATCTTAGATAGCCACTTGAAAGCTTTTAAGACCCCAGTCACTACTTACCAATGTAGGATGAGGAACAAGGCTTTCATGTATTTTGTTGTGACAATTGAGTCTGGTGTCCCCCAGTACTGTGGTCCTGAGACGGTAGATCCATTGGATCTCTCTCCCACAGTGTCTGGGTGTCTGTGAGAAATTACTCTGTGTCTGTCTTCTGTTGTTTCTGTAAGGACTGCAGGTATTTTGTATCACTGGTGTCTGTACAAGATTAGCCTCTGCTGAATCTATCTTTGGTCTAGAGTAAACTCCTGTTCACTGACCCCCATCTGATCCTTTGGCTTTGGTGGTTGGTGTGTAATTTGAATAATAGTAGCATTAACTGGCCTTTCTTGTAGGCATATGGATATTATCCTATCA
>NW_006922000.1:2476043-2496783 GCF_000298275.1 Orycteropus afer afer | reverse complement strand
ACTAATACCTAGGATATCAATCTTTATGCATTCTATTTCATTTTTGACAACTTCCAATTTTCCTAGATTCATACTTAGTACATTCCATATTCTGATTATTAATGGATGTTTGCAGCTATTTCTTCTCATTTTGAGCATGACACGTCAGCAAATGGAGGTCCCGAAAGCTTTACTCCATCCACATCATTAAGGTTGACTCTACTCTGAGGAGGTAGATCTTCCCAGTGTTATTTTGAGTGCCTTGCGACCTGAGGGGCTCATCTTCTGGCATTGTATAGGACAGTGTTTCAGGGCTATTCATAAAGTTGTCTAGTAGTATACCAGGCAGTGTTTCACTGCTATTCATAAGGTTTTCACTGACTAATTCTTTGAGAAGTGGATGGCTTCTTCCTTCTTTCAAGTCTTTCTCAGTCTGGAAGCTCTGCTCAAACCCATCCACCATGGATGACCCTCCTGGTGTTTGAAATACCAGTGGCACAGCCTCCAGCCACACAGCAACACACAAGCTACTGCAGTAGGACAAACTGACAGATAAGCTTGTTTCCCTTAGTTGTTCCAAACTGATCCGCTCACTTCCTGGCCTTCCCCCTTACCTGGACCTGGCTGTCGGCCCTGGCTTCCTGCTTCCTGCCTGGGGGCTCTCTCTCCCCTTATCTGGATCCGGCCAGCAATCCCTGGCTTTCTGCTTCCTGCCTGGGGGCTTGAACATTGTTATAAAGGACAGTTTAAGATGCAGAGAGAGCTGCAGCGTGGTCAAATCTCAACCTTAAGCCACAGAAGAGAAATTCCAGTTACTTCATGATCAAGAGTGGGCAAAGCCAACCCACAGAAGTGGGAAAGGCGGCCACCTGTGGTGAATGTCGATCGGAAAGCAGTGGAGGGGCACCCTTTAGGCCACTGGAAATGCTCTGGTCCTGATGTGACTCACTGCCATTGAGTCAATTCAACTCATAGCACAGGTATCTCTGCAGAAGTAGATTGCCCAGTCTCCTTCCAAGGAGTGGCTAAGGCATTTGACTGGTAACCGGAAGGCTGGTGGTTACCTTCTGGTTACCAGTCACTTGCCTTAGGCACCACACCAGGATTGGGTTTATTTAATAACTGCCCAGTTCTTCCAATCTCACTTCAGGTTTGCTGACTGTATTGTTCTTCTATAGCCACATGGGGGCAGTGTGGTATAATGCCCAAAATTCTGTCTGTCCCTAGACTGCGCTTTTCCAGGTCCAAGGTTTAGTTTCTGGCCTGTATCTTCCTTCTTGAAAATGATCTCTGGCCTCCACCACTGCTGTGGCGACACAGTGGGATCAATAGCCCAACACTGAGGGTCCTACACTGGTCTCAGGCAAAATAATAGCATGATATCAGGAAAGAAAATCAGAAAAAAAACTTGTTATTGCAACTTGAATCTGATTTTGGTTTTGGGAAAATTGTCTTTTTCTTTTTCCAGCTTTCCTGGCATCCCTTAAGAAGCAGCAACAGCTGTCCTCAGGTCTGTTGACAGATAAATGGCATCTGTGTGGTTGGAAGTCATATTTTCCCAAAACCAAAAGCAGATCCATGATCCAACAAAGTATTTTTTTTTTCCGATTTTTTTGCTTGATAATATGTGCTGTCATTCCAATCACACAGATGCTGATCTGTTTACAAACTCACTCCACATGCTTCGTCCTAATTAAGACAAATTTTACCCAGAACTAGGTGTTGGACAGTTCCACATCACGATACTAGAAGCCGCCTTCCAAGTTGACATGGCCCATTCCTCAGCTGCTTCTGTCTTGACTTGGACGGCACGTGTGCATCCTTTTGAGAAGTGGATGGCCTCTTTGAGTTTTCCCTTTTCGTGTCCCATGATTTCTTCATCTACTCTCGTTGCTGGTGTTGGATGCCATCAAGGTAGTTCCCACTCATAGCAACGCTTTCGGACAGAGTAGAACTGCCCCATTGGGTTTCCAAGGCTGTAAATGTTTCATGGAAGTAGAGTGCCATGTCGTCCTCCCACAGGGAGGCTAGTGGGTTTGAACTGCTAATCTTTTGGTTAGTAGCAGAGCACTTACCACTGTGCCACTGGGACTCCAGTTTATCCATAAGGATATTAAGTATCTGATGAATTTCAGACACACTCTTGTCTGTCCTTTCTAGCTAATGCTCTCTAAGGAAAAACAACACACAACAAACTCAAAGAAAGAAATAGGGACTTGGCTCCCATACTTTTTCCCACACCAGGGCTTGTTGTTAGGTGCCGTGAAGCCGGCTCCAACACATAGTAGTGACCCCGTGCACAATAGAGAGAAACACTGCCCGGTCCTGTGCCAGCCTCACAATCCTGCTATTCCCGAGCTCATCGTTGCAGCCACTGTGTCAGTCCATCCAGATGAGGGCCTTCCCCTTTTTCAGTAACCCTCCACGTTACCACACACATATCCTCCTCCAGGGACTGGTCCCTTCCCACAACATGACAAAAGTAGGTGAGATGAAGTCTGGCCACTCTCGCTCCAGGGGCATTCCAGCTGCACTTCCTCCAGGACGGGTTTGTCCTGGGTTTCGGGGAGGAAAATCGTCATGTCCAGCATGGGTATGACGATGGGGAACTCAACAGTGGAAACTGGACGAGATCCAGTCTCTGTGGAATTGCTGAGTGTGGATTTGGAGATGAACTTTGACCTCAAGGCTTAGCCTGGATATGGCTGTCACAGTAGCCAGGAAAGTGAAGTTGGTGATGGTCAGAGAGGCATCATCATCTTGGTTCTTGGTCCTTCACTGAAATCTCTCAGTGCAGAGAGCCCATGAGTTGGAGGCAAAGTTCAGTGAAAGCCTGCTGCCCATGTTGCAGAAGTGACGAATCTGCCTAAACCAACAGGAAAATGGTGGGCAAAGTCAGAAGCAAACGCCTCACAGGAGCGTCTCTCTCTTTCTGCTGAAAACGTGCATGAAGAGCAGGCACCGATTCGCCACGCTCTGCGTGTGCACGTCATTGACGCTGACGGCACCCCTCCACTTGTGCAGCCGTTGTTAGCTCCTTTTCCAGCTTGTTTTCCTCCCGTGAACGTGATGGACTCACTGCCCCCGAGCTTCCTAGCCAATCTTTCACGTTACCAAGTCTGATCCCATATAAGCAGTTCTCCTTTAACTTTTTATTGTGATTTGAGTGAATGGTTACGGATCCGTTTGGTTTTCCATTCACCAATTCAGACCGTTTGTTTCATGACTTTGACTGCAGTCTCCAGGATGTAACAGCACCCTGCCCACCTCCTCCCTGTGTTTCCGGTTTCCTTTCCTCCTTTCCATTTCCTTCCTGCCTTCTGAGCTTTGGGCAAATGCTGCCCCTTTGATCTTGCGTGGTTGATTGTTCTAAGGAGTGCCTACCTCCCTGCTGTTATTGTCAACCTTATTTAAAAAGAAAAAAAAAAAAAAAACAACACTGCCCTCGAGCCAGATCTGACTCATAGCCACCCCCCCCCCAGGGGGTGGTCCAAGGTTATAAGTGTTTTTGGAAGCAGACTGCCTCATCTTTCTTCCACAGAACAGATGATGGGTTTGAACCACCAATCTTTGGGTTAGCAGCCAAATGCCTTAAGCAGTACACCACCAGAGCTCCTATGTTGACCTAATAGGCCTGTCTACTGTTTGTCTGAAAGTTGAGCCACGGGGAGGTGGGGTGGGGTGTGAGTTCAGTCCCAGGCTTGAAGGGTGACTAAGGGCCATAGTCTCAGGGGGTCCACTAGCCTCTATCAGACCAGCAACCCTGGTGTTTTTGTTTTGTTTTGTTGAGTTTTGTTCACACTCTTCTCCCACTCTATCCAGGACCTTCTCCTGCGATCCCTTTCAGAGCGGTCAGAAATGCTCAGTGGGCATCATCTAGTTCTTCTGGTCTCAGCATCAAGGAGACTGAGGTTTGTGTGATCCATTAGTCCTCTGGACTATTTGCTTCCATGCTTCTCTGATTTTCTTCATTCCTCTTTGCTTTGGATGGAAAGAGACCTACTGGTCTTAGATGGCCATTCTATTCTACTAGATTTTAAGACCCCAGCCACTACTCACCGTAGTAGGATGCAAAGCACTGTCTTTGTGAACTATCTTATGCCAATTGAGTTAGCTGTCCCCTGAGACTGTGGTCTTAAGCCCCTAAGCCCAGTGACTTATTACCTCAAGGTATTTGGTTTTTTTGATAGCTCTTAAAAAAGCATAATGCTCAAGGCAGATGGCTTTTACTAGTTAAGCTAAAGTATTGTTTGGCTTTAAGATGACTTCAGGGGATATTTTTGGTTTAAAATTTAAAGATTATCTCAGGGCAGCAGTTTCAGGGGTTCACCCAGCAATGCTTTAGAAAGTCGAGAGTTCATGAGAATTTGAAAGTTTGTTTTACATTTCCCCCCTTTTGATCAAGAGTCTTCTATGGATTTTTGATTAAAATGTTCAGTAATGGTAGCCAGGCACCATCCAGTTCTTCTGATCTCATAGCAAAGTTTGAGGAAGTTGTTCATGGAGGTGATTAGTCACACATTCCATATCCTCTTCCTATTCTTGATTCCTTCTTTCTTTGTGACTAAGAGCCATATCTTGACACCAACACGTGACCCATGCCTTGTAGACTTGGTCCTCCCAAGAGAAGTTGTGGGCCAGAGGATGTGTGTGTAGTTGGACTGCAGCTGGCTCATAAAGAGTTCCCTCTTAGAATGGTGAGGATTATGCAAAGGGAAGGCAGGCAAGAGAGGAAGCCATCATGTAAAAGGTGCTACCAGGTGACAACCAACATTACTCATGAGTTCACAATGCAAGTACATCCTTTCTTGATCATTTACTGACCCAAATATAATACTCTGATTCTTTGATGAAGCCACCACTTTGTTGCTGTTAGTTGCTGTTGAGCTGGTTCTGACACACGGCAACCCCACGTGTGCAGGAATAATTTCTTTTAGAAATATCAGCACAAGGCTTGTCCCTGTGAGGTGGAGGTTAAAGATGTCCCAAATGTCCACCTTTTCCAAACTGCTGTGCCACTCCATCATCTCTGACATCAGCTCCTCCTCCTCCCCTCAGCTCTCTCCTTCCTTGGGGTTCCGTATTTCAAGGTCACATCTCACAGAACTCACAAACTGCCAGGGAAATGGTGGTGGAGGCTGGGAGGCTGGCAAGTCCCAAATCCATGGGTCAGGTGTGGTGGTCATGTGGGTGCAGGCGTGGTGAGCCCAAATTGGCAGGTCAGACAATGGGTTGCTGTCTCAAGTGCAGGGGTGAGATGATGATAAGATCCCAAGCAAAAGAGGAAACTTTCACACATAGACCCTCAAGACAACTAAGGGCAGGACTCAAGACATCCCACCCTAAACAGGCACCGAGGCTAGGATTTACAGCACATCACAAAATGGAGGACTAAGGCTGTTGTTGTTGTTGTTGTTATGTGCCGTCGAGTCGGCCCCAACTCATAGCGACCCCTCCTTGGGTTTCCGAGGCAGTATCACTACGGAAGTAGGATTGCCCAACCTTCCTTCTGAGGAGTGGCTGGTGGGTTTGAACCGCCAGCCTTCTGGTTAGCAGTCAAATGCTTTAGCCACTATGCTACCAGAGCTCCATATTAAGCACTTCTCTGCACCACGATATGTTACGGAGACCTGCTCCATGGGGTTTTTGTTGGCTGTAATCTTAGCAGAAGGAGCCCTGTGGTAATGGTTAAGCACTTGGCTGCTAACCAAAAGGTTACAGGTTTGAATCCACCAGCCGCTCTGTGGGAGGAAGCTGTGGATTACAGCTTAGGAAATCCTATGGGGTAGTTCTACTTTGCCCTGTAGGGTCACTGTGAGTTGGAATCAACAGCACACAACAACAATCTTAACAGAAGCAGATCATCAGAACTTTTCTTCTGCAGTACCACGGAATGGGTTTCAACCACCTACCTTTACGTCAGCAGTCAAGTGCAAACTGGTGGAACCACTCAGGGATTTAGAAAACAACCACAACAACAACAACAACAAAAAAAAAAAACCACCAGAGCACCAGGAGAAGGACATACCAAACAAGAGAGGCTGAAAAAAGTTCCACCATGAGTGTTTCTGGCATTATTATGATGAGTGTCTGTGGCGTTATATTATGAGAATACAGATGAATCAGATTGGGACATTTAGGGTGGAAATCATATTCATTATCTTGTGTAGGAAGAACTAGTGGCTTAAAACAACATTTACTCTCTCATAGTTTCTGTAGGAGGAATCCAGGGGCAGCTTTGCTGGGTCAAGGTGTCCACTGGGCTGTGGCCTCATTTGGAGGCTGCACCGGAGGAGAATCCACTTCTGAGTTCACGCACATGGTCATTAGCAGGATTCAGTTGCTCATGGGCTTTTGGACTGAGGGTCTCAGACCCTCTCTGGCTGCTGGTTGGAGGATGCCTTTGGTTCCTTTGGATCTCTGGTGGCGCTGTGCCTAAGGCATTTGACTGCTAACCAGAAGGCTGGCGGTTCCAACCCATTAGCCACTCCTCGGAAGGAAGGTTGGGCAATCTACTTCCATTGTGCTACTGCCTCAGAAACCCAAGGAGGGGTCGCTATGAGTTGGATCTGACTCGATGGCAGTGAGTGAGTTTGGTTCCTTGACATGTGGGCCTCTCCACTGGGCAGCTTGCAACATGGCAGCCAGCTTCTGTCACAGTGAGCAAGAGAGGGCCAAGAGAGGAAGAGAGAGTGAGCACACTGGAAGCCAGAATCTTTTCGTAAGCTAATCTCAGAGCCCTGGTGGCATGGTGGTTAAGCGCCCAGCTGCTAACTGCAAAGTTAAGAGTTTGAACCCATCAGCTGCTCCATGGGGAAAGACCTGGTGACCTGCTCCTGTACGGATTATAGCCTAGGAGCCCTGTGGAGGCAGTCCTGTCCTGTCACATGGCACCACTATCAGTTAGTGTTGACTCGACAGCAATAAGCTCATTTTTTTCTTTTTTTGAATCTCAGAAATGACATCCCTTAGCTTCTGTCAGATTCTGTTCGTCAGATCACAGCCTTGGAAATGCTGTAGGCAGCTCTACTCTAGGCTGTAGGGTCGCTATGAGTCAGAATTAATTTCACAGCAAAGACTGGTTTGGTTTATTTGTCAAAGGAAGTTCTAGGTCAGCCCATACTCAACGGGAGAGGATGACACAGCGGCATGACTATCCTCAGGCCACATTAGGGGCTGCCTGCCACATGGAGCTAAGCAGGGGCAGACGTAGGCAAGGAGAAAATGTTTGACAGGGACGTGTTTGTGTTCCAGGATTAAAGAGGGTGTCCATGTTTCTACCTCACTGGTACACGTTGAATGTTATGCTTTGAAAAATAGGAAAAGTCTTTAAAAATTCAAGAGCGATCTATGAAAAGGATGTAGTGAAGGAGCTGGCATGTTGGAAAATAAAAACCAAGGACTTAAGAGAAAAAGAGAAGACCATTGTGCAAGGAAGTTTATGTTGTCAGGTGGTGTTGAGTTGGTTCCAAAGCACAGTGAGAGTGACCCTCTGTGCAAAAGAATAAAATGCTGCTAGTCCTGTTCCATTTCACAGCTGTTTCCGCACGTGAGCTCACTGCTGCAGCCACCATGTCAGTCCACTTCATTGAGGGGTCTCCTCCTTTGTGCTGCCCCTCCATTTACCAAGCATGATGTCCGTCTCCAGGGACTGGTCCTCCTGATAATAAGTACTAAGAATGTGAGACGCAGTCTCTCCCTTCTCACTTCTCAGGAGCATCTGGCTGTACTTCTTCCAGGACAGATGGGTTCCTTCTTCTGCACCTGTGGTACAGTGAGTTACTGGACATGGCCCTTCCAGTCATGGTCCTCCATTTTGGGATATATTGTAAATCCAGCCTCCGTGCCTGTGCTTACAGTCCCATTTTGGAATGAGTTGTCCATTATGTTAATAAGGCAGGATTAGGGTGGGAGGTATCTTTTTTTTTTTTTTTAATTGTGATTTGGGTGAAGGGTGGGATATCTCGAGTCACCACCTTACACTCAAGTCACCTGCCTTAATTGACTTAAGGGTATGGTCTGTATCCAGTACATATGAACGTGCTGCCAAAGTTCTCTCTTGCTCTGGATGGTGTCTCAGGGTCATCATCATCTGACCTCCGGCCCCTGGAACTTGAGACAGCAACCTGTTGTCTGGCCTGATTCACCAGCTTCTGCAGCCTTGTGAGCCAGCAGCCTGTCGTCTTACCCAACAATTTGAGTTCATCAGCCCCTGCAACCACGTGAATGAGGAGAGTCCTCCAGACTGATGCTTGGCCCACAGATTTGGGACTTGCCACCCTCCACAACCATGTGAGCCATTTCCTCGGTGGTTCGTGAGTTCTGTGAGATGTTACAGTAATTACAGAACCCTAAAATAGGAGGGGGCAAACTGAGGGGAGGAGGAGGAGGAGTTGATGTTAGAGATGATGGAGCAGTACAGCAGTTTGAAAAGTTGGACAGTTGGGACATCTTTAACTTCTGCCTCATAAGGACCAGCTTTGTGGGGATCCTTCCAAAGGAAATTATTAGAGCAGCAGTTCATCGTGTATCTAATATTCTTCACAAAAACAGTAATTCAAAAGCATCAATTCTTCTTTGGTCTTCCTTATTCATTGCCCAAGTTTCACATGCCTATGAGGCGATTGAAAATACCATGGCCTGGTCAGGTGCACCTTAGTCCTCATTGTGCTATCTCTGCTCTTTAACACTTTAAAGAGGGCTTTATAGTGAATTTGCACAGTGCAATACATCATTTGATTTCTTGACTGCTACCTCCATGGACATTGATTGTGGATCCAAATAAAATGAAATCCTTGACAACTTCAATCTTTTCTCCATTTCTACTTAAATGCATTAAAATAAGATCCCAGGTGATAGGACAAGACAGATGGAATGGTTTGCACAATGAACCGCAGCTTACAGACAACAGAGTTCTATGACATTTGACTGTCTCTGTCACCAAAAATATGCATGAAGGGGCCACACAACACCAAACTATGTATGTGCCATCCTAAGAAACTTCTGGAGCCAACTGGCAAGTATTTTAAATGGGAAAAACATGTTTTCAAGGAAGGAAAATCAGAATCTTGGCTGTAAATACTGTAGAATGGGCCTACTCTTCCCCAACTAGGAGTCTCGTCAAGGTGCAAACAGTGAAGGGCTCAGGTTGTGAGGTTCAAGTCCCCCAAATGTGACTCGGAAGAAGGGCCCGGCAATCTAATCCTGAAAAAGTGGCCACTGAAACACCTATGGAGCACAGCTCTACTCTGATACACCTTGGGGTCCGTTAGTCAGACCTGGCTCCAAGGCAACAGCATTCCCTGATGTCCTCCGGCCTCGTGTTCTGATCCGGGCCAATCTCACAGGCACCCTCTACCCTAGCTCACTGCTTCCCTGTCAATCAGCAGAATGCCACCTTCCCCTCATATCTCGTCCTTTCACCTTTTCAAACGCCCCTGCCCAGAGGGAACTTCCTTGATCAACTTTCTAAAGTAGTGTCCCCCTTTTCCCTGCTTTTATTTGCCTTTATAGCAGTTACCCCTTTCGGAATATAATTCTGCTTTTACTTCCTCATCTGAGTATTGTCTGAGTCCTCCAATGAGGTAAACCAAACAAAACCCACTGCCATGGAGTCGATTCCAACTCACAGTGACCCTGTTGTGTTTCCTAGGTAGTAAATCTTTATGGAAGTGGATTGTCCAGTCTTGCTTCCACGCAGTGGCTGGTCAGGATGGACCACTGATCACCACTCTGTGCTCAGCACCTGGAAAAACACAGGTCAGGCCGTCATGAATGATGTCTGCTGGGCGGCTGGGAGAAAAAATACAGTAAGTGAGGCCCACAAAACAGTGTCAGGATCAGAGCCTAAGAGAAGGGTGAACCGTGGAGAAGAAACAGTGACAGTTGTCTAGTTGGGTGCTAATCAAAATTCCCGGGCAATGGAGGATGTGCTATAATATGTTACACATATCATATATGTGTACAGCATGTGTTCATGAAAAAATCCTGAGAAGCTCCAATTCGTAGGCAAGGGGAACATGTGCATAACATTCACTCCTCAAAAGTCTCCAAATTCATGAACTATTTGTTGTTCTTGTTATGTGGGGACCCCACTCATAGCAACCCCTCCTTGGGTTTTGGAGGCGGTATCACTAGGGAAGTAGATTGCCCAAACCTCTTCCCAGTCATAAGCAATGGGGAATGTGATAATACATTACATTAAAACAAACAAACAAAAAACCCACTTCCCTGCCATCCAGTCGTTTCCGGCTCACAGCGACCCCTTCTTGGGTTTCCCAGGCAGTATCACTATGGAAGTAGATTGCCCAACCTTTCTTTTGAGGAGTGGCTGGTGGGTTTGAACCGCCAGCAGACAGGTGCCTTAGGTACTATGCTACCAGAGTTCCCATACATATATATAGATATACATATATATACCTGACGACAACAACGTGGGTCCATTTAGTGCCTAAGGCATCTGACCGCTAACCAGAAGGCTGGCGGTTCAAACCCACCAGCCACTCCTCAGAAGGAAGACTGGGCAACCTACTTCCGCAGAGATACTCGGAAACCCAAGGAGGGGTCGCTATGAGTCGGATCCGACTCGACAGCAGTGGGTTGTGTTTTATTTAAAGACTCAACAGCACCAGAGCTGTGTGATGCCATTTCGCATTTCCGACAGAGCGCCGCTCTGACGCAGAGCAACAGCCCCGCCTTCAGAACCTAACTTCTGTGGCGTCTCAGCAAGTGGACCGAGCGCGCCCGCCCTCTTTTAGTAAATGTAGTCTTGTCGCTATCTTATTGGCTTCCGGTCTCAGGCTCCTCTTCCTTAGTGGCAATGTCCCCAGTCAATCACTCCCAAACCCAAACATACTATTGGTTCGCTGCCCCAGTGGGCCGGCCAGGGCCGCGCTCCGGAAGGAGGAGTTCCCCGGTGACGTCAAAGGATCACCCCGCCCACATTCCACAGCTGGGGCGGAGAATTCCCGCGGCCCCCGCGCATGTGGGCGGGACAGAGTGGACAGAGAGACTTCTGATTGGGCTAGTTGGGTGAGGCGGGCCTCCGATTGGCCGCTGGCCTGGATGGAGGCGGGGTCGGCAACTGAGTCCGGGAGCAGATCCGAGGAGCTGTAGGGTGTCTCAAAGTTTGAGTTGGGAGTAGGCTAGTCGTGGGAGCGTGTCCCGGGATGAGCGCGTGTCTCCCGTGCTCGGTTTGGATGCACGCCCTGCTGTGACCCCCGTAGCCGTCGGTCCGCTCTGCAAAGCCCGACTCCCGGGGACGCTTTGCCTCCGAGGACCCGGCCGGGCCTGGGGTCTCCAGCGCGGAGGAGCGATCGGTCCTCCGCGTGCACGAGCCACCCGCGCGCGCCCGCACCCACGTCCGCGCGCTCCCACGCGCCGGGCCGGCATGGAGGTGCTGGAGAGCGGGGAGCAGGGCGCCCTGCAGTGGGACCGCAAGCTGAGCGAGCTGTCGGAGCCCGGGGACGGCGACGCACTCCTGTACCCCACGGTGAGCACCGGGAGCTTGCCTGCGGGGACAGCTAGGGACTGGCATCTGGACAGAGGGCCCGGGGGCATGCCCAGGTGCGGGGGCTGGACCGGGACAGGTGCGCCGCCGGCCCTTTGGGGCTTTTCGTGATGGCAGGCACCCTGTGCGTGTCCCCAGAAATTTCCGTTGTCTTTTCGAGCCTTTTCCACATCCGTAGTAGCATTTCTTTGCTGACAAGACTGTAAAGCGGGGAGGGGCGGGTGTTTTGTTTTTTGTAAACAACAACAACGTTATGTTTTTACCACTTGTTGCGGTTCGAGTTGGTTCTGACTCGTAGCCACGCTGTAAGACTAAGCGGAACACCCCCATAGGCTTTCCAAGACTGTAAATCTTGAAGGAAGCCGACTGCTTCATCTTACTCCAGGGAATTCGAACCGCTGATCTTAAGGTTGGCAAGCGAACACTTTAACCACTGTGCCACCAGGGCTCCTGCTGTTTCGCTGCACACTAACAAAAATACAGATGCGCAGTGGGTTTTGAGAAGGGCTTCTTGCCTGAGGAAATTGAGGGCCCAGCGATGAGGAGCCGCCCCTTGTACCTCTGCCCCAGGGAGCCCCTGTTAGAGATCAGCCCTGTCGCCTTCAGCCCACTGTAATGCATTCACCTGCAGTTCACACGGAAAACCACCGGAGAGAGGGAGGCCGTTTGGAGGATGCTCTCACTGCCCTCCTTGTGTCTGTGTCTGGGAAACAGAAGAAGGAAGGCCCTTGGGCGCCACCTCACCGCTATTCCTGTTTCCTCCCGCTCTTCAAAGTCCCCCTCTGTGTAGGTGTGTTTTGAGAAGGCCTCAGCTGAGGAGGAAAGCTGCTTTCTTTGGCTTTATTAACAGTTCGGGCCAGAAGACGGCTTCCTCCCTCTGCCAGGCGGACGGTAGAGAAGTGGAAAATGGAGGCTGTCGTGTGTTTCAGAAGTGCGTGGGAGACGGACAGCTCACCCCTTCCTTGTTCAGACATCTGCCTCCAGGACCCCTCTGGTGCCAGAGCTGTCGCAGTTCATGCACAACTTCCTTCCTATGAAATATGCAATAGGCCAACATTAAACACACATAGGAATAAAATGACATTCAGCCTTTCTACTATAAAAAGCAAAAAACCCGCTGCCATCGACTTGATTCTGACCCGTAGTGAGCTCATCATATAACTGTCCCATGAGGTTCCAAGGCTGTAAATCAGGGAAGCAGCCTGCTTCATCTTTCTCCCACTGAGCAGCTTTAATTAGAAATTAAAAAGGGGAGGACAAGGCTTGAACCATTGACCTTTTAGTTAGCAGCTGAATGCATTAACCACTACACCACCAGAGCTCCTTCTCTGTTGTAGTACCAGCACCGGGGTGTGTGTGTGTGTGGCCTGGTGTGTGCCGGTTACCTTCTTTCCTGTAAATGCAGAGTTGGTCACGAGAGACAGGCTTGCCTGCCTTCCCGTTACAGCTCTGTTAGTGGGGCCGGTGCCAGGATATTTGAAACTTTTGCAGAATGGCCTGCAGGCACTGCCTCTCTGGCCTTTGCCTCTTGCCGACCTTATTTTGGGAAAAGGGATGAGGGATGTCTGCCCCGCTGATTTCCCCCTGGCCTTTGTGGTGGCTGCAAACAGGCTTGTTTGAGAAATGACGGTGCGGGCCTGAGAGGGTGTGGTGATTCATGCAGGACCACGGCCAGATCCAGGTGTGCAGCATTGTTGCACACAGGAGCGAGGTGTGCAGCGAGGAAGGGGCAGAGCCAGGTGATGTGGGGCAGGAGCTAGGTGTGCTGCACGGTGGGCAAGAACCAGGTGTGCACTGCAGTGACATGAGAGCCAGATGTGCGGCGAGGTGGGACCAGAGCCAGGTGTGCAGCAGCATGGTCCCAGTGAGGAGCCAGGTGTGCAGCGTGGTCCCAGGCAGGAGCCAGGGGTGTGGTGAGGTCCCAGGGAGGAGCTCGTGTGGCTGCCCTTGGGTTGAGGACCAGCTGCATCTGAGGAATGGACGCTCCAGGTGTTTCTCCTGACGTGAGCCACATTGTAACCGCTCATGGAGAGCACCTCTTCTCTTTTATTCGCAAATGCCATTCTTTGCCTGCACAGCTGCTCCATGTACCGGTTGCCATGCCCAGCTTTCGGGCTGGTGGGTGCATCCCGCCCCGAGTTCCCATCCCCTTCCTGGGCCCGTGGCTTACGTCTGGGCTGGTGCAGGCAGGCCCCGGAGCTACTCCCTGAGACTCTGGGGCTCCAGGCACAGCCGTGTGGACAGGGCTCGAGCCAACATCTTTACGCACGAAGGTTTCAAGGATGAGGACCTTCGGCCCTTTTGATGTGAAGGGCCAGCGCTTCTGGGTTACTGTGATGAAGCAGTGATGTGAGATGATTTTTCTTCCAATTCTCTAAAAAATCAAAAGCAACTTTCATGCCCTCCACTTGGGGACACGCCTCCTCTCCACACAGCTTGCTCGTGTAAAATGCCACTCAGTGTGTTGCTGAAGCCACTGCAGCAGACTGCGCACACCCATTGGTGTTGCAAGAGGTGCTGGATTTAGTGCACAGACGATTGCATTATCTTCCTTCCAAACTGAAGGGGGTTTGGCAGAGATTTGAAGACAGACTAAACATGTGCATCTGCTCTGGGAACTCTGTTGGGAGCTGGTCATCACTGTGTCCCTCTGCACCATGGAGACCTGCCTTCCGGCTGAATCCCGTGTTGAAAAGTTGAAAAGGACAGGCCGATTACCCGAATGTTCAGTCCTTCCTTTTTCTTTCAGTAATATCCCTGATGAGCAAGGACTTTTCTCCGCACTTGGGGTACGTCGATGAACAAAAGCGGACACAGATCCCTGATCTTTGTGTGTTCTGGTGTGTGTGGTGTGAGTGTGTGTGTAAAGGAGGATAAAGAGTGAATAATAGACGCACGTTATGGATCAAATGGTGTCTCCACAAAATATGCCTTGGAAATGCTGTGTCTGCGGTAACAATCCCATTTGAGAGTGGGGTTGTCCTTGATATGTTAATGAGGCGGGATGGGTGTATCGTGTTTTAAGTCAAGCTCTTTTGAGATATGGAAGAGAGCAGATCAAGTGAACTGCAAAAAAGCAGAGATGGGGGAAGAGAGATGCCATGGCACGGGAAGCTCACCCGGGAACAGGGACCTTCCCCAGAGCCAGCAGGGACCGAGTATTCCCGGAGAACTGGTGTCCTGAGCCAGCCTCCTGGTCTCCTAGTCTGTAAAGCCATCCGCTTGTGGTGTTTCTGTTAAAGCAGCACTAGACAGCTAAGACGACGTGTTAAGGAAGTAAATGGGACAGTGCATTCAGCAGTGGAAGTGTTATGAGGAAAGGCAGGACAGAGGGACAGAGAATGCAGGGAGGACGGGGGGCTGGTATTGAATCAGGATCAGTCCTCTGTGGGATCCGGATCTTAGTGGAGACTTGATGGAGGGTGTTGGCTCAGGAGGTGAGAAGCCAGTGCGCAGACCCTAAGGTGCGTCTGGCATGAGCCTGTGGTATGTGATAGCATCACGTTGGGATGCAGTTAACACCCTCGAACCAAAAGGTTGGAGATTGGAGGTCACCCAGAGCCACCCTGGAAGCAAGGCCTGACGATATCCTGAAAGATCCATCCTTGCAGACCCTGTGGGGACGGTTCCCCTGACGTGGGGCTGCTGTGAGTGGAATAGCTCGACCGCAGCTGGTCTGATCTGGTCTCACATGGTCAGATCTCTTCTTGTAAATGCAGGTTGCTTCTGCAACGTTGCCTGTTTTGGGGATAGAAGTGACACTTTCCAGCTTGGGTGGATTAGGCCTTGTAGGGGAGAGAAGAGCCTGTGGCAGGGTGAGGTGGGCTTGTACATTAGGACAGTGATAAGGGATAGTATCTGTGGAGTGTTTATTGTCTGAAGGAAGGGCGGGCCTCAGTCTGCCCCCTCCCCATGCTCGGAAGAGCCCCACACTTGGGTTAATGCTCTGTAGCTGCCATCTTGAAATTCTTAACAACCTTGGGGCTGTTTTCACTTTGCTCTGGGCCCCACAAATGAGATGGTAGTTGGTCCTTCTGAAAGGCATTGTGCTCAGTGCTTTACAAAAATTACACCATTTGACCCTCCTACTGACCAGTGCTTAAGGCATTTGACTGTTGACCTGAAGGTTGGCAGTTCAAATCCACCAGCTGCTCCGTGGAAGGAAGATGGGGCAATCTACTTCTATAAAGATTTACCACCTGGAAGTCCAGTGGGGGTTGCTGTAAGTGGGAATTGACCCGGTGGCAGTGGAAGTGGGACCGACCCAGTGAGGGTGACGTTGTTGTCCTTCCCATTTGACAAAGGAAACTGAGGCTTCATGATTGAAACCACTGGCCAAGGTTTCACGAGCTAGTTAGCAACAGAACCAGGGTAGCCCAGGCCTGTCTGCTCTAGAGCCCAAGTTCTTGCCCAGGATGCAGCGTGAATGGAGCCCCGAGTTGGGAGTGAGGAACTAGGCCAGCCACCAAGGCATCCTAGTGATTGCTTCCCTTGCTAAACAGGGGTTTAGTTACCACGTGTGTGATTGCAAATGCCCTGTGTTGGCAAGCCTGTCACATACCTGCTTTTTTTTTTTTTTATTAGGATTTGGGTGAAGATTTACAGAGTAAATTCACTTTTCATACAGCAGTTCACATATACCTTGTCTCATGTCATTGACCAAAATTTACAATGCAGCAGCTCCCCTCCCACTTCCTCCCCATAGTTACCTCCTCCCAGTGTCCATCCCTTCATACTCTTCTGCACCCTGAGAGGCCCATTGTCTGCCAACCCCATATATGATCTTGGATACACTCTCCATTTAGACATACATAATTGTTTAGCTTGTTCACCCATCTATCCGTCCCTATACCCATGTTTGCTTTCTGAGTACAACTCAGTACTGTATATGCAAAGGGGTTCATATTTGTTGTTTGTACTGCCCATGTAACTCTCTCTGTCTTTCTCATCCTCAATGCTGCCATATTGGTCACTCACATTTGGTACATTGCCCTTCTCTTCACCCAAATCAATATTTATCTCTATCTATCTAACAGCATTCCCTCCCCTTCCCTCCCACCCCTGGTAACCAACAAAGAAAATGTCCTCCAATATATAAACCTTTCCTTAACTTTCACAATAACGGACTAATACAATATTTGTCCTTTTGTGACTGACTTATTTCGCTCAGCATAATGTCCTCCAAGTTCATCCACGTTATGCGGTGTTCTGCAGATTCTACATTATTCTTTAGCGTTGCATAGTATTCCATTGTGTGAATGTACCAAAGTTTGGTTATCCATTCCTCAGTTGTTGGACATCTAGGTTGTTTCCAAGTTTTGGCTATTGTAAATAGTGCTGCGATGAACATCGGCGTGCATATATCTGTTCTTGTTATGGCTCTCACTTCTTTAGGGTATATACCTAGTAATGGGATGGCTGGGTCAAATGGTATTTGTATTTCCAACTTTTGAAGGAATCGCCATACTGCTTTCCACAATGGTTGTACCATTTTACAGTCCCACCAGCAGTGTATGAGAGTCCCAATCTCTCCACAACCTCGCCAGCATTTGTTATTTTCTGTCTTGTTGAACTTTGCTACTAGTGCTGGAGCAAGATGGCACATACCTGCTTTTAAAAACAATGCCAGAGGCTGGATTATAACCTCTCTCAGCTGCCTTCCCTGAGCTATCCCGAGCCATGTGTTTCTCATTCTGTGAGTTGTAAAAACTTCTCAGTTCAGAGAGACAAGGTCTAGAGGAGACAGGTTCAAGGTCTACCTGATAATGAGGTGTATAGAGGGGCGAATAGGGGTTTATTGGAACCTCTGGTGGCATAGTGCCTAAGGCATTTGACTGCTAACCAGAAGGCTAGCGCTTCAAACCCACCAGCCACTCCTCAGAAGGAAGATGGGGCAATCTACTTCCGTAGAGATACCGCCTCGGAAACCCAAGGAGGGGTTGCTATAAGTTGGATCTGACTCGGTGCCAGTGAGTTTGGTTTTTTGTTTTTTGGTAACTAAAACCATGGGCTTTCTTTTTCTTGATGCTTAAAAAACAGTTTACATCTCAACATAAGGAAAAAAAATGCTCACAAATGGACGAATCAGCAGCATCACAATAAATGGAGAAAAGATTGAAGTTGTTAAAGATTTCATGTTACTTGGTTCCACAGTCAACACCACTGGAAGCAGCAGTCAAGACAACAGATGACGTATAGCACTGGGCAAATCTGCTGCAAAAGACCTCTTTCAAGTGCTGAAGAGCAAAGCTGTCTCCTTAAAGACTAAGGTGTCCCTGACAGAAGCCATGGTATTTTCAGTTGCCTCATATACATGTGAGAGCTGGACAATGAACAGGGAAGACTGAAGAAGAGTTTGTTTATGAGTTGCGGTGCTGGCGAAAAATGCTGAAAGTACCATGGACTGCCAGAAGAAGTAATAAATCTGCCCTGGAAGTGCAGCCAGAATGCTCCTTGGAAGCGAGAATGGCCAGACTTTGTCTCATGTACTTTGGTCATGCTGTCAGAAGGGACCATTCCTTGGAGAAGGATGTCATGCTTGGTAAAGTGGAAGGTCAGCGAAGAAGGGGAAGGCCCTCAACTAGATGGATTGGCACAGTGGCTGCAGCTCTGGGCTCAGGCGTGGCAAGGATTGAGAGGCTGGCACAGGACCGGGCAGGGTTTCGTTCTGTTGTACACGGGGTCGCTATGGGTCGGAGCTGACTCAGCGGCATCTGACACCACAGTAGTTGCCCTCAAGGCAGTTCTGACTCCCAGTGGCCCTTGCGGCCCTATCTGACTGCCCCACGGGGTTCTCTTCGTGGGAGCAGTTTGCTAGGTCTCTTCCCAGGGAGCTGCTCGGTGGGTTTGAACCAACAACCTTTGGTTGGCAGCTGAGCACTATAACCATTGTGCTACCAGGGCTCCTTCATGAAGTGCATTGATGGGGCGAGTGTGAGCGTTCTCGCTAGAGCCTGGATTACTAGACCGTGAACTTTGTCTGGAAGTGTAAAAGGTTTCCGTACCAAGCCGTGAAAACCAGAGCAGGTGCTGTCAAGTCGACCCTGCCACCTGGCGACCCCTGTGTGTCAGAGCAGAACTGGGCCCCACGGGGTTTTCAGGGGCTGGTTTTGGGGAAACATCACCAGGCCTTTCTTCTGAGGAACCTCTGGGTGGGCTCAACCCCCTCAACTTCTGGTCAGCAGCCGAGGGTGTGAGCTGTTTGCAGTGCCCAGGGACTCTGTTTCCATACAGAGATGGAACATTATTTTAATCCAGTGAGTCATGAATTTATAAAAGCTGTTGCTTCAAGAAGGACTTCTGGTGGCATAGTACCTAAGGCATTTGCCTGCTGACTGGAAGGCCAGCGGTTCAAACCCACCAGCCACTCCTCGGAAGGAGGGTTGGGCGATCTACTTCCATAGTGATACCGCCTCGGAAACCCAAGGAGAGGTCGCTGTGAGTCGGATCTGACTTGACGGCAGTGAGTTTGGTTTTGTTTGATGTTGCTTCGAGAATGGATGCAGGCTGAAAAGAGGTCTGGGAAAGACGAGGAGTGTCTCTTAGGTCTGCTGTCACTATGGGAAACCTGGCCTCTCCTCCTAAGCCTGTCTAGATGTTAGAGCCTAGATGTTAGCCTAGATGTTCGAGATTTCCTGTTGGGTTCCTTTACGATCCTGGGAAAGTTTCATTTCTGGGTGCTCACTGTGCCGTTTACAGAGCAAAACTGTGTCATTTTATCTGCGTGTTATGTTTGTGCATGCTATCTCTGGAAGGACTCCGGAGTCAGGTAACGGGGATTGAAGGTTAGGCATCCCTGGGTTCAGTTAGATGACACTGACTGAAAGGGTGGAGGTTCAAGTCCGGCCAGGGGTGCCTCGGCAGAAAGGCCTGGAGGTCTGCTTCGGAACATGAGCCACTGGCAGCCCTGCGGGGTGCAGTTCCGCTCTGAGCCACACGGGCGCGCTGTGAGCCGGTGTCGCCTCAGTTAGGGGAGGCACCAGTGCTGGGCGGACGGACAGTCCACGGTGGGCTTGTGCACGACATCTGACTCCATCTTGGGTCAGACACACCTTAGTCTTTGCTGCTTAACACTTTGAAGAGGTCTTTTGCAGCAGATTTGCCCGATGCAGGCAGTATGTCATTTGAGTTCTTGACTGCTGCTTCCATGGGTGTTGATTGTGGATCCCAGTCAAATGAAAGCCTTGACAACTTCAGTCTTTTCTCCACTTATCATGATGTTACTTCTTGGTTCATTGGTGAAGATTTTTGTGTTCTTGATGTTGAAGTGTAATCCGTACTGAAAGCTGTAGTCTTTGATCTTCATCACTTGCACCTTCAGCAAGCAGGGCTGTGTCATTTGCGTTTCTCGGGTTGTTAACGAGTCTTCCTCCAATCCTGAGGCCAGGGTCTTCTTCATACAGTCCACTTCCTTGGATTATTTGCTCAGCACACAGCTTGAGTAAATTATGGTGAAAGGACACAGCCATGATGCACACGTTTCCTGATTTTAAACTGTGGAGCAGTGCCTCGTTCTGTTTCAACAGTTGTGTCTTGGTCTCTGTATGGTTTCCATGTGAGCACAGTTAAGTGTTCTGGCATTCACTCTTCACAGTGTTGTCTCATTTGTTATGATCCACACAGAAGAATACTTCTGCATAGTCAGTAAGACACAGGTAAACGTTTTTCTGGTATTCTTTGCTCTCAGCCAAGATCCACCTGACATGAGCAAGGATAATCCTCATTCTACATCCTTTTCTGAATTCATCTTGAATTTTGGCAGTTCCCTGTCAATATACTAGTGCAACTGTTTTGGAATTATCTTCAGCAAAATTTTACTTGCATGTGATATTAATGATATTATTTGATCATTTCCTCATTCTGTTTGGTCCCCTTACTTTGGATTGGGCACAAATGTGGACCTCTTCCAGTCACTTGGCGGGGAAGCTGTCTTCCAGAGCTCTTGGCATAAACAAGAGAGTGCCTCCAGCACTGCATCCGTTTGTTGAAACATCTCAGTGGCTATTCGGTCAGTTCTTGGCGCCTTGTTTTTCACCAGCTCCTTCAGTGCAGCTTGGATTTCCTCCTTTACCATCCTTCCATCTGATAAGACTCTCTGGTCAAGATCAGTGGAGAGGTTTGCCGAGTAGGAACGTCAGCTCCTGGAGGGCAGTAGTCGTGGTTCTTTGTCTTATCTGTATCCCTTCGGTGCTTTGTAGGGATGCTCAGTGAGGTAGAGTGTTTTCCCATTGTTACTATTTCCTGGTGAAAATA
>NW_006922000.1:2474261-2475943 GCF_000298275.1 Orycteropus afer afer | reverse complement strand
TTCCTCCTTTACCATCCTTCCATCTGACAAGACTCTCTGGTCGAGATCAGTGGAGAGGTTTGCCGAGTAGGAACCTCAGCTCCTGGAGGGCAGGAGTCATGGTTCTTTGTCTTATCTGTATCCCTTCGGTGCTTTGTAGGGATGCTCAGTGAGGTAGAGTGTTTTCCCATTGTTACTATTTCCTGGTGAAAATACAGGAGATGTGATTGTGGAAGGGTCATTCCTTGAGGTGTGGCTGTGCTAGAGAACCGGCGAGCTGGGTGGCCTGGCCTCCTTTATTAGCCTGACTTTCTCTTTCCTAAAAATAATTTTGTTGTTGTTGAGGCTGTGTGCAGCAGAACAGACACCAGCTCGGCGGCTCCCACCTGCGCGGGGCAGTGACAGACGCTGTTCTAGTCGGGCAGCTGGTCTCACTCTTCTCTTCTGAGATGTTCCTCCGCCATTAACATCACCTCGCTGCCCCATAGGCTTCCTGCCTAACCTTTCAAGTTGCTCTTGTTAATTTGATTCCGTGTAGGTAGTTGGGAGCTCTGGTGGCGTAGTGCCTAAGGCATTTGCCTGCTAACCAGAAGGGTGGTGGTGCAAACCCACCAGCCACTCCGCATAGGGAAGGTTGGGCAGTCTACTTGGAAACCCAAGAAGGGGTTGCTATGAGTCGAAATTGACTCAACGGCAGTGAGTGTGTTTTGTTTTTCTCATAGGTAACTATTAGCATTCTTTTTAAAAATCTGGATTCTCATAAAGGTGTCTGCAAATCTGATGAGAATGATGTGGCTAATTCAGGACCAGTGCCCTTGTTTAGAGACCAAGACAGGGTGGAGTGTTGTATCACAGTCCCCACGTCCACCAGCTTCCACTGCATGTAAAGAGGACACCTTGACCATCCCATCAGTGGTGTTGAAGGCAGCCTTGTGGGCAGGGTCAGGCATATTTGGCGTTGAGTGCCACTGGTTCTCTGGCGACCTCGGGCAGTGGCTTCACCTTTTTTGGGTCTCAGTGTCTCCTCCTGTGCCCCATGGGGTCTGAGGTTAAAGGCCAGAGGGAATGTCCAGTGCTAGCCACGCCTGCCCTCTGGCCTCTGAGTCTGAGTCTTCACCAAGGAAGGTGTGTCCCAGCCCCAGGAACCTGACGCATCGAGGAAGCCCCGCACGCCTGTTCATCTCTCCTTGGAGCATCTTCTTGGCTTCACCTCCCCAGCTTCTAGCTTCTGCTGTAGACACGGGTCCCGGCCTTGAGTGCGTGTTTGCCTGACGCCCTTGCCCCTCCTCTCTCTCTCTCGTTTGCTGCCCTGTTTTCTCAAACAAGTGGCCATCACTGTGCCCCCAGCTCCTCACTTTCTACTTGCGGTGCTTGTGGAAGAAGGTCCCCAGCCAGCCTCCCGACTGCTAAATCCAGGAGGCTTCTCCTTGTCCTTTCCTGCTAGGCGTTGGAGATGTTGACCACGGGGTGTCTCGTAACTGGTCCTGGCTTTGGCTTCCATGGTCCTCCACAGGCTTGGTGTTCCCCTTCCCCTGGCTTCCTCACCACCCGCAATCCTGTCGATACTGGCTTCTTCCCTCTGCTTATGCTCCTCTCTGTCAACTCCAATGCAGGCTTCTTAGCTCGTCATTTCTCTTTGTCCGTTGATGGGAAGCAGGAGCTCCTTAGAGTGACCCCAGACTCCTCCCAGCCACCTCAGCTGC
>NW_006922000.1:2471744-2473336 GCF_000298275.1 Orycteropus afer afer | reverse complement strand
CACGATTTAATAGACCATGGGACCCTCAGCCCACACGACCCTGAGACCCGAAGAGCATGATGGTGCCTGACTACCAATGCCAGCCACTCAGAGAGGGATCAAAGTTGGAGATCACCAACACGATTTAAAAACGTGAAGAAGACCAGTGTTACCGGTTGGATAGAGATGGTGAAATCCCTGAGACTGTGGCCCTTTGTCACCTCCCAGGCCTGGAATTGAACTCACTCCGGTGGCTCAGCTCTCAGGCAAACAGTAGACAGGCCTACCAGCCAAACACCTGCACCCGGAGACACACTCCTTACAGCAGTCAGCCCTGGGGGTCAGAACAGCAGGTCTGCACTGGAGGAAGTCGGGAGGCAGGAATGCCGGGAGAGCGTGACCCCAGGGAGGGAGGGGAGGAGAGATGGCACACTGTGGGGACACTAACCAGTGTCTCAAAACCAAATGTGTATGAACTGTTGAATGTCAAACGAGTCTGCTTTGTAAACTTTCACCCGTATCACAATACAAAGTTGACATAAAATTTGAAAAAAGGAAGGGACTATTTAAAATAGCAGCTGCAGCAACATGCTGTGAGTGGCTGTGATCTGAGCAGCTTGTCAGCCGGTGGTGTTTAGTGTGTTGTTGCCTCAGATTTGTGCCTTAGATCCTTGCCAGAGAGACCTAGACACAATACAGAGCTGGAATAGAGAGGCACAGAGGTAGGAAACACGTTTTTTAACATCAGGGAAAGAAAGAAAGAAAAAAAAAACACTAAAAACCCTCTTCAGACATTTTGGCAGATGCAAGGAGTCTGGGGAAAAAAATGCTTGGTTTCCTCGTTGTCTGAGTGGAGAATCCTGTGTTGTTTTTTTCCATTTCATATCTTGGGAATGTCTGAATAGTTCTTGTTTAAAGGGAAATTCCTTTTGGCTGAGAAAGAGCCTTTAGGATTTAAACTGATAGGCTGATGTTTTTAGAAAACTTGGGGGAAATGAGGGTTGGTGGAGAAAATGCTTTCTCGCCAGCCAATCGTGTTAAACGGTCATTTTAAACCCGAGGCTGCCAGTTACAGCATTGGGAAGGCTCGCGGGAACTCCTTCCAGCCCGTGGCTTCCTGGCTGCATTCTGGGGAACCCAGCCCTTCCTCCAGCCAACCGGCTGCTCTTCTGAACCCGTGCTCATCCTGGGCAGGGGCTGTGTCTTCTCCATCTTGTGGTCTCTCAGGAGAAGGGGGGAGGAGGGAATAAAAACAGTCATTACATACCGTGAAAACGTTTTGCATGTGTATTACTGGAGCTTGGAGCCAGGATGGGATGACAAAGCTAAAGGGGTGGAGGGTTGGAGAACACTTCACAGAGCAGGGTTATTTGCGGTGGGTCTAGTAGTGTAAGTAGGAGTTCATCAGGCAGTGGGAACAGCAGATAGAGCATAATTGGTTCCAGTGCGCGGCACCCCCATGTGTGCTCCATAGTGGTCGGTGGCTGATTTTTCTGAAGGAGATCTCAGGCCTCTTTTCCTGAGCTGCCTCTGGATGGGCTCGAACCCGCCACGTTTGGTTCTCAGCCGAGTGTGTTAATCATGGGCACCCCCCAGGACTCCAGGTACAGTAG
>NW_006922000.1:2460191-2469819 GCF_000298275.1 Orycteropus afer afer | reverse complement strand
CCCCCCCTCCGGTGTGTCCGTCCCCACGAGGGGCTCTGGCAGGGACAGCCCCCCCTGCGTGTCCCTCCCCATGAGGGGGTCTGGTAGGAACAGTCACTCCCACGTGTCCTTCCCCACGAGGGGCTCTGGCAGGGACAGCCCCCCCCACCCTGTGTGTCCCTCCCCACGAGGGGCTCTGGCAGGGACAGTCCCCCCCATGTGTTCCTCCATGTGCCCTGTGGTTCCTGCCTTTGCTCCCCTCTGTGGGAAATCACCAGGTGCCCTTTGTGACCTCCAGTCCCCAGGATGGTAACTAGGAACAAGGGCAGGGGAGGCTCTGAGGCCGGGACTGTGTCTGTAGGGAGAGGGGGTCCAGAGAAGGAGCAGAGAGAACTCTGCCTCCCGACAGAGGGGAGGACGCAACTGCCCCCTCAGCCCAGGACCCCACAGTCACGCCACGCCCAGCTGCACTGTGGGTAAGGTGGCTTGGGGGGCTGCTTTCTTGGGTTCTGTCTAGTGCACCCCAGCTCACAGTGACCCTGTAGGATGGGGAAGTGCCTGGGGTGGTCCTCTAGGCTGTAACCGTTACAGGGGCAGATGGCCAGGTCCGTCTTCCTGTGGAGCCCCGGGTGGGTTCAAACTGCCGACCTTTGGGCTAACAGCCGAGCGCTTCAGTGTTGCACCGCCAGGGCTCCTTTCCAGAGCTGACTGGGAAGCAAGTCACTTTTGGCACGTGATTCCAATAGGAAGGTGGCTTGTGAGTTCGAAGCACCTCTTTTACAAACGTGGAAGATGGTTCCTAAGCTGGGTACCTGGGCTAGCTTTTCACTTAGCTTTGTTATTGAAACTAGGCACAGACAAGCTTCTCTTTGTAGTCCAGCCAGATGCTGCAGTGACCCACAAGAGCCTTTAACGTGTGTGTGTGTGTGTGTGCGCGTGCGCATGTGCGCTTTGTTTTGCTTTTTTTAAAAATTTAAATTTTATTTAATTGTATCGCGGTGAAAACAGATACACCGAAGAGTTGGCCAGTCAGCTCATCTCCACACGAGTAGCTCAGTGACACTGGGCCGTTCTCTGTGTCGGACAACCGTCATCCCCGTCCTTTCGCCTTCCGCCACCGTGGACACAAGCCCGGCATCCACTGTCTTCTGCTTTGTTCTTAACAGCAACCTCAGCCAACCAGGAGAAGACTCACAGATTTCGGTAGAATGCAGTTAAACCATGAAGATACAGTGTGGGCCCCCTCCTGTCCATTTACACATGGGGCCATGGATCTAGTGGGAAACATTATAAGGCTGACCTTGGAGATGCTGCGGGTTTGGACCAGACCGCCCCAATAAAGCAAATAGCCCGATAAAGCGAGTCACACAAATATTTTGGTTTCCCAGGGAGCTTTGGTAACATAGTGCCTAAGGCACTTGACTGCTAACCAGAAGGCTGGCGGTTCAGACCCACAAGCCACTCCTCCAAAGGAGCGTTGGGCAATCTACTTCCGTAGTGATACCGCCTCAGAAACCCAAGGAGGGGTTGCTGTGAGTCAGGTCCAACTTGACAGTACAGAACAACAACAACAACAGTGCATATATAAGGTCTGTCTGTGATACTGTAGTCTAGTAAGTGTGCAATAGCATTATGAAACAGCTGGAAATATTGTGAGAGTTACCAAAATATGACGGAGAGATACGAAGGGAGCACATGCTGTGGAAAAATGGTGCCCGTAGACTTGATGGATGCAAGGTTGCCGCAACTCTTCAGTTTGTAAAAGTGCAGTGTCTGCGAAGCACCATGGATTGAAGCACAGTGGGACAAGGTGTGCCCACATATTTTCTCAACCCGAGCCTCTGGAGCTGACCTTGGTAACTGTTCTGGTTCCCTAGTGCCACTCTGACAAGAATATACCACCAATGGGATGGCTTGAACAACAGGAGTTTATTCTCTTACAGTTTGGAGGCTTTAAGTCCAAGTTCAAAGTGCCAGGCTTTAGGGGCTGGGTGAAAGCCCCTCAGCTTTTGGCTTTAGCTCTGCCTCCAGCTCCCAGGCCACTGAGGCTGGAGGCTTTTCTTCACTCAGACAGCTGCTGGCTGCTGAGGCTGCCAAGCCCAAGGTTGACAAGTAAAAAGGCACAGTCCTGATGTTACCAAACCCATGGCAGGCCATTAATTCAAGTCCATTGTAAGTCCCAAGGTTGACAGAGCATGGCAGGCTGCTGAGCAACGACATGGCTACATGCAGGGTCCAAGCGTGCCATAATAGAGACCATTCCCAAGGCTTCTCCTTATATACGGGAAGCAGACCACATCCCAAAGGCAGCTACTCAGCTGCTTGTGGTAGATCCCACCATGGAGCTGATTGCCAGTCTCATCACAGGGAATAACTACCACCAGCTGCCCAGCCACTCAACCAGGCCCAGGCAAGTTGACGCACAAACTGAACCACCACAGTAACTGAGACTTTTACCTTCCTACCTGAGGTCAGATCTGAGGTGGTATTTTCCGGAGGTCCGTGCAGGGTTCTCTGGTTCTGCTCTGGTGGGTGTCTTTTCTCAGATGCACTTCCTGCAGCTGGCAGGCCTGGGGCTGTGGGCTGAAGGTCCCAGGAGGAAAGCCTGCTCCCACATGGACAAGCTGCCCGCAGGCCCGCAGGGCGTCCCGGGCTTCCTGGAGGCTGTGGGGTACCTGGGCAGTCTTCAGTTTCCTGTGCAGTGAGAACGCAGAGGGGAAAAGTAAAATTCTCATCTTCTGTGCAGAAGACGGGGGTACCCGGTGCACCACCTGCCTGTCTGTGCGTGTTGCTCTCATGATGGACGGTTTCAGCGGAGTTTCCCACATTGTGTTCTCATGTGCATGGGGACGCTGTCAGGTGGGGCGACTCCAGGACAGCTGACAGTGACAGTAGAAAACCAGTCGGTGCCTCACTGCCTTGACTGTGCCATCAGGAGCTGGCTTGAAGCCCACTGTTGTTCTTCACTCGCATACAGACGTAGGAGGGCAGCTGGAGCCACGGCTGGTGGTGGGAGGCAGGAGGGCCCTGCAGATGGAACATGGCAGACCTGGAACTCCCCTCGTTGCCGCCTTCCCGTCTCTGAACGTATGTTCCTGGGTGTCGGGTTGTTGGCAGTGGTTACGGAGCCAGAACAACCTGATGGCCCTTGTCACCACTGTCCCATCACCCACTGCTTCCCAGCTTTGTTGACACGGCATCCACAGACATGACCAGACTCATGCAGCACCTTGAAGCGCGGCTGACGGGCTCGCCGTGGTGGAAGCACACCCAGAGCTCTGCCTGCTCCATCTCAGCTGCTACCCTGCCCCTTCCCCGGCACGAAGAGTTGGCACTCTGTGGCACACGCCTTGGGCGGCCTTAAGATCTGTCTGTCTGTTGTCTGTCTCCCCAACGAGATGGAAACACCACGAAAGCAGAGACTTCATCTGTGTTACTCACCACTGTGTCCCAGCTCCCAGAGCGGTGCCGACCATATCCCGTGTGTCCAAGAACTAGGTGCTGAATGAATGCATCTGGGCTTAAACACTGGTCCTGGTGCTCCGAGGACTTTTCTGAAGCTGTCACAAGGTTGTGATGACTGTCAACAACATGCTGTCTCTGCTTGATCAGTGTGCTCTTTGAGCATCTATCTCTATGAGATGAAATGGACCACAGCAGCTTGAAAGGTTTGATAGGAGGAAGCTCAGCAGGCGGTGAGCTCATGTTAATGGAGGAGGAACAGTTCTTCGAAGCAGGGTGAGGATGGTTGCACCACTTGGACACTGGTCAGTGTCACTGAATGGTATGTGTAGGAGCTGCTGGATTGGTGTATGTTCTGTTATATATCTTCCCAACAACAGTAACAGACAACAACAAAAACCAACGTGCTGCGTATAAAGTGCCTGTCGCGGTACCTGGGACATGGTAACCACTTGGTAGATATTTAGTCTCTTTGCTAAAATCCTCACAACTGGACCAATAAACTGCATCATGGTGAATGGTAAGGAGGCTGTCAAGGACTGAATTCTTCTTGGATGAGTAATCGACATCCCTGGAAACGGCAGTCAGGAAATCAGATGACGTATGGGACTGCACAGATCTGAGTGCAAGACCTCTTTGGAATGCTAAAAAGCAAAGAGGTTGCTTTGATGAGGGTTTGGCAAACCGACACCATAGTCTTTTCAGTTACCTCACGTGCATGCGAAAGCTGGACAAGGGGTGAGGAAAACCGAAGAAGAAATGTTGCTTTGAATTGTGTTGTTGCAGATGCTGAATGCCCTGTGGGCTGCCGGGAGAACGAACAAGCGTGTCTTGGAAACAGCACAGCCTGAACGCTCCGTAGAAGCGAGGACGGCAAGGCGTTGTCTTGCTCACTCTGGACGCGTTGTCTTGCTCGCTCTGGACACGTCATCAGGAAAGACCATTCGCTAGGAAAGGGCATCGTGTTTGAAGTGGGGCGTCCGTAAACGAGGGCAGCGCTGCAGGAGACAGACCGACGCAGTAGCCCTGACACTGGGCTCAGGCGTATCGAGATGGCCTGGAGATGACGTGGGGCCGGGCAGCGTTTCACTCTGCTGCCCGTCAGGTGCTCACGGGCCAGCGCCAGCCTGCCAGTAGCCAGCAGTACACGGGACACGGGAACAGGAAGCAAGCTCCCTCAATTCTGAACTCGGGAGAGATGAGCCGGCCGGCCTCCCTGATACGGCCCAGTGTGACAGGGCATTCGGGGAGGAAACCTAAAGCTTTCTCTGGTTCTGCCTTGAATCCTTGGAGGCTCAGGGGCTGTACTGATTTGCATGGCCAGATTCACACTGCAGCTTTCCAGGCACCTGCTTCTGTGAAACTGAAATTCTCTGTTGTTTTTTTTAGGACTTCGAGACTGGTGGCAGGTGTTAGCATTCTTCAGGTTGTCAGAGGGAAAGCTCATTGGGAACCCATTTCCTTCTTGCCTGTCCTGCTCTCCGTCCCTGCCCTCTCCGTCCCTGCCCTCCCCGAGACAGCCATCTTTGCTGGGCATTGAGGTCCCATCTGGGTTTCTAATGGCCACACCTTCTCTGGGGCTGGTGTTACGTGTAGGAACTGTTTGCATGAGGGTGGGAGCTGTTGAGAAGCTGTGAGGCACCTGCTCTTCTCTGGCCTGTGGCCTGACCTGTGTTCAGGCTTCAACCATCCAAAGTGGTTGATGAAGTGGAGTTGAGGGAGCCTCTCCCTGGAGCCCTCCCTTCTCCAGAAGCAGGGTTAGCAGTTGATCTGATCATTCTGTCCCAGAGAAGTCCTGCCGAGGGTCTGTTAGGCATCACAGACTCCCTTCCACGTCGTCTTCCTTTGGCAGTAGGGCTTTGGGAGGAAGCTGTTAGATACCTGTACCCAATCTCCACTTCCCCTGGAAGGTAAACCAAACGAAAACAAAACAAAAAACCCAAGTCCACTGCCATCGAGTCGATTCTGCCTCATCGTGACCCCCTTTGGGTTTCTGAGGTGGTAAATCTTTATGGAAGTAGATTGCCCAGTCTTCCTTCTGTGGAATGGCTGGTGGGTTTGAACTGCCAGCCTTCCGGTTAGCCGTCAGATGCCTTAGGCACTACGCCACCAGAGCTACTTCCCCTGGAAGGTATACATCTTTGTTTTAAACCAGCCACCCAGCCGTTGCTGGTGATGAGGCTGAAGGTCAGAGAGGAGCAGCCCGAGCTAGAGAACCAGTTACCGGCTGGCTCTTCTCTGTTGAGCCGCTAACTCCCACACAGCTGCCTGCCTGGAGACTGCTCAGCCCTTCTTCTCTGGTCTTGAATCACAGGCGGGCACCTTTCACGGGGAAGTTTGTTCTTTGGCGCTTGCCAACTGAGAGGAAAATATCCTGGTGTGCAGATAATTTTTCTCTTCGGTGCCTCTGTGAGGAATTTGTCACCTGAGCCCCATTTGCTTGTGGGAAAAAAATAAAAGTATCAAAACCTTGAGCGTATCTGTCACTCAGCTGAAAACGCGTAAGGGCCTGCTTAGTTCATGAAGTGTGAGTCCCTGAGTTAGGCCTCCGTGGCTGTCTGGTGAGTCCCTGAGCGAGGCCTCCGTGGCTGTCTGGTGAGTCCCTGAGCTAGGCCTCCGTGGCTGTCTGGTGAGTCCCTGAGCTAGGCCTCCGTGGCTGTCTGGACAAGGGCTGTGGGCCCAGGATTTCCTGTTTCTCATGCCGCCATCTTGGCAGGTAGCCCTTTGTCCTCACGATGGCAACATGGCTGCTTCAGCTGCAGCCTAGCCGCAGCCTTCCCGGCAGGAGGAACCACAGGAGGGGTAGAACCTGTGTCAGAAAAGCCAGGCCCTCTGAGTCCCGGCGGATTCCGCGTCAGTCCCCCTGGCCGCACGGGAGTCTGGGGAGATGAGTGTTTTCAGCTGAGTCCCTGCTGTTGTCCGTGCTGTGGAGGTGATGCTGACCAGCAGTGGCCCCATGTGACAGAACTGGCCCACAGGGTTATAGGCTGTGAGCTCTGGGGGGGCAGGCTGCCAGGTCTCGCTGCCGCAGAGCTGTTGGGTAGGTTCGAACCGGCAGCCTTTCAGCTCGTAGCCAAGTGCTTGACCATGGCATCACTGGGGCTTCTTGCTCCCTTGAACAAAATCAGTGTCTGATGGTCCGGAGGAAGGGGGCGTGCAGTGCCCAGCCAGCAGTGTCTGCCACACACAGAATGGCACCTTCACAAACGCACACGTTGCAGGGCCTGGTGGGGACCTCTGAGATGACTGTGCACCACCCGTCCTGGTTCAGGTGAGAGAACCGTTTCCCTCCACCCCTCCCCACCCCTCAGTGGCTCTTCTCAGCCCTCTGGCTGGGCTGCTGGTTGACGGTCTGTGGGCTCAGCTGGAATGTGAGTGGGATGTACAGGAGCCGCCTTCAGCGGGCAGAGGGCGGCGGGCCAGCAGTGAGCAGCTGGGACTCAAAGGCCTGATTAAGCTTTCTCAGGAAGAGCAGCCCGCCAGTGATAATGACGGGGCCGCCACCGAGTACAGAACCTGGAATTGGGCCTCCTGGAACCACCCCGAAAGGGAGGGCAGACTCAGCCATGCCTGTGAGGACGGAGAACCTTGCGGGGCCTCAGAACAGCTGTGTGAGAGAGAGGCACTGGGAGTGAAGCAAGTCCAAGGCCAGTCGGGGTGCTGGGCCGGGAGGAGCTGGCTTCAGGGACTTACAAAGGCCCAAAGGAGCCCTGGTGGCCAACGGTTATGTGCTTGGCTGCTAACTGAAGGGTTGGCAGTTCTAACCCACCCAGTGACTGCAGTCAAAAGACCTGGCAGGCTGCTTCTGCAAAAATCAGCCTTGGAAACCGTGGGGGCAGTTCTCCTCGGTCATTTAGAGTCACTATTAGTGACGTCAACTTGACGGCAGTGGGTTTGGGTTTGTACCGTTAGGTGGATGGAGCTGGGGGGTGCAGTGGTTAAGAGCTTGGCTGCTAACCGCAAGGTTCGTGGTTTGGTCACGAGGGAGAGACCCGGTGGTGGGCTCCTGTGAAGATGCCAGCCTAGAAACCCTACGCAGCAGCTGTCCTCTGTCCCTTAGGGTTGCTGCGAGTTGACATCGACTCAGCAACCCAACAACAGCAGCGTGAGGTGGAGTCCCGGGGTGGTACGCACAGTTCTGTTCCCGCCGCTGACCAAAAGGTGGGGGTTCGAGTCCAGCCAGAGGCGCCTCGGGGGAAAGGCTGGGGAACTCAGCCACGGAAAACCCTGGGGGCACAGTTCCGCTCCAGCACCTGGGCACTGGGAGTCGGGGTCCCCATGTCTCAGAGGCTCGTCACCCCTCGCCCCAGGGGCTTCCTGGGGGCCGGTAGAGTTTGGGGAGGCTCCCAGGTGCCATATGGTGATTACCCAGGTGGGGCACATCGTATTGGGAGAAACCTATGGGGCTCTTTGTGGATCCTGGCGAGTCGAGGGACCTCTGGAAATGCTCCCAGGATCCTGTACGTGGAGACTCAATGTATATTTTCCCAGGAGGACGGTCCTTATGTTTCCATCACATTTCCCAAAGGGATTCATGGCCCAGTAAAGCATTGAGAGTGCATGTCCCGGAGTGTGTGCCTGTCCCTTGGAGGCTGAGAAGGGCCAGGTCTGTGTGTGGCAGTGTTCACCCCCGTCCTCGGGGCTGCTCTCTGCGCCCCGGAACATTCCAGAAGCGTTGCTCCCTCTGCTGCCCTGCTCTGATTAGACCCTCACTGCTGATGGCGAGCTTCCCGCCCCCAGCGGGAGCGCTGCACTGCTTGCCTCGAAGCCTGGCCCTTCGTCCTTGTTTTTTTGAGCAAACCCTGTCTTGGAGAACACGTGAAATAAGTGGCTGTCTTACGTCATTCACCAGAATTACCACCTTGGTTACAGTTTACGGATCTTCATCGTGTTCTCAAGATTCCCCTTCAAGCTAGACAAAGGCTGGAGCCGTCTTTTCCGACCATGAGACACAGCCATGGCCACGTGTTCGTGCGGACGGCCCAGTGCCAGACCATGAGTCACTTGGCCGGGTGGGGTGCCCCTTCTGAGCTCACAGATTTCAGGAGCAGGGCTGGGGCTTATGGGTACACAG
This sequence comes from Orycteropus afer afer, assembly GCF_000298275.1. Taxonomy (NCBI): domain Eukaryota; kingdom Metazoa; phylum Chordata; class Mammalia; order Tubulidentata; family Orycteropodidae; genus Orycteropus; species Orycteropus afer. The sequence goes on along the minus strand of NW_006922000.1, from coordinate 2,461,304 downwards.
TTTTGGTCCATGACTGTTTTTCTTTGTTCGTTTCTGCGGGGACTGCAGTGTTTTCCAGCTATGGCTTCATGTTTCTCCTCCCCTACCTCCTGGTCCTCACACATGGCCCATCTTTCTCCACACCCATTTTGAATCTACCCTGACTTCTGTGTTTCCTTTAAGCTTTTGGAAACGTGGTCAACATACATTTTAAAATCACAGAACCTCTCAGAGTGTGGGCTGAGCCTGGGTAAGTCCCAGCCCAGCCTGTGCCCCAAGGGTGTGTGAGGCACTTGCTGGGGTCCTGGTCCCCTCCCCACTGCGCTTCCTTTCTCTTGTCTCCTCTCTGCCCTCTTCCTCTCCTCGTGTTCTCCCCTGTCCTCCTCTGTCTCTCACTTAGGCTGCCTTCTCTGCCTGTGCCCTTGTTCTTGGTGTCAGTCAGCCTGACGGAGTTGTTAGCACCCGGGCTCTGCGTTTGAAGTCTGTTCTCAGGATCTCCCATCTCATTGCAGACATCTGGGATGCCAGCAGGTGATGGACTGTGGAGCTGCCCTAATAGGGGGTGTCACCTAAGACTCTCTCGGGAGATTTCTGCCTGGCACTTTGGAAGCTGCACCATTGACTTTCTCTGTGTGGAGTAGCTGGGGATATGGGAGGGGTGACCCACAGAGTACCAGGGCAAGCATGAGGGGTGAAGAGAGGAGCTAGTCTTGGGGGTCCCTGAGTGGCAAACAGTTAGTGGACTCAGCTGCTATCCGAAAGGTTGCAGATCTGAGTCCACCCAGAGCCACCTCAGAAGAAAGGCCATTGCAGACCCTGTGGAGCAGGGTTCTACTCTGACACACACATTAGAGTTGATCTGGCGGCCACTGGCTTGGCCTTAGTCACTCATAGAGGCCAGAGATTGGTGATGATGGGCCAGGAGACACTAGTTTCTTATTTTGCCTCTCCTGTGCAGTATTTTTCGTATCTGAAATGCTGAAGACCTCTAGCCTACAGCTCTACCCATTTCTGGAGACCCTCGGAGCAGGGCCATGGATTTTAGGCGCCTGGCCCACTGCTGGGGAATCCTGGAACTGGGTTTGCTCTCTGCAAGCTTCTGTAGGGCCCTTCCCTCCCCGTTTCCCACTTTGT
>NW_006922000.1:2454798-2459121 GCF_000298275.1 Orycteropus afer afer | reverse complement strand
AAGCACGACCACCGCCGTGGCTGCATGTTCCATTCACCCGGAATATTTAAAAAACACCGATGCTGAGTCCCACTCAAAACTGGTGAAATCCGCAAAGGAAATATGTGTGGATTGTTGAGCAGAGAACCAGTCTGCCCTGTAAACTTTTACCCGAATCACAACTAAAAAAATGAAAAAAGACTAAATCAAAGTGTCTGGGGATGGAGCAAAATAATTTTGAACAAAACTCAAATTGGAACTGTACTGAAACCAGTGTGTGCAATTTACTGTGCAGCGTGTAAGAAAATGAAACGGGATGGACATGTGGGAAGATGGCGGTGGTGGGCAGGCGCCACAGAGTTGGCGCTGGCTCACAGCAGCCCTGTGTATGACAGAAATGCCGCCCGGCCCTGCGTCTGCCTCAGTTGCCGTGCTGGAGCCCATTGTCGCAGCCACTGTATGTGTCCCTCTCGTCGAGAGTCTTCCTATTTCCCACTGACCTGCTTATCTACCAGCATGATGTCCTTCTCCAGGGACTGGTCCCTTCTGACAGCACGACCAAAGTATAAGAGACGGCATCTCGTTGTCCTTGGTTCCGAGGAACATTTGGCCTGCACTTCTTCCAGGATGGGTTTGTTCATTCTCCCGGCACTCCATGGTGTCTTCAGTGCTCTTTACCAGCATGACAACTCATCTTCAGTCTTCCTTATTTATGGTCCAGCTTTCACATGCATGAGGTGATTGAAAACACCCTGGCTCGGGTCAGGAAGATGGTGAGATGAATAGGTTTGTGATAAAGCAAGAAGAATGAAATGTCTGGTGCAATCTAAGTGGTGGCATATGGATATTTATAAAGTTCCTTAAACTTTGCTGTGGTTGAAACTTTTCACATTAAAATGTTGGAAACATGTACATACTACACACATACCATACACACACCCACATGCCACCCTGCCACAACATATAACACCCCCCCATATACACACACACCACATAGTAGTACTGCAGACACACACACACCCCACAACACATACCACACACACATGCACCATACACACACATCACATACCACATACACACACATCACATACCACATACACACACCGTACACATGCACATACCACACAGCAATACCACACACACACCATAGCACATACCACATACACCATATACATCATACACACACCACATACTACACCCCCCCACAACACATACCACACACACATGCACCATACACACACATCACATACCACACACACACACACTGTACACATGCATATACCACACACATACCATAGCACATATCACACACACCATATACATCATACACACACCACATACTACACCCCCCCACAATACATACCACACATGTTGTTGTTGTTATGTGCCCCCAAGTCGAACCTGACTCATAGCAATCCCTCCTTGGGTTTCCGAGGTGATATATCTATGGAAGTAGATTGCCCAACCTTCCTTCTGAGGAGTGGCTGGTGGGTTTGAACTGCCAGCCTTCTGGTTAGCAGTCAGGTGCCTTAGGCACTGTGCTACCAGAGCTCCCATACCACACATACACATCATATACATACCACACACACCATACACACGCACGCCACGTATACACACACCACATACCACACCCACACACCCCCCTCTGCAGGTGACTGTAACATGCGGGTGTGAAGTGCACTGGTACCAGCAATCAGGTAGTCAGGGACTACTTCATTGGGATGCTCAGGGCAGGGACTGGGCCCTTGCTGGTTGGGGTGAGTGGAGAGAGCCTGCCTGTGATCTGCGGGGACAGGTGGGGGGTTGGCAGGTCAGCACACACTCGGTGGTCATGGGGTATTTAGGAAAGGAGCCCCCAGGGAGAACGGGGGCGGGAGCACACTCCTGTGTTGAGCGGTAACCCCGTGACCGCTGAGTCCCACACTCGTGTGAAGAAGGCAAGATGCTGACCCTGGCCGTGGATGGTGACCACTTGGCTCTCACGGATGGAAGCAGAGAGCCACGGCAGCCATCAGGCCACCCTCCCACGCAGGGAACTTCCTGAATTATTGGGTTCCGGCAGCTGGAGGGAGTGATTCCCAGGTCGCAGCTTTGATGGCGAAGCCACTCCAGAGTCCGGCAGCCGCAGGCAGTGTCCTCCAGGTTTCCTGAGAGCAGTCGAGAGGCTGGTTTGCACGAACCCCGCCCGTCGGCCTCTCTCGTCCCTGCTGTTTTGAAGTCAGGGTTTGAGGCCGAGGGCTTGTGGGGGAGACGTGTGTTGTGTGGGGCGTGTGTCTTCCTCCTGGTCACAGGGCCTCATCTCCTGAACCGGGCAGAACCAAGTCTTCCTCTGCTATCCCTGTGCCCCAGGCTTCATTCTGGTCCTAAAGAAACCTTCACCCAAGTCACAATAAAAAGTTAATAAAATAAATAAATAAAAACGCCAAAGGAAAAAAGTCATGAAGCAAAGGCCCTGTGTGTTGGCTGTGCCGTTGGAAACAGTTGACAAAGGCCCTTTAAGGAGGGCGGCGAGCAGAGCCGTGGCTGCGAGGTTGCGGCGTGTCGGTTGGGTCGCTGCAGCAATGCGTGTCTGGGACGCGCTCGTGGGTTCTGGGAAAGACGTCCCCTGTGGGTGAGGGTGATGAGTCACGGAGCTCCCCGCCTCCCAGAGAGCCCAGTCTGTCCCTCTGGGCTTTTAGGGGTGCTTGGCCTGCTCTGTCTGCAGACAGGACTGTGTTGAGCCTGATCCGGAACTTTCCTTGATCAGTTTCGGGGGTGGGGATGGGGATGGGGGTGGTCCATGCCGTTGAGTCCATTCTGACACAGGGTAACCCGCGTGTGCAGACGAGAACTCCTTCGGGTTTCCAAGGCTGTGACCTTCAGTGAGCAGATCACCAGGCAAGTGGTCAGCGGTGTGTTCCACCCAGGTGGTTTATCAGTCTGTAAAGTATGGAGACAAACTCCGTGGCCCAGGAGGTCACTGATCCTTGTGGAGTGCTTTACACCAACAGCACACTGTCCCATACACCGTCTGGAGTCCACAACGGCCTTCCCAGGAGGTCGCAGGCGCTCAGGGCTCGACACTGACCTGCTGTGTCTGTTGACGCTGTCGCCTCTCCTGGGGCAAGCTTCCGTTCCTTCTAGATTGGGAGGCGAGCGTGGTCTACATCTTCAGCCTGGATCTCTCTCAAAGACCTGCTCTCCCAGCTGCCAACTCTCTGTCCACTGGGTGATCTCAGGCTCCCCACCTATGCCTGAGACTGAGTGCACGGTGCTTTCCTCCCCACTGGACACGCCAGGCCTCGGAGAGCCGCCCTGGGCGGCGTCCTCCCCCCGCCCCCCCCAACGCGTCCAGCCTGCCACTCGGCCCCGTGCACCTGCCCTCCCCAGCGTCTCTGTTCCGTCCACTGGTTTCCGTCTCCTCGGCCACCCCTTTAGCACACGTGTCTCTTACCAGGACGGCTGCAGGAGCCTGTAACCAACTCGGCTCACTTCTCCCTCCTCCCTAGGCCCTGCAGGAGGACCTTTCCAAGACGCAGGTCTGATGATGTCAGGTTGTGGTCATTGGCTGATTTTTTGGAAGTAGGTTGCCAGGCCTTTCCTCGAGGCACTTCTGGGTGCACTTGAACCCCCAGCTTTTCTGTGAGTGGCCAAGTGTATTAACGTTGGCACCACCCGGGGCTCCCGGTCGTACCTCTGTCACTCCTTAAACTCCTCATCAGCCTTTCACTGCTTTTATGCTAAAAATAAAACCTTGAACAAGGTCTGCAGTCAGTCTGTGGTTAGAGCCCTGAATGGCCCTTCTCTGCAGGGTGTGTTCCAGCCATCAGACACCCCCCTTAAGTTCTTTGAGTGTACTCCTTCCTGCTGCGGGGCCTCTGTCTGGAACCCACTGCCCCACCTCCCCCCTTGGCCTGGTTGCCTGGTTGCCAGCTGCTGATTATACTGTGAGGCAAGCATCACCCCTGGGGAAGTTCCTTGCCCCCCTCACTAGGTCACACTCCTCCCCCCTGCTCTTAGAGATCCAGGATCTTTATCTCAGAGGAGGTATACACGTTATAAGGAGCCCTGGTGGTGCAGCTCTTACGTGCTTAGCTGCTAACCAAAAGGTTGGCTGTTGGAACCCCTCCAGCGGCTTCACGGGAGAGAGGTCTGGTGATCGCCTCCCGGAAAGATGACAGCCTAGGGAACTGTGTGGGGGCAGTTTACTGTGTCATGTGGGGTCGCCTGAGTGTCATACAGGGTCGCCATTCTTCACAATCAACTCAGTACCGCCCAGCCACCACCACCACCAGCCGCAACCCTCCCCTTCCTCCTTCCCTACGACCCCCTCCTCCCTCCCACACCCTCCTTCCTTGTCCT
>NW_006922000.1:2452269-2453648 GCF_000298275.1 Orycteropus afer afer | reverse complement strand
ACGGTGACCCCACAGGACAAGGCAGAAGTGCCCCCTAGGGTTTCCAAGGCTGTAATCTTTACGGAAGCAGCCTGCCATGTCTTTCTCCCCCAGAGTGGCTGGTGGGTTCGTACTGCCAACCTTTGGGCCAGCACCCAAGCAATTTAACCTCTGCGCCACTAGGGCTCCTTCCGAATCATGTATGGGGACCTGTTGCCAGGGTGTCCGTGTGGGTGCTTGCTGGTGTGAGAATGTTCCTGGCTTGGACGTGCAGTGGACCGCTTGATGAATGGTCCGGATACCTTGATGGCTGGAATCGAGAGCAAGCACCTTGCCTTCCGCTGGCTTCATTGGGTCCCTAACGGTACACTGTTCCCATTGTTGATCGCAGAAGGACTATTCTCCCTTTCCAGAAACTGGAAAACAAAACTGATGTCTCTAAAACTTATCCTGCCAAGAAACTGTTTCCTTTGCATTAATGTTGAGATGTTTTTCTCTTAACATTTGTTTTCTGCTAAAGTTCCTGTTCTCCATGTGATTGTGTGTCCTGCTCTCTGGCAGGACACCTGTCTCTATGACAGACATCTGATTTCCTCACTTCTCACGCGTCGCTCCTGTCGCTTTTCCACGGCTACGCGGTATCCGCTGTGTGTGTGTATCGCTGCATCTTCACTCACATCCAGTTGTTGGCATTTTTTGTTGTTTTCATTTCTTTCCCGTTTTGAGTTGCTGTTGTTGTTAGTTGCCACTGAGTGGGCTCTGGTTCACGTGACCCCGTGTGCAACGCAGCGAAACATTGCCCGGCCCTGTGCTGTCCTCCTGACTGTGGTTGTGGGTGTGCTCACGTCGCTGTAACTGTCACTGTGTGTCCTGTGTGCCTTCCGACCTAGGGCCTCATCTCCGTGTGCTCTGTCAGACGGTGTTCTCCGGTGACCGTAGGACTCTCACTGACCCATCCCCAGGCCTCCCGTCCTGTCTGACCCAGTCTGGGGGCTCTGTGGGAGTGTGTCCACCGTGGGTGACTCTGCTGGTGTTTGGAATATTGGTGGCATAGCTTCCAGTGTCAGAGCAACGTGCAGCCACCACTAACAGACAGATGGGTGGTCTTTCTTGAATAGGTTGGCTTAAGTTTTCTTTTTTAATATTGACTGTGAGTTGGATGAAAGTTTACAGAGCAAATTTGTTTTCCATTCAGCAGTTCGTACGTGTTTTGTCTCATGACATTGACTGCAGTCCCCACAATGTGACAGCTCCCTTCCACTTCCTCCCTGTCATTACCTCTTCCCTGTGGCCCTTTCCCATGCATTCCTATCCCTTGTGCATCTCCCTGTGTAAGTACTGCCCTTCTGTGTTCTCATGATTGATTATTCGAAGGAGTGTATCCACCTGGTATAAATGTC
>NW_006922000.1:2446394-2451334 GCF_000298275.1 Orycteropus afer afer | reverse complement strand
AGCACTTAAGCCCACACACTGCATTTTTGCATATAACACGCTCACGCAAATACCGCGTCCACACATACAATATGTGTAGCATGTATAGGAAGCTGAAGTGCAACGGAGTCTCATGGTCTGCCCAGAAAGGTGTAATGTGCATGCTGTACGCGTCAGCGTGTGGTAATTCAGGGACAGGATGTACACTGATGGGGAAGCATGCAGCACTCCGGGCTTTTTAAAAAGCAGAGGTCCCCTCCCACATCTTTCCTGCGGCGTAAAGTAGGGGCAGTTGAAGTAGACGTGCGTACGGATCCATCAACGGCTCCTCTGTGCGCTGGACGAGAAGCTGGAGGCGAAGCCTGCTCCTAGAACAAGGTGCAGGCTGTTGGTCCCAGACATTCTTTCTGGCTGGAGGCTCCTGGGCAGCGTTTAAGGGCTCCTGGCCCTGTGCCCGCCCTGTGGAATGCGCCCCGTCTGCACCACGCTCCCCGCTTCCAGGCATCAGTGTAGCTGGGAGGAAGCAGCGCCCCTGGGTCCCGGGCCTGAGCGTCTCTTGCCGGCCAGGGAGTCAGGCTCCCCACCTGGCCCCCGCCCCCTTCCTCAGACTGTCCTGTTTACCAAAGAAGGCTTGTTCCTCGTTCTTGGAGCTGTGGGCCGCGCCCTGAATGTAAAGTTCAGGAGCTGAGTTTACAAGGAGCCTGTGTGGCAGAGAGGCAGCGCCCTGCTCCCGGTGAAAGGCGTGGCACATGGGTGGGTTCCAGGCCCCATGGCTTCTGCTCCGAGCCATTGCTCTCAAGTTGGTCCCCTGTGTTTTACAAAAGAGGAAGAGAGAAAAAGAAAACTCTAAATTAAATTGTGCATGCTGCAGTATCAGTGGAGAGAGTGTTGGGTGTTCATCCTTTCTCGTGTCCTTAAAACAAACAGCAAGAGTGTCAGTGACCATGATCGTGGTGATGGCCAAGAGGTCTTGTGCAGTAACTCCTGTAACTCTCACACCCAGCCTTTGACGGTTCTCTTGTTGGCCTCATCTTACAGAGGAGGAAACTGAGGCACAGAGATCTATGTACCGTGTCTGGTGTGAGTGATCGATGGTGTCCCCCCGTACAGGAGCTGGCGGCAGAGCTGGCTGACCTGTTCACCCCAGTAGGAAGATGCTTGTTGGGTAGATGTGAAAAGTGCCTTGTGGTTATGGAAGGGTTTGCTTCACAAGTTGGGGTGAATTTGTAATTCCCCCACTATTTATCTTGAAGAATTTCAACCCTGAGAAAAGTTGTCAAAATAGCTCACGAAATCCTTCACCTGAATCCACCAGTTGTCAATAGTTTATCAGGTTAATATTTTTTTTCTCTTTTTGTGTATGTGTTTTCTTTTTTGCTGACCATTGAACGTTACTTGACACATATGGTATTCCATCCCCACGTGCTTCAGCATCTTTGAGAACAAAGACATTCTGCTAAACCCCCAATTCAACTCACAGGAACCCTGAACAACCTCAGTAAGAATGACACCCACAGAATGGAGCTCGGACACACTGCTGTTATCTAATCAGTCCCTGGCTGTCTGGAAAACAGCAGCGGTCTGTGTATCTGCCTGCCTTTGGCTCCAGCATCCAGAGATCAAACATGGTGTTTATAATCTCTCTCTCACACGCCTGCTCCTCTTGGCTGGGGATGGTTTGTTTTGGCTTAACTGGGAAGACCTGGCATCTTGCTGTGTGTGGCTCCAGATTTTTGCTCCCTGCCTCTCCTGCCCTGGGCCCTGTGTGTCCTCACGTGACCCTTGTTCACTGGGCCGCATGGCTTCTTTCTTCTTTCTTTCTCTCTCTCATTCTTTCTTGACCACCTTTCTTCTTCTTTGTCATCCTCTCCTTGTTTCCCCCCTTCCTCCCCTCTCTTCCTTCTTTTCCCCAGCCCCTTATAACATACAAGATTTGTTCTCACTGATGCCATAATTTGGAAATTGGCTGGGGCAGGTGGGAGGCTCTAAACTAGGTTCATGGATGGGTTGGGCCGAGGCCAGGTGAGGGCGTAGAGGGGAGAGCTAGGGCTCACCTAGCGGTACGTCCCATTAGAGGCGGCTCAGATGGTTTGGCCTGGCATGAGGCTAAGAGGACATGAGTGGGCAGCTGGAGGCCAGGTCAACACCAGCAGTGGACGGTGCGGAAGGGTGGGTTGCCAAGATGGGCCCTGTGGTAGATTGGAAAGAGTCCGGGCTTTCAAGTCAGAAAACAGCAGCAGAAACCCGAGCCCGTTGCTGTCAAGTCGGTTCTGACACCTGTGACCCCATGTGCTGCAGCCTAGGGCTGAGCTCCATAGGGTTTGCTTGGCTGGGATCTTGGTGGGGGAGGTCACCGGGTCTTTCTTCTGTGGCGTTGCCAGGCAGGTTCCAGCTGAGAGCCTTTCGGTTAGCAGCTGATTGCAAAGCGTGTGGGCCACCCGGGGACCTTCAGGTCAGACAGATGGGTCAGGCATGCTTGCCTAACTCGCAGTGTGATCTTGGGAAGGCCATTCAGCGCTCTGAGTTCTCCCACAAACTGGGAAGAGTGATCCCTGCATTGCAGGTGGTGTGGGGACTGGGGGCAGTACATGTGACACTGTGGACACTGTGGATCCTAGCGCACCATGGGTGCTCGTGAGCTAGCTGGGTGTGTGTGTGTGTGTGTACACAGTGCCTCAGTGAGTGGGCGGAGCCCTGCAGGGAGGGATCCCAGGTGGATGAGGGCTGGCAGTCCATGTAGAGACTCACCTGTCAGCAGGTGAAGACTTCAGGGTCCTGGGAGTCAGGGCTCAGGGCAGGCCTCCAGCTATTGGGAGGGAAACTTGTAAGACAGGTTCCAGTGAGACAGGAGCAGGAAGTCATGCAGAAATCTGGTTAGGGGGCTGGGACTTGGGGTCTGGGAGAGAATCCAGGTGTCCCCTCAGGTTCAGAGGAACAGGAAGCGTGACTTGCTGCAGAACCTCTGAAGCGCTTTGTTTTGGGTTTGGGAGAAAGGACCTAAGGGTAGGAGGCCACCTCCCGTCTGTCAGCGTGTCATACTGTGGTGGCTTGTGAGTTGTGATGTTGGAAGCTGTGCCTCCCATGGTGGGCGGGTTTCGGTGGTGCTTCTGGACTAAGACAGTAGGAAGGAAGGCCTGGCCATCTCCGTCTGAATGTTAGCCAGTGAGGACCCATGGATCACAATAGAATACTGTCTGATACGGTTTTGGAAGGTGAGCCCCCGAGATTGGCCAAAACCAAACCCATGGCCAACACGTCAGTTCCTACTCATAGTGACCCGTGGGCAGAGTAGAACTGCCCCGTCAGGTTTCCAAGGTTATAAATCTTTACAGAAGCAGACCGTCACATCTTTCTCCCAAGAGCAGCTGGTGGGTTCAGACCAACAGCCTCTTGGTCAGCAGTGTGCTCCTTCACTGTGCTGCCCGGCTCCTGAGATCAGCACACGTTTCACCCTCGCACGTACTTGCTCGCGGCTCCGGAGAGGGGCTGCTGCTTTCTCCCAGTGCAGGGTACCTTCCCAGTGTTCTTCGCTGACTGGATTTGGCTTTGATTTGATCTGCTTTCTGAAAGAACATCGTGTTGCAATTCCAGTTTACTGGAACATAGTTCTTAGAAGGATTTAAAGCAAGGTATGCAATAAAAATCTAGGTTGTGAATTACAGAGAAATTAACTGAAGAAGATGCAGCCAGCTGTTATGTTCCCACTTTCTGGAAGACTCCTTTCTCTGGCCCCTGTCTTCTTTGGCTCGGCTGAGGTTGACTTGAGTTCTTCCCAACCCAGCTCCCTAGGCCCCTGATCCCACCAGTGATGTCAGATCCTGCCTGGAGACCAGCAGGGACCCTGTCTGAGTGCTCCCCACACCAGCCGCATCCCTGAGCTGTCTTCAGGAGCACGTGCTCTCAGGCCCCACCTCAGCCCCACCGGGTTCGAAACCCAAGTTGAGCACTGGAGTAGTGACTGAGAGGTTGGCAGTTCGAATTCATCCAGAGGTGCCTTAGAAAAAAAGGCCCAGCAGTCGGCTTCTGCAAAGTCACAGCCTGAAAACCCTGTGGAGCCCATCTTGGCCTAGGTGGGTCGGCCCAGGTGGGTCGGTCCAGGTGGGTCGGCCGAGGTGGGTCGGTCCAGGTGGGTCGGTCCAGGTGGGTCGGCCCAGGTGGGTCGCCTTGAGTTGCAGTTGATGGCAGCTGACACCAGCTCAGGAGGGGTGAGGCCTGGCCTCCTGTTTTAGAAGCCAGTGGATTCCGTGCTGTGAAGGGTAAGAACTTCTGTTCTAGACCCAGAGTCAGCAGATGAAATATTTCACAGTTGCCCCTTTTGCTGCAAACATCACTTTATTTTCGTGCTCCTCCAATGTGGAATCAGACAGCTTTAAGTGGAGTGGGAGGGTAGAGGCCACCCCGGTCAGTCCACTTTGCCACAGAAGAGAGTTTGTGACTTGCCCCAGAGCTGCCCGGCTCGGTTATTGCCGGGTCCCGTGGGAACTCAGGGCTTCGTATTCCGGCTCCTCGCTCAGGGCACAGCGCTGTTGCTTCACTAACACTGCTGAGTCAGGGCTCTCTGAGGCCCGGGTTTCATGTAGCGTGGCCTAAGGAAAAGGCCCACAACAGTCAGCGGCAGTGGCCTGAGCACTGTGGATTTGCTTACCATCTTAGCATTGATAACGTTCCAGCATTTCAGGTAAGAAGCCCTGGTGGAGTGGTTTGAACCCACGAGGGAAAGATGTGGCAGTTTGCTTCCCTAAGATTTCAGCCTTGGAAAGAAACCCTCTGTGGTAGTTCTGCTCTGTCCCATACGGAGGAGTTGGAATGGACTCAAGGAAAGGCTTGGAACTGGTTTATTCCGGTATCACCCCTGCTGAGACTTTGCGTCTCCACCCCACACCGACTGAACCCGGAATCTGCATTTTAACAAGATCCCTAGGTGATTCTTGTGTGTACCCAAGAATTCCTGCAGATCTTGT
>NW_006922000.1:2443451-2445264 GCF_000298275.1 Orycteropus afer afer | reverse complement strand
TTGAACCGCCAGCCTTCTGGTGAGCAGTTAAGGGCCTTAGGCACTATGCTGCCAGAGCTCCAACATGTTGTGCTTTGTAGTGGCTGTTATTTTCTTCTTGTGGGGGACTCTTGGCAGCTGTCAAGTCACGTAGTAGTTCCCCTGCTGCTCTCTTCAGACGTGAGAGCTTTACTTCCAGGGATGATGGGTTCAGTGATGTCTTTCATTAAATATTGTTGGGCTGTGGAGTCCATTCTGACTCATAGCGACCTCATGTCACAAAGTGGAACTGCCCATACGGTTTCCTTGACTGTAGTCCTTGCCGGTCTTTCTCCCGCAGGGCTGCTGGTGCGTTTGAACCACTGACCTCTCAGTTCGGCCAGACACTTAACCATTGTGCCAGAGGGGCTCCTTCCCCGATTAAATCGATCTAGACACATCTTTCAAATATATTTGGGAGGAGTGGGCCAGGTGGAGAACGGAGGGGAGGGACTTCCCAAGGTGGGGCATGGGCACCCTGTGTTCAGATAAACCCACCGCTTCCTGTCCTCACTTCGTCCAGCCGGGCCGGGCCAGGGCTGTGTGGGAGCGGACACGCAGGAAGAAGCAGAGACAAGACACTTTGAGAATTTTAACAGACCCCAGTGGATTACGTTCACGTACTTTTCTTTGAGAAAGCTCTCTGTTTCACTAGCTGAAACCCTCTTTGTTCTCTGAAAGCCGCTGGTCAGCAGCAGGGAGGGTTGAGTGTGCTCCTGTTGACAGCAGGTCCACTTTCCTGGGACCAAGTGAGTCCACCCTGGGGAGTGTCGCCGTGCCTGGGAAGTGGTCAGCCCGCTCAGGTGGCATGTGGGTGTGTCGGTGAACACACTCGCCAGGCCACTCCAGGGACGCCGAAACTGCACCGTGAAAAACAGCTGAAAACAAAAGAGCTGTCGTTGCGTGCGTGCTCTTTCTTGGTACCATGTCTGGGATCTGGCTTCTCAGAAGGTCACCAGCGTGACACTGTTTGACGGATGGACTTCGATGGATGGCAGTATAGAACAGAAGACAGTCGGAGGGGTGTGCGGTGGGCTCCAGAGCTTTCGTGAATCAGAGAGAGCCCAGTCTGGATTTGGAGGAAATCTACTGTAAATTTAGTTCTGTTATGGGAAGCCCATTTCGGGGAGACTGAACACAACAGCGCCAAGAAAGTGTTTTCTGCGGCAGGAGTGTGGTCGTCGGTGTACAAGCCAGATCCTGGACTGCCGAGCTGTCCAGAATAAACGTTGTGGGATTCCAGAGGGTCGGTTGTGTCGAAGGTGTTCTCAAATGCTGGATGGTAGAACCTGCCAAAGCTGGAACCTGTGTGAGTGGAAACCTGTCGTTTCCACGAAAGTGAGTGAGAGAGAAGTGGTCAGGCTGCCCCTTCAGAGGCGGAAAATGGGACACCTGGAGAATCGAGGCGGCCTCGTTGAGTTCCAGCTCTCACGGGTTTCAATTTACTCACATCACACAACTTTGTTTTGAATTTCTTTTCCATTTACAAGCAACAAGCAACTGATGATAGTAAGTCTGAGGCCTTTTGAGGAGCTCTGGTGGTGCAGTGGTTAAGGCATTCAGCTGCTAACCAAAGGTTGGTGGTTGGAACCCACTACACCCTCCACAGAAGAAAGATGGGGCAGTCTGCTTTCATAAAGATTGACAGCCTTGGCAGTTCCACTCTGTCCTCTAGGGGCGCTGTGGGTCAGAATGGACTCTAGAAAGTGGGTGTGGTTTGGGCTTTGCTTCTGTGAAGACTGACAGCCTTGGAGACCCTGTGGGCAGTTCCGCTCTGTCCTCTAGGGGCGCTGTG